>NW_006399928.1:348713-357766 GCF_000299155.1 Elephantulus edwardii
TTTGTGCGGGGAGAAGGGTGCAACAATGAATGAATGGAATCCCAAAATCTCTGTAGATGTTCATTGAAATGAAAAATAAACAACCTAAATTTAAAAAAAAGAAACACAATAAAATGGCAATGATAAAACCTAGCCTGTCAACAATCACACTTAATGTGAATGGATTTAATGTACCAGTCAATAGAAAAAGAGTAGCAGAATGGGTAAAAAAGCAAAGCCCATCAATATGTTGTGTACAAGAGGCACATCTAATAAACAAAGAGAAAGAAAGACTGAAAATCAAGGGCTGGAAAAAGAATATACCAAGCAAATGACATCCACAGAAACACAGGAGTGGCAATACTAATTTCTAATCAAATAGACTAGAATGAAAATCACAGTAAAATTTAAGAAAGGGCATTATATAGTGATTGAAAGTACAGAAGATCAACAGGACATAACATTGGTCAACATCTAAGCACCAAATGCTGAACACATAAAACAACTATTAACACAACTGAAGAAAGAATTAGACAGAACCACAATACTGGTATGAAAATTTAACACACCACTCTTGACAAAATATAGGTCAACCCAAAAGAAACTTTAAAAAGATGCAGAAAAATTAAACTACACAGTAAGCCAACTCAAACTTGTGGATAGATATCCCAAGCACTGCATCCATCTAAACCTCAATTCACTTTCTTTTCAAGAGCATATGATACATTCTCTAGAATTGATCACCAACTGGGGCACAAAGAAAGTCTCAACAAATTTAAAAAAAAATTAACAAATTAACAAAAGACATTTAAATAATACAAATTCTCTTCTCGGACCACAATATCACAAAACTAGAAATTAACCACAAGAGAATAAAGCTAATAAAGCCATTAATGTGGAAGCTAAATAACACCCTTCTAAAATATGAGTGGGTTATAGAAGAAACGAAGAATGAAATAAAAAAAGTTCCTTGAAACAAGTGATAATGAAAACATTCAGAAAAGATTTAACACTAATTCTACTTAAGTTATTTAAAAAAATAGAAAAAAAAAGAATACACCCAGAGACATTCTATGAAACAAGCTTAACCTTAATACCAAAACCAGGCAAATATACTAAAAAAAAAGAAAGAAAGGAAGAAAGGAACGAAAGAAAGAAAGAAAGAAAGAAAGAAAGAAAGAAAGAAAGAAAGAAAGAAAGAAAAAACTACAGACCAATATCTCTCATGTAGATAGATGCAAATATCCTTAACAAAATCCTAGCCAATGGAATAGAAAAGCACATAAAAAAAATTTATCATGACCCAGTGGAATTCATAAGATATGAAAGTATGATTCAACCTAAGAAAAATAATCAACATAATTCACCACATTACCCAGCAAATAACAAGAACAATATGATCTTAGCAATTGATGCAGAAAAGACATTTGACAAACACCCACATTCCTTCATGATTAAGAAATTGAGCAAAATTGGAATAGAAAAGAATTTTCTCAATAGAGAACAAGGTATATAAGCAAAACTAAGAGCTAATATTATTCCCATTGGAGAAAGACGAAACGCAATTTCTCCGCAAACAAGGACCATACAAGGAGGTCCACTGTCATCACTGCTATTCAATATTGTACTGGAAGTAGTTGCTAGGGCAATATCACAAGAGAAGGAAATAAAAGGCATCCTGATCAGCAAAGACATGTTTAAATTGTCAATCTATGCATATGTTATGATAGTGTACACTCAACAACAACAACAACCTTGTTAGAGCTTGTAGATCAATTTATCAGAGTGGATACAAGATCAATATTTTTTTAAAAATCAGTGGGATTCCTATATAGTAATAAAGAGAATTCTGAGAAGGAAACCAAGATAGCAATACCATTTAGAATAGTCAACCACAAATTGAGATACTTGGGAGTGAGCCTGACTAAAGATATAAAAGGCCTACACAAAGAAAATTCAAGAACATTTCTGTAAGACCAAATAAAAACCTAAAAAAAAATGGAAAAATGTGCCCTGTTCATGGAAGACTCAATATTGTGAAAATGACAATCCTGCCAAAAGCAACCTACATGTTTAACACAATTTCAATATTGAAGCCAAATGGATTTTTCAAGGAGATCAAAACGGAGATTATCAAGATTTTTTGGAGAGGAAAGAGACCCTAATAAACAAAGTACTTCTGAAAAACAAAAATGAAGTAGGTGGCATGGCATAGCACTCTCTGAACTAAAAATATACAACACAACATTCGTAACCAAAACTGCATGGTACGTGTACAATAACAGGCACATAGACTGGTGGAACAGAATAGAGAACCCAGAAATAGACCTAGCTATCTATGGTGAACTGATGTTAAACAAGAAAATAAGGTGGTGCAGTTGGCACAGGATAGAGCAGGGTTTAGAGCTGTTGTGCATAGGGCCGCTATGAGTCGGAAACGACTCGATGGCACATAACAACAACAACATCACATGGGGAAATGATAACGTGTTCAACCAATAGTGCTGGCAAAACTGGACTACTACCTGTAGAAAGCTGAAACAGGATCCACTCTCACACCATTTACAAAATCAACTCAAGGTGGATCAGAGGCTCAGAATAAAGCCCAAAGCCATAAAGCTCATAAGAAACAAACTGGGATCCATCTTAGAAGGCCTAATCTATGGTATAAAGGGATTGACACATAGAACCAGAAATACATAATCTGAAGAGTATAAAATTGATGAGTGGGACTAAAGATTACATCTCTGTGCTCATCAAAAACTTTTTTCAACAGAGTGTGTGTCGGGAGGAAACCACTTCTGACTGGGAAGAAACATTTGGCAATACTGTCTCAGACAAGAGTCTGATAATGAAATTTTACAGAATCCTACAGGTTCTCCAGAAGAAAAAGCCTGATAATCCCTTTACAAAATGGTCAAAAGATATGGAAAATTTCCACAGAAGAGGACATTCAGATGGCCAACAGACACATGAAGAAATGTTCCAAATCATTGGCAATAAGAGAGATGCAAATCAAAACAATAATGAGATACCATCTTACCCCAGTAGCAGTGACAAAGTTTAGCAGGACAGCAAGAAATAAATGTTGGAGAGAAGTGGCAAGATAGTAACTCTTATACATTGTTGGTGGGATTGTAAAATGTTACAAACACTTTGGAAGGCAGTTTGGTGTTTCCTCAAAAAGCAGAAAATAGAAATTCCATAATCCAGCTATTCCACTACTTGGAATATACCCTGAGAATGTGAGAACTGAGTCACAAATACAAACATGTACACCAATGTTCATAGCAGCATTTTTCACCATAGCAGGAACATGAAAACAGCCCAAATACCCAATCACAATTGAATAGATTGAGAAATTATGATACGTTCACATCATGCAATACTATGCAGCATGCAAGAGCAATGTATGTGTAAATTACTACCTAACTTGGGAGTGACTGGAGAGCACTATGCTAAGTGAACTAATTAAGTTTCATAAAGACAACTACTGTATAGGACCATTATTGTAGAGGATGTACAAGGATCCAAGGAAGGGAGGGTGGGTGCTTAAACATAGGGTTGCACAATTTGATGGTTGAAGGGTGGAATTGGTAAGGGAAAGGGGGGAAAGATCTGCTGTGAAAACAATGTATATGGACTTTATGAACTTTGTAGGTAAACCAGTATATAATAACATTTTTTAAAAAGACATATCATAGTCATATTCTCCAAAATAAAAGACAAGGATAGAATACTAAAAGCAGCACAAAAATAACAGAGTCACCTACAAAGAGAACCAGTTAGATTAAGTTCTGATTTATAAGCAGTAATTAGGAGAGCAAAAAAACAATAATACAATGGTGTACTCAGAATCTGGAAAGAAAACAATTGCCAGCCAAGGATGCAATATCCAGTAAAGGTGTCCATTAAATATGAAAGATAAAATATGTCATTTGTAGAAAAGCAGAAACTTAAGGAGCTTGTGAATACAAGATCAGTTCTACAAGAAATTCTAAGAGGGGTGTCTCTGTGTGCATCCCTCTAAGCATGTCACTCTCTGCAACATATCCAGTCAATTAATTAGGTACCAGCCTCAAAAATTTCTTAGTGTGTCCTAGATTGGTCTCTTGTCTTGAGCACTAGACCACAACACTGCTGCCTTGTGGGGCATCACATCTGACTTGAGTCTCCCCTATCCCTCCCACTTGGACCCCTAAACTTAACACTTGGAGGGCCTGGCCCAGCCACCTATGCCGTCTTGCTTGCTTTCTGGAAGTCCAGCACCATCCCTCTACCTGGAAGTCCCAGGCCTGCTGCCTGGATGCTCTACCTGCCACCTGGGAGTCCCCACTTCACTGCCTGGAAGTCCCTCCAACAGCACCTGGAAGTCCTGCCTACACTGACCGGAAGTGGAGGCCCCACCACCTAGAAGTCCCATCCCCACTGCCTGAACAATGTGGCCCCATCATCTGGAGGACCTGTCCTCACCACCTGGACACCTCAGTCCCGATGCCTGGAGGACAACTTGTTGCCACCCCACTGAACTGTGCCAGGGACCACAATATCACAGGTGTAGCCATTTCATTTCCTACCCCCCTCCCAAAACTTCAGCTGCCTTTAGCCTGGGGTACATTGGATTGCCTAGCTTCAGCATTTGCCTGACAGAGAAGGCTGCTACTTCACAGGCCATATATCTCCCTAACTGAAGCAAGTTTTCCCTTGAGTCAAAAGTTCAGAGAAAAACTTGGGCAAAGTAGCTGTCCCACCCTCCTCTGGAGCATCAGACCAAGATCCTGCTATTGCCTGAGGCATGAAAAACTCTACCACAGCAATGTCACAGAAAAACAGCCTACCTCCAAACCTACACAAACCCAAAACAAGATGTCAACCCCCAAAAGTGGCACAGTATCAATGGATTTCCTGAAGACAGAGAATCTGATGGAACTTTCTGACACAGAATTTAAAGGAAAATGTTTGAATATTTGCAATGGGTGAAAGATAAACTTGGAGAATTACAGGAAGAATAAATGGAAGAATTACAGGAAGAATTACTGGAAGTAAAACTTCCAGGCAGTGAGGAACTTTAAAAAAAATCCAAAACAATGCAGATAAAACAAACGAGGCATCATTGTTGTTGTTGTTGTTATGTGCCATCGAGTCGCTTGTGACTCATAGCGACCTTATGTACAACAGCTCTAAGCTCTGCTCTGTCCTGTGGCAATCTCATTGTCTTCGACACACTCATCCCAATTGCTCCAGTCACTGAATCAATCCACCTCACCTCCTGAGCCTGCCCTCCACCCTTCCAAGCATGATATCCTTCTCCAAGGGCCAGTCTCTCCTTACAACATAATCAAATTATGTCAGACGAAGCCTCAGAATCCTTGCCTCCAAGGAGCAGCCTGGTTTAACCCTCTACAGGATGAATCTGTTTGTTTTCTTAGCAGTCCATGGTACCCTCAACACTCTTCTCCAATACCAAAGGTCAAAAGCATCAATTCTCCTTTTATCCTCCATGGTCATTGTCCAGGTCTCTGATGCATAACAAGAGATTGCAAAGACCATGGCGTGTACCAGATGCACCTTAGTTTCCAGAGACACACCATTACTCTTCAGTACTTTAGAGAGGTCCCTAACAGCAGACTTTCCCATCGCAATACGTCTTTTAATTTCCTAGCTGCTGGTTCCAAGAGATTGTGGAGCCAAGCCGACTAAAGCTGTGAACAATCTCAATCTCTTCACCATCTATCCTGATGCTGCTAATTGGTCCAGTGGTGAGAACCTTTGTCTTCTTGACATTAGCGGCTCAAAATATGAGGACCAATGTTTCAAATGCTGTTAACATGTTGGAGGGACATATAAACAGGGTTGAAGAGATGGAACACAGAACCAGTGAAATAGAAGATAGAATTGTTACCACTGATCTACTAGAACAAAAAAGTAGAATCACAAAGGAAAGAAAAAGAAGAAAGCCTAAGAATAATGTGGGACACTGTTAAGAGGAATCCCAGAAAAGGAAGAATTAAGTAAACGCACTGAGAAAGTTGTGGAAGAATTACTGGAAGAAAACTTTCCAGGCATAATGAAGAATGAGAAAATGTATATTCAAAAAGTGGAGCAAACACCATATAGAATAGACCCCAAAAGAAAAATGCCAAGTCATAGCATAGTCAAATTTGCCACAACCAAAGATAAGGAGAAAATTTTGAAAGCAGCTAGGGAGACACGAAGAGTAACTTATAAGGGAGAACAATTAAGATCCAGTTCCCATTTCTAAGCAGAAACCATGCAAACAAGAAGACAGTGGAATGACATGTATTGAACACTCAAAGAACACAACTGTCAAGCAAAAGTACTATACTCAGAAAAACTATCCGTCAAGATGTTCTCAGAAAAGCAGAACATAAAGGATTTTTTAAAAATAAGACCAGTGTTGCAGGAAACACTGAGAGATGTTATCCCTGCAAAGGTACCAAAGAAAGCAGGATGGACCAATGTAATCAGCAACAAAACCAAAAAAGAACTCAACAAAATAATAGCAATAAAACCTTGCCTCTCAATGATCACATGAATGTGAATGGTTTAAATGCACCATTGAAGAAAACAAAAAGTAGCAGATTGGATAAAAAACTAAAATCCATCAATATAAGAGAAACACCTGAACAGTGAAGGTAAAGAAAGTCTACAAAGAAAAAGGGTGGAAAACAATATACCAAGTAAATGGCAAGCAGAAAAAATCAGCAGTAGCAATATTAATCTCTGATAAAATGGATTTCAATTAAAAAAAACAAAAAAAATCCCATCACAAAGTACAAGGAAGGTCACTAAGTAATGCTTAGAGGGTCAATAAAACAAGAGAATATAACAATAATAAATATCTATGCACCAAATGATAGAGCTGCAAAATATACAAAAGAAATATTAACAAAACCAGGGGTGGGATTGTATAACAATGAAAAAACTTTTTTTTTCCAAAGGAAAAAAGTGAACTAGGGGAGAGGAAGGGCAGGGAGGAAAATGTGCAACAATGAATGAATGGAAATCCAAGTTCTTTATAAACTTGCAATAAAATCTCAATTAAAACAACTGGAAAAAAACCCCCAACCAAACTGAAATAGGAAATAGACAACCCTACTATAGTACTTCACTACTTCAGTACACCACTCTCAAGAAATGATAGAGCTACTAGAAAGAAATTCAACAAAGATACTGAAGAATTAAAACACAATAAACCAGCGTAGTCTCATAGATATACATAGGTTAGTGCACCCATAAAAAGCACAGCATACCTTCTTCTCCAATGTGCGTGGAACATTCTCCTGAATAGACTACATTTTAGGTCACAAGGAAAGTATCCATATATTAAGCATAGAAGTAATACAAAGCATTATCTCAGACCAAAATGCTACAAAATTAGGAATTAACATGAGGATAAAGGAGAAAAAACCATAAGTCTGGAAAATGAATAACACCTTTCTTGAACATGAGTGGGTACTAGAAAAAATAAAAACAACTTAAAAAATTTCTTGAAACACATGGCAATGAAAATACCACTTACCAAAACCTCTGGGAAACAGCCAAAGCAATAGTCAGAAGTCAATTTATAACAATAATCAAACACATCAAAAGGCAAGAAAAAATGACCACTGACTCTCTAACCCAACAGCTCAAATAAATTGAAAAAAGAGCAGCAAGAAAACCTGACACCCTCTAAAAAACCCTGTAATTATAAAAATTAGGGCAGAAATAAATGAAATAGAAAATAGAAAAACAATTGAAACTATCAACAAAACTAGGAGTTGAATTTTCGCAAATGTCAATAAAATCTATACACCGCTAGCAAAATTAACAAAGGCAAAGAACTTGAATAAGCATATCACTTCTGAAAAACAAAGATGAAGTGGGAGGCATAGCACTACATGATTTCAAAACCTACTACACAGCTTTAATAACCAAAACAGTGTAATAGTTATACAAAGACAGACACATAGACGAATGGAACAGAATTGAAAACCCAGAAATTAAGCCTTAGGGTCAACTTGTATTGGAAAAGTGTACAAAGCCTATCAAATGGGGAATCGACAACTTCCTTAAATAATAGTGTTCACAAAATTGGACATCTATCTGAAGAATGGTTCACATCCCATATTATTGAAAACAAACAAACAAACAAACAGAAAAAAACAACTCAAGGTGGATCAGAAACCTAGGAGTAAAGCTCAAAACCATAAAGATCATAAGAGAGGAAATAGAAAAGAACTTAGAAGGCCTAGAATGTAGTATAAATAGACTGGCAAATACAGCCAGAAATACACAACCTGGAGAAAATATCATCAATGAGTGGGACCTTCTAAAGATTAAGTCTCTTTGTGCATCAAAACCTTTTTCCAGAAGAGTGAAAAAGAAACTAATTAATTGGGAAAAAATTTGGTAATGCCATCTCATAATGAAAGTTTACAGAATACTAAAAAGCCTCAACAAAAATAAACTAACAAACTTAACAAAGAAAATAAAAAAAAAACCAAAAAAACAAAAACCCACTGAAGACCCAATTACAAAATGGACAAAAGACATGGAAGGACTTTACACAGACTTTTCACATTCAGATGGCCAACACATACATGAAGAAATGCTCAAAACTGCTGACAGTAAGAGATACAAATCAAAACCACAATGAGAGAGCACCTCAGCCCAGTAGCAGTGGCAAAGTTTAACAGGCCAACAAACAATAAATGTTTGAGAGCAAGCTGAGAAATTAGAACTCTCATACACTGTTAGAAGGATTGTAAAATGGTAAAACCACTCTGGAAGGTAGTTTGATGTTTCCTCAAAAAGCTCAACATAGAAATTCCATATAGCCCAGTTATTCCACTGCTAGGAATATACCCTGAATAAAACAGAATTGAGATTGTTGTTGTTGTTATGTGCCATCGAGTCGTTTCCGACTCATAGCGACCCTATGCACAACAGCTCTAAACCCTGCTCTAACCTGCGCCAACCACACCGCCTCTGACACACCCATCCCGATTACCCCAGTCACCGAATCAATCCATCTCATAGAGGGTCTTCCCCTCCTGCGCTGTCTCTCC
>NW_006399928.1:357866-358809 GCF_000299155.1 Elephantulus edwardii
CAGGGCAGCATCTGTTAGCTGAAATATGTCAATTGGTATACCATCTGTTCCGGGGGCCTTATTTTTTGCTATTTCCTTCAAAGCAGCTTGAACTTATGCCTTCATCTCCATAGGCTCTTGCTCAAATGCTATTTCATTAAATTCTTCTGTAATTGCCAATTCCTTTCGATGCAATGACTCAGTATATTCAATGACTCAGTATACGGAAACATAGTAGAAGGGAAATCAGAGATGAGATACAAAGAAAATGAATATTAGAATTATGTGAGATGACATCAAAAGGAATAACATATATTATTGGAATCCCAAAATATGAGAGGGAAAGAGAAATCACTGAGAAAACGATGAAAGAATGAAAGAATTACTAGAAGAAAACTTCCCAGGTATTGTGAAGAATGAGGCAATCCACATTCAGGAAGCTGAACAAACACCAAATAGACTAGACCCAAAAAGGAAAGCATTAAGGCATATCATAGTAAAATTCTCCAAAATGAAATATAAGGATAAAATTATGAAAACAGCAGAAGGGGGTAAAAAGAGTCACCTACAAAGAAAAAGCCATCAGATTAAGTTCAGATTTTTTTCAACACAAACAATGTGAGGAAGAAGACACTGGGATGGCATACAGAGAAAGTTGAAAGAAAGTAACTGTCAACCCAGGATCCTGTACTCAGCAAAACGTTTTATCAAATGCAAGGGGGAAATCACATCCTTTACAGAAAATAAAGAACTTAAGAAATTTGTAAAAACAAGACCAAACCTAAAAGAACTTTTAAGGTAACTCCTACACACAGAGACTCCAAAGGAAAGTGCATGGATCATAGTAACAAAATAGAGAAGCTGTGGTGTATTCTCACAATGGAATACTATGCTGCATTGAAAAACAAGGAACTCATGCAATATTATTCAAAATGGGTGAACCTGGAGGACATTATGCTGAGTG
>NW_006399928.1:358909-366139 GCF_000299155.1 Elephantulus edwardii
GTGACTGGGGTAATTGGGATGGGTGTGTCAGAGGTGGTGTGGTTGGCGCAGGATAGAGCAGGGTTTAGAGCTGTTGTGCATAGGGTCTCTATGAGTCAGAAACGACTCGATGGCACATAACAACAACATAACAACATACAGTACTTAATGGGACTGAGTTAGTTCACTTAGCATAATGTTATCCAGTCCCTCCAAGTTAGGTAGCAATTTACAAAATCATTTCTCCTGTGAGCTGCGTAGTACTCCATTGTGTGAATGACCACAACTTTTCAATCCATTCCATTGTGCTTGGAAATTTGGGCTGTTTCCATGTTCTTGCTATGGTGAATAATGCTGCTAGGAACATTGGTGTGCAATTTTGTGTTTGTGCCTCAGTTCTCACTTTTTCAGGGTTTATTGTAAACAGTGGAATAGCTAAGTCATATGGAAATTTTATACTCAACTCTTTGAGGAAATGCCAAACTGTCTTCCAGAGCACCTGTACCATTTTACAATCCCAACAACAGTGTATGAAAGTTCCCACCTCTTCACATCCTCTCCAACATTTATTGCTTGCTGCTCTGTTAAACTTTGCTACTGCTACTGGAGTAAGATGGTATCTTACTGTGATTTGATTTTCATCTCTATAATTACCAGTGATTTGGGGCATTTCTTCATGTGTCTATTGGCTATCTGACTGTCTTCCTCTTTGAAAAGTCTTTCCATATCTTTTGGCCATTTTTGTAATTGGGTTTTCAGTCTTTCTCTTCTGGAGGCCCAGGAGTATTCTGTAAACTTCTGTTAAAAGACCCTTATCTGAAATGATTTTGTGAAATGTTCATTCCCAGTCAGTAGCTTTGCTTTTCACCTTGTTGGAAAATATTTTTTATGTACACAGGGATTTAATCTTAAAAGGTCCCATTCATTAGTTTTATTCTCTTCAGATTGTGCATTTCTGGCTGTAGTTAGAAGTCTCTTTAAACCATGAACTAGGTCTTCTAACATTGGTCTCAGTTTGTCTCTTAAGCGTTTTATGGTTCTGGGCTTTACTCCCAGGTCTCTGACCCGCCTTGAGTTGATTTTTGTGTATGGTATGAGATGTGGATCCCGTTTCCATTTTCTGCAAGTAGCAGTCCAGTTTTGCCAGCACTCTTTGTTGTAGAGGTTGTCATTTCTCCATTTGACAGGTTTTATTTCTTTGTAGGATATCAGTTGACCATAGATAGAGAGGTCCACTTCTTAGTTCTCAACTCTTCCTTTGCTTTATGTGCTAGTACCATGCTGATTTGGTTACTACCACTGTGTAGGAGGTCAAACCCTTAATTTCTTCCATAATATCACATTTACGTGAATCTGGAGCCATCACATCAAATTTCACTCCTGAAAACAAATGTAAAAACAGCATGTGTCGTGTGGGACCTTTATCAACTACATAAACAGTAACTGTCCCTGTCTACAGCATCAATAACACAGAACCAATTCTCATGAGGTTAGACATATTCCCCCCCCACACCCATACCTCTTACTACTCATCTTAACATAAATCTTACTGCTTTTCTGGGTGAAAAATCCTGTGTGATAGCTCACAGACCACAAAGAACCATACTGGGGAAGTCAAAAGGTTATAACCCAGATGAATAATAGAACACAGTTGAGACAGCTCCCAAAATGTGCACAGAGGCATCTCAGCCTCAAGCTTCATGATTCAAATTTTCACAATTTCTCAGTCCTGTCAATATCCCACTCCAAGTTTCTAAGAGAGTTCTCCCTACTGCCAATATAGGCTTTCCACCCAATCATTCAACATTTTTTCCCAGTTTTGCCAATATTGATTTCCTCTGTCCCGCCTCACATCTCATCTCACATCTCTAGTTTGGCCATGGCTGCTGCTGTTGTCTCAAAGTGTGTTCCTGCTTCTTTTTTCACCAGGGTAGGGAAGGTCTTTTACCTCTTCACTAACAGGGGGATATCAAGTCTCCATGGCTAAAATTGTTAAATTTATTGGTGAGAATGGCTAGAGATGTTCAATTGTAGATTGTTGAGACTGTCATTCCCCCTGGTGGAATGACAGATAGCCAATTCCTTCATCGATAGGCCAATATGCCCCATTCACATAGCCCTGAGAGTTGGACAGTGACTAAGAATAACAGTAAAATAATTGATGCCTTCAAATTGTGGTGCTGGAGAAGAGTCTTGAATACATCACGGCTTCCAAGAAAACATATATAGTTCTGTCTTGGAAAGGCTGAAACAAAGTTTCCCCTTGGTGGCTTGAATTTTGAAGCTCTGTCTCACATACTTTGGGTGCATGTTTAGGAGACATCAGTCCTTGGGAACGGATATCATGCTTGGAAGGATGGAGGGACAGTGCAGGAGAGGAAGAACCTGGATGAGATGGAATGTTACAGTGACTGGGGGAATGGGGGTTGGTGTGTCAGAATTAGTAAGATTTACTCGGGACAGGGCAGGGTTCAGAGATATTGTACATGGGTTGTTATGGGTCTGAGGTGACTCATAACAACAATGACAACATAGCCCTACCCATCCCATGGTCAGTCATCCATATTCAAATGACAACATCAATGATGAGCAAGTGGGATTCATAACAAATATGCAAAAATGATTTGACCAAAGGAAAACAATGTTATTGATCACATTAATAAGGCAAAGTTAAGTAAAGGATTACATGATCCTATTAATTGGTACAATCTTTGTTGAAGTCCAACACCCCTTTCTGATTAAAATACCAAAATAGGAATAGAAGGAAATTTCCTTTTTATAGTGAAAAGTATATACACAAAACCAAGAGCCAATGTAATTCTTAATGGAGAAAGACTAAAGACATTCTCCTGCTAACCGGGACAAACCAAGGCTGTGCACTATCACCATTCCTGTTCAGTATTGTATTGGAAGTACTTGCTAGGGCAATAATACAAGAGGAGGAAGTGAGAGGCATCCAAATTGGCCAAGAGTTGGTAAAATGGTCACTATATGCAGATATTATGATAGTATACACAAACCCCCCCAAAGAACAACAACAACAAAATCTCTATTAGACCTAGTAGGCAAATTTAGTAGAGTGGCAGGATATAAGATAAATATACAAATATCAGTGGGATTTCTCTATAATACAAAAAAAAAAAAAAACCAAAACACAAAAAACAACCAACCCACGGAAAAGGAAACAATATGGCTTAAGAAAGCAATATTAATACTCAGCAATAAAACTAACTAGAGATAAAAAAGACCTTTATAAGAAAAACTGCAAAGCACTACTACAAGAAACAATATGAGACTTGAATGGGAAAATATTGCATGTTCTTGGATGAGAAGACTTAACAGTGTGAAAAGACAATGCTACCAAAAGTAAGCTATACATTCAATGCAATTCCAACACAAATCCAAATTCATTCTTCAAAGACATAGAAAAAGGCAATTTGAAATTTCATTTGTAAAGGAAAGAGATCTCCAATAAGTAAAGTTCGTCTGAAAAATAAAAGTGGGAGGCAAAGTATTACCTGGTATCAAAACATATTGCACAGCCATAAAACCCAAACCAGTATGGTATTGGGACAATTACAGACACATATTGTTGTTGTTATGTGCCGTTGAGTAACCTGCGACTCACAGCTACCCTAGTACAACAGCTCTGAACCCTGTCCTATCTTGACCCAATTTCATTGTCTCTAACACACATACTCATTGCCCCAGTTACTTAATCCATCTCATTCAAGGTCTTCCTATCTTATGCTGTCCCTCCACACTTCCAAGCATGATATCCTTCTCCAAAGAGTAACCCGCTCCTTGGAACACACCCAAAGTATGTGAGATGGAGATTGCCTCCAAGAAACGACTTGGTTTTACCCTCTCCAGGAAAGACCAGTTTGTTCTTTTGGAAGTCCTTGGTATATTCAATACTCTTCTCTAGCACCACAACCCAAAGACCTCAATTCTCCTTCTATCATCCTTAATCATTGTCCAGCTCTCTGATACACAACAAGTAATAGCAAAGACCATGACTTCGCTCAGGTGCACCTCAATATCTTGACTGACATTATTGCTCTTCAGTACTCTAGAGAGGTTTCTGACAGCAAATTTTCCCAATGCAATTCATCTTTTGATTTCCTGACTGCTGAGGCCAAGAGTGTAGATTGTGAACCCAAGCAAGCTGAAATTTTTAACAATCTCATTCTCTTCTCCATTTATCATGAAGCTACCAAATGGTCAATTTTAGATGGAGCTTAGGTGAAGACAGAGACTACTAGAGGAATGTATGTCAGTGTTTCATTGACTATGCAAAGGCATTTGACTATGTGTCACAGCAAATTGTGGCTAAGCTTGAGAAGAATGGGAATCCTAGAACAGTCAATTATGCTCATGCAAAACTTATTTTTTAATCAGGAAGCAGTAGCCAGAACAAAGCAAGAAAACACTGTGTGGTTCAAAATCAGGAAGGTGTGTGTCAGGGATGCCTCCTATCTTCAACAGACAAATAAGCCAATAGAATATAATAGAGAAACCAGAAATCCATCCTCTACCTACAGTCAATTGGTATTTGACAAGGGAAAAATAACCAATTAAATGGGGAAACTACAACTTTTTCAAAAATGGTTCTGGTAAAATGTAACCTCTACTTGCAGAAAACTGAAACAGGATCCACATCTCACAACATACACAAAAATCAACTCAAGGTTGATCAGAAACCTAGGGGAACAACTCAAAATCATAAGAATCCAAAAAGACAAGATAGGACAAAAATTTGAAGGCCTATCCTATGGCATAAACAGGGTTGCAAATATAGCCAGAAATGCACAACTAAGAGAGGATAAGATAAAGGAATGGGACCTTCCAAAAATCAAGTCCCTAGGTGATTAAAAATCTTTTTCCATTACCAATTCCTCCCTATGTGAAAAACAATGTATATGAACTTTGTATGTAAACCAGTGTAAAATAAAATACAATTAAAAAAATATATTTTTCCAACAGGGTCAAAAGAATTTCCACAGACTGGGAGAAACATTTGGCAATGGCATTTCAGACAAAGGCCTCATAATAAAAGTTTATTGAATACTACAGGACCTCCAGAAGGAAAAGACCTATAACCCTGACAAATCTACCCTATTACCCCAGTTACTGACTCAAAAATGGGGAAAAGACAGGTTAAGATTCCTCAAAAGGAAAACGTTCAAATGGCCAACAGACACGTGAAGAAATGTTCAAAATCAGAGAGCTGTGAGTCAAAACCACAATATTTTCTCACCCCAGTAGTGGTAGCTAAATTTAATGAGACAGTAAGCAATAAATGTTGGAAAGGATACAGAGAGATTGGAACTCTCATGCACTTCTAGTGGGATTTTAAAATGGTGTAACCACTCTAGAACTTTCATGCTTCTTCAAAAAGCTAAACATTAAAAAAACCCATATGGCCCAGCTATTGCGCTCCAGGAGTATACCCCAGGGAAATCAGAACTAAGATATGTACACCTACGCTGATAGAGTTATTCTCAATAGCTAGGAAATGGAAACAGTCCAAATCCCTATCAACAAACAACTGAATTGAGCAATTATGGTACATTTACACAATAAAATACCATGTAGCATGAAGAAACAATGGTTTTGTAAAATACTACATAATATGGGAGAGTCTAGAGAACATGCTGAGTCAAATAACCCAGTCTCATAAGGACAAATACTACATAAGACCATCATTGTAAAAACAGAATATTAATTGAGCAAGATTTGTATAAATGTTCAAAAGGGAAAAGAGGGTGGGGAAAAAAGGGAAAGAGGGAAATCACTAGTATTGCAGATGTTGGTAGATGAGTGGGAGTTGTAGTGAAGGAATAGGAAAGATTCAAAGAGGATTTGAAAAGATGTGGTAATAACAGGCATAAATCAGTAGTCATTAACCAAATAAAATACAACGTAGCTTCAGATATAAGCTATCAGATCAAGGGCTTGACAATTGGGGATAGATGTTGAAGGGAGGGGGTATAAGTGGATGGGTATCTTGGTGGATGGTGGAGCAGGGAAATAAGCGGGTAAAGACACTTTTGCCAAAGGCAGGGACAACACTGATACTAATGTTTAACTCCACAATAGGGATATATCGTTCACTTTTTCTGTAAAATGCTGGTCTGTCTGATACTTCTCTAAATCTGAACATTCAGACTAGGAAGAAGGATTGGCCATCCACTTCTGAAAATGCAGGCCTCTGAAAACCCTATGTACAACAGAACACATGTAGAATAACAGATAGGGCAACTGAGGTGGAGCTTTCAAGTATGGAAATACAAAGAAAGAGGAACAGTTGTAAGCAGACTCTAGTGATTGGGACATGGAATGTGAGAACCATGAATGTAGGAAAATGAGATATTGTTAAGGAATAAATGGAACACATAAATATTGACATACTAGGCATTGATGAGATGAGATGAACTGGCATGGGGCATTCTGAGCTGGATGATCATATGATATATTACTCTGGAGATGAAAAGGTGAGGAAAAATGGAGTTATTTTCATAGTTAAGAAAGTCATTTCTAGATCCATCTTGAAATACAATATTGTGAGTGACAGGATAATATCCATATGCATACGATGAAGTCCGATGAATACCACTATCATTCAGATATATGCACCAACAACCAGAGGCAAGGAAGAGGAAATGGAAGATTTCTACGACTTTTTACAGTCAGAGATCGATCGAACGTGCAATCAAGATGCATTGATAATAATGGGTGACTGGAATGTAAAAGTTGGGAACAGAGAAGAAGATTCAGTAGTTGGAAAACATGGACTCCATGACAGAAATGGAGCTGGAGAGAGAATCATTGAATTTTGCACAATCAATGACTTATTCATTGCAAATACGTTTTTAAACAGAAATCAATGCAGGTTATATACATGGATTTCACCTGATGATATGCATAGGAATTAGATTGAATACATCTGTGGAAAGAACCGCTGGAGAAGCTCAATATCAGCTGTGAAAACCATGCCAGGAGCTGATTGTGGAACAGACCACCAACTACTCATATGCAAGTTCAAGCTGAAGCTGAGGAAAATGAAACCGAATCCATGGGAACCAAAATATGACTCTGAGTCTATGCCACCTGACTTTCAGAACCATCTCAGGAACAGGTCTGAGGTCTTGAACACTAATGAGCGAAGACCAGATGAGCTGTGGGAGGATATCAAGGGTATCATCCAGGAAGAGTGCAAACGGTCATTGCAAAGACAGAAGAGGAAGA
>NW_006399928.1:367434-369839 GCF_000299155.1 Elephantulus edwardii
AGACTAAGGTGCATCTAATACAGGCCATGGTCTTTGCAGTCAGTTGTTATGCATCAGAGAGTTGGACAATGACCAAGGAGGATAGAAGGAGAATTGATGCTTTTGAGCTATGGTGCTGGAGAAGAGTATTGAGAATACCATGGACTGCTAGGAAAACAAACAGATTCATCCTGGAGAGGGTTAAATCGGGCTGCTCCTTGGAGGCAAGGATTCTGAGGCTTTGTCTAACATACATTGTACATGTTGCAAGGAGGGACCAGTCCTTGGGGAGGGACATCATTCTTGGTAGGGTGGAGGGACAGCGCAGGAGGGGAAGGCCCTCTATGAGCTCGATTGATTCAGTGACTGGGGTAATCGGGATGGGTGTATTAGGGACAATGCATAGGACAGAGCAGAGTTTAGGGCTGTTGTACATACGGTCGCTATGAGTCGCATGTGACTCGACAGCATATAACAACAACAACATATGGAAGATTTTATAAAACACAATGTATATAAATGAGTATGCTAAACAATTAAAATATGAGAGGAAAAAAGAAGAGCAAAAGAAATGACTTAACATATCCATAAAATAGAAAAAAATCAAGACTATATTCCCATAGCCTGTAGAAGAAATTAAATGACACAAACTAAAATAAATGGAACACAAAACAGAAAAATAATTGAAATAATAAAAAAGATTGGGAGCTATTTCATCAAAAAAGTCAGGAAAATAGACAAACCATTGGCAAATTTAACAAAAGACACAAATAAATGACAATGAAAGATGACGCTACAACAGAACTGGTTGAAATTAAAATTATAATAGTGGAATATTATGAAAAGCTATACTACAACAAATTTGAACACCCGCAGGAAATTGACAAATTCCTAGAATCTTACACTCTTCTCAAATTGACTCAGGCAGAAGTAGGACACTATAATAGACAAAAAAGAAGAAAACAAGTTGGTAATTTATAAAACCTCCCATTAACAACAACAAAAGCCCTTGCTTCACTGGTGAAGCTAAATATTCAGTTGAATTGTCATCAGTTTTACTTAAATCATTTTTTTTTAAAAAAGGAAAATGAATAGAAGGACAACTAGTAAAAAATGTATGGGGGACCCAAGGAGGGAAGTGGTGAGAATAGAGGGGTGAGGATGGATAGGGGCAAAACCATAGGGCTGCACAATTTGTTGGGTGGAAGGAGGGGGTAAAGACAATGGGAAAGATATGGTGGGGACCAGAAAAGACAGAGTAGCGATGGGAATAATCCAATGGTGATTAACTCTATAGAACATAATGCGTGTGAAAGATTGTATGAAACACGATGTGAATGAAGAATAATGTGAAACATATTACATGTGAACTGTAAGCGAACCAATATAAATTAACATTTTTAAAGCCCCCTAAAAAGGGAGATCCTCGCCTCTGTGACTATGGTACCATCCCAGGGTCCAAATAGGATAAAAGACCTTGGGACACAGAGTTACAAGCAGAGGAAAGACTTTCTCAGCTCTCTTACAGAGGGAGGGCTGACTTGAGATTTCAGGCACACAAGCTGCCCGAGCTAGTGGCCCTGATCTCACACCATTTCAGAGACAAAAGAAGACATTAAGCTGCAGGAGAAAAGGTGAGAGAGGTGAAGCTTTGTGCTGACATTGAGCATTCTCCATTGCTTGCGAGGAGACAGGACTGAGGTTTCCCTGGATATACAGGTACCTCCATTTCTGGATCCTTGTCCCCATGGCTGTGGAGCTGTCCTGGAGCCAAAGAAGACAAAAGGATTTGGGACACACAACTACAAGCAGAGGAAAGATTTTTTTTTTTTCAACTCTGTGCAAGAGGAAGTGATAACTTGAGAAACCCCTGTACACAAGCTGTTGAGCTGGCTACCCTGATCTCTGATCTTATGCCACTCCAGAGACAAAGGAAGACTTTAAGCTTCAGCAGAAAAAGTGCATGAGAAGCTGCTTGAGTAGAGCACCTGGTCTCACACCCTCAGCCACTTCTTATGCAAAGGAGAACAATAAATTTGGTGACAGGGTACTATATGAAGGCAAGATTTCTGTAGGGTTCC
Source organism: Elephantulus edwardii (assembly GCF_000299155.1). NCBI lineage: Eukaryota > Metazoa > Chordata > Mammalia > Macroscelidea > Macroscelididae > Elephantulus > Elephantulus edwardii. The sequence continues at coordinate 369,495 of NW_006399928.1, forward strand.
AGTGCAGAATGTTGTAGTTGTTATGTGCCTTCGAGTCTCTTGCGACTCATAGTGACCCTATGTACAACAACCCTAAACCCTGCTCTATCTATCCTGTGCCAATCGCATTGCCTCTGACACACCCATCCTGATTACCCCAGTCACTGAATCAATCCACCTCATAGAGGGTCTTCCCCTCCTGCGCTGTCCCTCCACTCTACCGAGACTTATGTCTCTCTCCAAGGACCTGTCTCTCCTTACAACATGTCCAAAGTATGTCAGACGAAGCTCTGGAATCCTTGACTCCAAGGAGTAGCCTGGTTTATCCATCTCTAGGATGAATCTGTTTGTTTTCTTGGCAGTCCA
>NW_006399928.1:372160-374967 GCF_000299155.1 Elephantulus edwardii
GGGGTTGCTTTCATAGTTAAAAAAGTAATTTCTAGATCCATCTTGAAGTACAACATTGTGAGTGATAGGATTATATCCATATGCTTACAAGGAAGCCCAATGAATACCACTATCATTCAGTGCAGAATAGAGAGACATTTATGGACTTACAGACTCTTCACAAAGGAAAATATTCAGATGGCCAACAAACACATGAGGAAATGTTCAAAATCATTGGAAATCAGAGAGAGGCAAGTCACAATATTAATGAGATACCACCATCTCACTTCAGCAACAGTACCACCCAGGTTGTTGTTGTTGTTATATGTCTTCAAGTCAACTAATTATGGCCGTATGAACGAACAATGGCTCTGAATCTTGCCTTATCCTGAGCCAATCTCACCATCTCTAACACATCTAACTTTATTGCCACAGTCACTGTATCAATTCATCTCATCCAGTGTCTTCTTCTCCTGTGCAGATCTTCCACCCTTACAACCATGATGCTCTTCTCCAAGGACTGGTCCCATTGGCAACATGACCAAAGTGTGTGAGATGGAGCTTCAAAATCATCGCCACTAAGGAACAACCTTGTTTAATTCACTCCAGGACAGATCTGTTTGTTCTGTTAGTGATCCATGGTATGTTCAATATTCTTTTTCAGAACTCAACTCAAAGACATCAATTCTTCTTCTGTCATCCTTTGTCAATGTCCACTCTCAGAAGCCTATCAAGCAATTGAGATGACCATGGCCTGAATCAGGTGCACTTTAGACATCATTGTGCTTTAGCATTCTGAACAGATCCCTAACATCAGATTTTTCTGATGCAACTACTTTAAGTTTTGTGTGTGGTTTTAAAAAAATTTTATTTTATACTGGTTTACATATAAAGTCCATGTACATTGTTTTAACACCAGACCTTTCCCTTTTCCTTTACCAATCACTCCTTCCACCCATAAAATTGTGCAACCCTATGTTTAAGGCCCCCCCCCCGCCTCCTGGATCCTCATACACATGCTACAATAATGGTCTTACACAGTATTTGTCTTTATGAGACTGAGTTAGTTCACTTGATATCATGCTCTCCAGTCCCTCCCATATTATGTAGTAATTTGCAAAATCATTGTTACTGCATAGTATTCCATTGAGTGACTATATCACAATTCCTCAATCCATTCCATTGTGGCTGGGCATCTGGGCTGTTTCAATGTTCTTGCTATGGCGTATAGCTCTCTGTTTGTATCTCTTGTCTCATTTTCTCAGGGTATATTCCAAGCAGTGGAATAGCTGGGTCATATGGAATTTCTATGTTTCAGCTTTTTGCGGAAACACCAAACTGCCTTCCAGAGTGATTTTACTATTTTAAAATTCCACCAACAATGCGTAAGAGTTCCTATCTTGCCACATGCTCTCCAACATTTATTACATGATGCCCTGCTAAACTTTGTCACTGATACTGGGGTAAGATGGTATCTCGTGTTATTTATTTGCATATCTCATTTTTTAAATGACACTTTGCTTGATTTCACATCACAGATAATACATTTTTAAAAATTTAAGTTGGTGGCAACTTTTCATGCTACTGAACACTTAAGAGATTTTAGTGTACTAAACATAACTTTTGTACAAACTAGGAAATTGTATGCCTCACATGACCTACTTTATTATGGTACTGGCTTTGTTGTGACTGTCTGGAGTCAGACCTGCAGTATCTCTGAGATGTATCCATGTATTTAACACGAAGTGGATTAATTTAGATGACAAATTTCTAGCAGAAATAGTGCCATGGCCATCATGGTGGGACACTTATTTCCAGTGATTTGGAGCTCTTCTTCATGTGTTTGTTGGCTATCTGAATGTCCTCCTTTGTGAAAAGCATTTCCATGTCTTTTGCCCATTTTGTAACTGATTACCAGTCTTTTACTTCTGGAGGCTCTGTAGAATTCTGTAAACTTTCAATTTGAGACCCTTGTCTAAAATGGTATTGCCAAACATTTACAACTAGTTTGTTGTTTGTTGTGTTTTTTTTTATTTCCTGTCATTGTGAAGAATGTTGATTGTGGATCCAAGCAAGATGAAATTATTAACAACCTCAATATTTTCTCCTTCTATCATGATACTGTATATTGGCCCTGTGATGAGGATATTTGTAGTTTTCTTCCTTTTTTAAAAAATAATTGTCTTCTTGATGTTAGATGCAATCCACACTAAAAGCTGTAATACTTGGCTGCAAATGTTTCAAGTTCTCCTTAGTTTTGGCCTGCAAGGTTGTTTCATCTGCATAACACAGGTTGTTGATTAGTCTTCCTCCATTCCTGATGTCACGTTCTTCTTCATAAAGTCAAGACTCTTGAATGATCTGTTCAGCATATAGATGCATATAGATTGAAAAGGTGTGGAGAAAGGATGCATCCCTGCTGAACTCCTTTCTTGATATTGAACCATGCAGTGTTCCCTTGCTCTGGCCAGAGAACAGCTTCTTGGTCTAGGTATAGGTTTCACATGAGCACAATCAAGTGTTCTGAGATTCCCATTCTTTTCAATGCTAGCCACTACACTATCTGTTGTGGTCCATTCAAATGCCCTGAATAGTTGATAAAACACAAATAGATATCCTTCTGCTACTCTCTGCTTTCAGCCAAGATCCATCTGACAGTGGCAGTGATATCCCTAGGACCACAGCCTCTTCTAAACCCAGCTTGTATTTCTGGTAGTTCTCTGTCAATAATGTTTAGATAATCTCCGGCAAGATTTTGCTTGCATGTGGTATTACTGATGTTGTTCGTTAATTTACACATGCTGTTAGATCACTTTTTTTAATAGAAT
>NW_006399928.1:379042-392698 GCF_000299155.1 Elephantulus edwardii
CCGCTCCCGGCCGCACTAGACTTTCCAGAGGAAGAAGAGGACCGAGCCGAGCAAGGCCGTGGCACCTCCCAGCGCCAGCACCAGGGGACCCAGCGTCCGCGGCGCCATGGGGCGGGACGAAAGGGACAGTGCGGACAGCGCAGGCCAAATCCGCACACAGAAGAGGGCCCCGCTGCGACTGCCGGGCTACTGTTGGGTTTTTATCACATGCTACTTCCTGAAATGGTTTTGTATCAGTAAATTCTTTTTGGTACAGTGACTCTGTGTATTCCTTCCATCTTTTGATGCTTACTGGATCATTTACTATTTTGCCCTGAGCATCTTTCAGTATTGCGATTACAGGCTTGAATTTGTTTTTGAGTTCCTTCAGGTTGAAAAATGCTGGGAACGTTCAGCCCTTTTGACTTTTTTACTGCAACTCTTTGCACATTTCATTATAATACTTTGTTTTCCTGAGCTGTCCCTTGAAATCTTCTGTTCAACTCTTTAACTTACTCTTTCCTTCCCTTTGATTTTGGCTTTCTGGTGTTCTGGTGCAATATTCAGAGTCTCCTCTGACATCTGTCTTGGTCTTTTCTTCCTCCTCTGTCTTTGAAACAACCCTTACTTTCTTCATGGATGATATTCTTTTTTTAAAAAAAAATTTATTCATTTTAATGAGCATTTATAGAGATTTTGGATTTCCATTCATTCATTGTTGCACTTTTCTCCCTGCTCAGCCCTCCCCTCCAGTTCACTCCTTTCTTTGAAAAGTAAAAGAAAAATTCTTTCATTGGTATACAATCCCTCTGCACTCTGGGAGACTGGGCTCTATGAGGAGTAATGTGGCATCATAATTGGAAGAAGACTGATCTACAATCTGTATTATGAAGATGGCACAACTCTGCTTGCTGAAACTGAAGAGGACATGAAGCACTTGCTGAAGAAGCTCAAGATCTACAGCCTTCAATATGGATTGAAGCTCAGTATCAAGAAAACAAAGATTCTCACCACTGGGCAAAATGACCATCATGATAGATGGTGAAGAGATTGAGATGTTAACAGTTTCAGTTTGCTTGGCTCCACAATCAACACTCTTGGTACCAGAAGCCAGGAAACTAAAGGACAAATTGCACTGGGAGAATCTCCTGTCAGAGACCTCTCCAAAGTACTGAAGAGCAATGATGTCAGTCTGGAGACTAAGGTGCTCCTGATCCAGGCCATAGTTTGCAATTACTAAGCTGGACAATGACTAGGGATGACAGAAGGCAGATTGATGTCTTTTAGCTGTGGTGCTGGAGAAAAGTATTGAATATACACAATGGACTTCTAGGAGAACAAACAAATTCGTCCTGGAGAGGGTGAAGTCAAGCTGCTCCTTGGAGGCAAGGATTCTGAGGCGTCTTCTGACATACTTTGAACATGTAGCCAAGAGGGACCAGTCCTTGGAAAGAGGTGTAGTGCTTGGGAGGGTGAAGGGACAGTGATAGAGAGGGAGATTCTTGATGAAATGAATTGATTCAGTAATGGGTAATGAGATGTGTCAGAGACAATAAGATTAGCACAGGATAGGCTGTTGTACATCGGGTCACTATGATTTGCAGGTCACTTAGTGGCACATAACAATAACAACAACTTGTATTTCCTAGCAGGTACTTACAAGAAAATATTGAATAGAAGTGGTGACAGTGGACATCCTTGTCTAATCCTGGTTAGCAAAGAAAAAGCTTTTATTCTTTGTCCATTGAGAATGATATTGGCTCTTGGGTTTCTATATGTACTATGCTGAGGAAATACCCTTCTAGTCCAATTTTGCTGAGTGTCTTAATCAGGAAAGGGTGTTGGGTCTTATCAAATGCCTTTTCTGCATCAATTATTAAGATCATATGGTTCTTGTTATTTGCTTTATTATTGTGGTGGAGTATGTTGATTTTTTCCTTATGTTGAACCATCCTTACATAACTGTTATGAATCCCACTTGGTCGTGGTGAATTATTTTTTATGAGGTTTTAAAAATTCTATTGTCTTGAATTTTGTTAAGGTTGTTTGCATCTATATTCATGAAAGAAATTGTTCCGAACTTTTCTTTCTCTGTAATATCTTTGCCTGGTTTTGGTATTAGGGTTACGGTGGCTTCATAGAATGATTCTGGGAGTGTTCTTTCCTTTTCTGTTTTTTTAAAATAACTTTAGGTAAAATTGGTGATAAATCTTCTCTGAATGTTTGGTAGAATTCAGCTGTGAAGTTATCTGGCCTAGGACTTTTCATACGGGGAAGTCTTCTTATAATCTGTTTAATCTCTTCCTTTGTGATGGATATGTTCAAGTGTTCAACATCTGTCCATGTTAATCTGGGTAGGGCATGAATTTCAAGGATTTTGTTCATTTCCTCTGGTTTTCTAGATAGCTTTTTATAGTATTCCAATAATGTAGATTTAATTTCATCTGGTTCTATGGGGATGTAACCTCTATCATGTCTTTATAGATTTATCTGGGTCTTCTTTTTTTTTTTCTTTTATTAAGTTTGCCAGTAGTTTGTGAATTTTGTTTTTTCACCCTCTCAGAAAATCTAAGCAAGCAAGGGTGGGAGCAGCAGGGTGAGGATATGTGGGGGTTTTGATTATAGGGTTGCACAATTTGATGGGTTTGGGGAGGGGTGGGTTAAGGAAATGGGAATGATCCAGTGTGAAAAACAATGTACAAGTATTTTATACGTAAACCAGTGTGAAAAAATATATATATAAACACCCACCAAACAAGCTCCTTGTTTTATTGATAGTTTCAGTTGTCTTTCCGTTCTCTATCTCACTGACTTCAGCTCTTGTCCTTATAGTTTCTTTTCTTTTAGAGACTGTAGGATTAAATTGTTGTTCTTTTTCAATTTGATTAAGGTGTTGAGTTAGATCATTGATTTTTCCTTCTTCTTTTTCTATGTATGTGCCCATTGCTATGAACTGTCCCCTGAGGACTGTCTTATCCGCATCCCTGATATTTTGGTTTGTTATGTTTTAATTTTCATTTGTTTCAAGGAACTTTTTTTCTTTCATGCTTTTCACCCATATACACTAAAGTTTATTTGTCATAGCTTGCAGAAAAGAGAAAATAGGGAGTTACTGCTTAAAGACTACTACATTTGGGTCTTTTTTAACTACATTTGTTTTTTACAGACCTCAAGTTGGAGTCTGGAAATCTTTACAGGAGGAAAACACTGTGGAACAGCCTATTGCGATATGTACCACATTCCTGAGGTTTCTTAACCTATTTTTTAAAAAATAAAAATTATACTGGTTTACATACAAAGTTCATAATGTTCATATACATTGTTTTTATATTGGATCTTTCCCCTTTCCTTTACCCATCCCTCCCTCCACCCATCAAATTGTGTGATCCTCTGATTAAGGCCCCACCCCATTGAATCCTCCTACTCATTCTACAATAATGTTCCTTTATAGTATTTGTCTTTATGAGATTGAGTTTATTCACTTAGCATAATGCTTTCCAGTCCCTCCCATGTTAGGCAGCAATTTATAAAATCATTTCTCCTGTGTCCTGCATAGTATTCCATTGGGTGAATGTAACACAATTTCTCAATCCATTCCATTGTGGCTGTGCATTTGGGCTGTTTCCATGTTCTTGCTATGGTGAATAATACTACTATGAACATTGGTGTGCAAATCTCTGTTTAAGCCTCAGGTTTCATTTGCTCAGGATATATTCCAAGCAGTGGAATTTCTGGATCATATGGAATTTCTACGTTCAGCTTTTTGAGGAAATACCAAACTGCCTTCCAGAGTGGTTTTACAATTTTACAATCCACCAACAATGTATAAGTGTTCTTATCTCATCACATCCTCTCCAACATATTGCTTGTTGACTTTCTAAACTCTGCCACTGCTACTGGGGTAACATGGTATCTCATTATAGTTTTGATTTGTATCTTCTTATTGCCAGTGATTTGAAGCATTTTTTCATGTGTTTGTTGGCAATCCAACTGTCTTCCTCTGTGAAAAGACTTTCTGTGTCTTTTGCCTATTTTCTAATTGGGTTACCAGTCTTTTTAGAAAGAAATTAAAAATCTCCTCTGAATGTTTGGTAGAATTCAGCTGTGAAGCCATCTGGTCCAGGATTTTTGCTGGTGGGGAAGTCTTTATATGACCTGCTCAATTTCTTCTTTGTCTATGGGTCTGCACAAGTGTTTCCACATCTGACAATGTCAATCTGGGTATGAATTTCAAGAAATTTGTCCAATTCCTCTAAGTTAAGTCAAATTTATCCAAAGGTAGCTTTTCATAATATTATAATTATGATAATTATATGATACTATAGATATAATTTCCTCTGGTTCTGCTGTGATAGTCCTTCTATAATTTCTTAATGGAGTTATCTGCAACTTCTCTTTTTTTAAACATTGTTAAGTTTGCCAGTGGTTTGTCAATTTTATTGACCCTTTCGAAAAATCAGCTCCTGATTTTATTGATAGTTTATTTTTTTTTTTCGTCTTCTATGTCATTGATTTCAGCTCTTGTTGTTATAATTTCTTTTCTTTGGTTGTAGGATTAGATTGCTGTTCTTTTTCTGTTTGATGAAGGTGTTGAGTTTGATCATTGATCCTCCTTCTTTTTACTTTTTTGATATGTGTGCCTATTGTTATGAACTCCCCCCCTCCCTGAGGACTTTCTTAGCTGTAAATTAAAGGTTTTAGTATGTTGTATTTTCATTTTCATTTGTTTCAAGGAAACTTTTTATTTCTTTATTATTATTCTTTATTAATTTTATAATGTTCTAGCAGACAGTTATTTAGCTTCCAAATGTGTGGTTTTGTAAGCTTTACCCTTCTATGGTTAATTTCTAGTTTTATGGCATTGTGGTCTGGGAAAATACTTAGCATTATTTCAATTTTTTTTAATTTGTTGAAGTTTGCTTTGTGTCCTAATACATGATCGACTCTGGAGAACGTATCATGTCCAAGTGAGAAAAAAGTGAACTGAGTTTTAATTGTGTGCAGTACCCTGAATACATCCACAAGGTCAGGTTTGCTGATTGTATAGTTTATATCTTCTGCATCTTTGATGAGTTTCTTTTGAGTTGACCTATTCTTTGGTGATAGTTGCTGTTGTTATGTACTATTGAGTTGCCTGTGACTCATAGTGACCCTATATACAACAGCCCTAAAATCTGCCCTATCCTGTGCAAATCTCATTATCTCTGACACACCTTCCCCCATTACCCCAATCACTGAATTAATCCATCTCATTGAGGGTCTTCCTCTCCTGCGCTGTCCCTCCACCCTCCCAAGCATGACGTCCTTCTCCAAGGACTGGTTCCTCCTTGTAACATGTCCAAAGTATGTCAGACAAAGCCTCAGAATCCTTGCCTCCAAGGAGCAGCCTGGTTTAACCCTCTCCAGGACAAACCTGTTTGTTTTCTTAGAAGTCCATGGTATATTCAATACTCTTCTCCAACACCACAGCTCAAAGGCATAAATTCTCCTTTTATTGTCCCTAGTCATTGTCCAGTTCTCTGACGCATAGCAAGTGATTGTAAACACCATGGCATGTATCAGGTGCACCTTAGTCTCCAGACTGACATCATTGCACTTCAGTACCTTAGAGAAGTCTCTAACTGCAGACTTTCCCATCACAATACGTCTTTTATTTTCTTGGCTTCTGATGCCAAGAGTGTTGACTGTGGAGCCAAGCAAACTAAAACTGTGAACAATATCAATCTCTTCACCACCCATCATTATGCCGCCAATTGGTCCAGTGGTGAGAATCTTTGTTTTCTTGATATTGAGCCTCAATCCATACGTGTTTAAATCTCCTACCACTATTGTGGTGCTGTCTAGTTCTTTATTCGATTCTGTTAAATGTTGTTTAATATATTTTTCTGGTCTATCATTTGGTGCATAAATGTTGACCAAGGTTATGTCTTTTTTTATCTACTATGCCTTTAATTATTCATTATATAACGAATGCCCTTCTTTACCTTTTACTGTGATTTTTATTCTGAAGTCTATTTTATAACATATTAGTATTACTGCTTTTTTATGGATGTCATTTCCTTGGTTTATCCCCCCCCCCGCCTTTGATTTTGATTCTTTCTTTCTCTTCTTTTATTAAATTTGTCTCTTGTAAGCAACATATTGATGGACTTTGCTTTTCCCCCCATATACTACTCTTTTTCTCTTGATTTGTGCATTAAACCCATTCACATTAAGTGTTATTATTGATAGTTCAAGTTTTATTGCTTGCATTTTGTTGTTTTTCTTTTTTGTTGTTGTTTTTACTATGGTCCATCAACTTTTCTTTGGTGTCTCTGTGTGTGAAGTACTTCCCTAAATGTTCTTGTCGGTTTGGTCTTGTTTTCACAAATTCCTTAAGTTCTTCTTTTCTGTAAAGTATATTATTTCTCTTTCATATTTGATGGAGAGCTTTGCTGGATACAGGATCCTGGGTTGGCAAATTTTTTTTCAACTTCCTGTATATGCCATCCCATTGACTTTTTGCTTACATAGTTTCTGCTGGAAAATCAGAACTTGATCTGATTGCTTTTCCTTTATAGGTTTTTCTCATGCTGCTTTCAGTATTCTATCCTTATATTTAACTATGAATTTATCTTGATGTTTTCCTTTTTGAGTCTAGTCTATTTGGTGTTTGCTGAGCATCCTGAATATGGATTTCTTTGATCTTCATAATATCTGGGAAGTTTTTTTCTAGTACCTCTTCCACATTTTCTCAGGGATTTCCCTATCCCTCTCATATTCTGGAATTCCAATCACACGTGTGCTGTTCTTTTGGTGTCATCCCACATGATTCTGATATTTTACTCATTTTCTTTAAGTCTCATCTTTGATTTTTCTTCTAGAATTTTTCTGTTGAAGTTTTGTCTTTCATCTCACTGACTTTCTCTTTCATCTCCTCCATTCTACTTTCTTGTCCTTCCAGCATGTTGGACATTTCTGCCATTTCAGTCTTAATATTCTGGATTGCATTTTCATTACTTTCTGTTATATCTAATACTGTGTTGGCAATATCCTCTCTATCTTGTGATGATTTTTTTAGTTCTGTTTTTCTTTATCTATAGTTTCAATTCTTCCATTTTTTTAATTTTCTTCCTTATTCTGCAAGTTCTTCCTCATCAGTATATTTCTTCTGGCTCCGTGTCTCTGGAGCATTTGCTTTCTTGTTGGTTTCTATTGTTTCTTTCATCATTTGAACCTTCTTCCTTAGCTGTCCAAATATCTCTTCATCAATATAATTTTCTGGTTCTCTACCTCTACATTATTCCCTTTATTTGTGGCTTCCATTGTTTCTTCCATCATTAGTACTTTTATTCTTAGCTGTTCAAAGGTCTCCTTGTCAACATTTATCATCTGCCTTTTAAACTCTGGGGTATTCATGAGGTCTCTGATATTCTTGGATTTCTTCAGAGAAGGCTTAATTTGTTGGTTTTCCCCCCCTAGTTTTTGAAGCTGCCTGCTTCTTCATATATGAAGTGGCTCAGTCGTGTGAGACCAGGTGCTCTACTCAAACAGTTTCTCATACACCTTTTCTCCCAGAGCTTAATGTCTTCCTTTGTCTCTGGAGTGGCATGAGATTAAAGATCAGGGTTGCCAGCTCAAGCAATTTGTGTGCAGGGGGTCTCAAGTCAACCCTCCCTCTGTCTTGCAGAAAGCTACAAAATTCCCTTCCTCTGCCCAGAGTTCCATATACTAAAGTCTCTTGTACTCTTTGGCCCCTAGGATGGCCCCCACAGTTGCAGAGGCCGGTATCCACAGATGGAGGGACCTACAAACTCAGGAACACGTCAGTTCTATCTCCCCATGAGCAATGGAGAGTGCTTTCTCTCTGCACAGAGCCCCAAATCTCCTGACCTTTTCTCCTGAAGCTTGCTGTCCTCCTTTGTCTTTGATGTGGTGGGAGATCAGGAACATCCCATTTAGGAGCCTGTATGCAGAGGTTTGCAGGTCAGCCTTCTGTTGCAGAGAGCCAAGAAAGTTTTTTCCCCTCTAACCAAAGTTATTCATACTAAACTCTCTTGTCCTCTTTGGTCCCTGTGTTGACCCTGCAGCCGTGGAGGCAAGGGCCCCAGATGGAGAAACCTACAACCCCAGCAATGCCTCAGTCCTATCTCCCAACACGCAGTGGAGAGTGCTCCTTATTCTTTATTTATGTTCTAACCCAATCACAATCCAATCACGTTCTAGCAGAGAGTCAATTAGTATCCACATATGTGGTTTTGTAAGCTTTACCCTCCTGTGGTTAATTTCTGGTTTTATGACATTGTAGTCTGAAAACATACTTTGTATTATTTCAGTGTTTTTTAATTTGTTGTGGTTCTCTTTGTGTCCTAATACATGATTAATTCTGGAGAATGTATCATGTGTACTTGAGAAAAAAGTGAATTGAGTTTTATTTGGGTGCAGTACCTTGAATACATCCACAAGATTAAGTTGTTTAGATCTTCTACATCTTGAGTTTCTTTTGAGTTGACCTACTTGGTGATAGTGGTGTATTGAAGTATCCTACCACTATTGTGGTACTATTTCTTTATTTAGTACTGTTACTACTTTTTTAAAATGTATTTTGCAGTTCTATTGTTTGGTGGATATATGTTGACCAAGGTTGTGTCTTCTTGATCTATTGTGCCTTCCATCATTATGTAATGCCCTTCCTTATCTTTGATGGTGATTTTCATTCTGAAATCTATTTTATCAGAGATTAGTATTGCCACTCCTGCTTTTTTGTGGTTTCTATTTGCTTGGTAATATTTTTCTTAGGTATTAATTTTTAGTCTCTCTCTCTCTCTCTCTCTCTCTCTCTCCACTTTTTAGATGTGTCTCTTGTAGGCAACATATTGATGGGCTCGGTTTTGGTGGTTTTTGTTTGTTTATTTGTTTTTTAATCTACTCTGCTACTCTTTTTCTCGTATTAGCACATTTAAACTATTCATATTAGTGTGATTATTGTCAGGTCAGGTTTATCGTTGCCATTTTTTTGTTTTGTTTTGGGGTTTTTTTTGTTTCTTGTTACTATGGTCTGTCTGCTTTCCTTTGGCACTTTCACGTGAAGAACTACACTTAAAATTTCTTGTAGTTTTGGTCTTTTTTCACAAATTCTTTAAGTTTTCACAAATTCCTTCTTTTCTGGAAAGAATCTAATTTCTCCTTTATATTTGAAGGAGAGCTTTGCTGGGTGCAGGATCCTCGGTTGGCAATTCTTTTCTTTCACCTTTCTGTATATGTCATCTCATTGTTTTCTAGCTCACATCAATTGTGCTTAGAAATCAAAACTTAATCTAATTATTTCTCTTGACTTTGTTTATCTTGTGCTGCTTTTAGTATTCTATCTTTATTTTTTTATTTTGGAGAGTTTGATTATGATATGTCTGGATGTTTTCCTTTTGGATCTAGTCTATTTGGGGTTTACTAAGCTTCCTGAATGTGGATTTACTCGTTTTTCATAATACCTTGGAAGTTATCTTCTGGTACTTCATCCACAATTTTCTCAGTGAATTCCCTGTCACTCCCATATTCTGCAATTCCAATCATATGTATGTTTTTCCTTCTGCTATCATCGCACATGATTCTAATGTTTTCTTCATTTTTTAAAAAGTCATCTCTGATTTTTCTTCTTGTATGTTTCCATTGAGATTATTTTCTTCTAGCTCACTGACTTTCTGCTCCGTTTTGGACACTTCTGCCTTTTGTTTCTTAAGATTCTGGATTGCATTTTGCAGTTTTTCTATTATTTCCAGTACTGTGTTGGCTGTACCCTCTCTGTCTTGTGGTGATTTTTCAAGCTTTTGTACCTCTTTATCTATACTATTGATTCTTTCTTCCTTTTTTTTTTGCATTTTCTTCCATAGCTGTTCAAGTTGTTTCTCATCAATGTATTTTTTTCTGGATCACTATCTCTGGGGTATTTGCTTTCATAATAGCTTCCAATGTTTCTTTCGTCATTTGCATCTTCTTCTGTAGCTGTTCAAATAATTCTATATCAACTTATTTCTTCTGGTTCACTCTATCTGTGGTTTAATTGGGTTGGCTTTCTTAGGAGAAGTGTTCTTTTGTTTTTTTCATGACTGAGGCCAGACTGCTGCTTTCTTGACATTATGTGAGCTTTTTCTTAGTAGATGTGAAATTGTTGTAACTAAATAATGACCCAGGTTATGGCAATGTTTTGTGAAGGAACTGCATATTGGTGCTCTCCTCTTGGGACTCCCTCTTGAGAACAACAACCAATGTGAAGTGGGATGACTGTAGTCCTCCAGAAACCACAGCTTGATCCGGGTTCTTTCTCTTGAGCATAAGAAATTCCTGTGATGTAGGTAGACAGTAGGGTTTAAGGCCAAAGTCCATGTGGTATTGGTGCTCCTGGTGCAGGGTAACAGGGGCAGTGGCAGGGCAGTGGGGTCTCCAGGTGGCAGGGTAGTGGTCTAGTCCTCTGAGCGGGATTGCAGTCTAGGACACAATGGAACTGCTGCCCTTCAATCTGCAGGCAGTGGTTCTATCAAAGTTCAGGGTGTGAGCGCAGCTGGGCTGAGCCCAGCCATTAGCAGAAACCAGGGAAGTGGTGGTGGCACGAAGAAGCTCCTGGGCCACAAACTCACACAGGCTTTGGTGTTTTGCAGAGTGATGGTAAGGTCCCTACCTGTAAGAAGAGCACGACCCAAGAGAAGCATCAGTTTTGTTCTGATTTGCATTTCTCTTATTGCCAGTGATTTTGAGCGTTTCTTCATGTGTCTGTTTGTCATCTGAATGTCTTATTTTCAGTCTCTTTGAAAAACAAAATTCTTTCATTGTTTTACAGTTCACGTTATTATGCAGCTCTTATTCTGGAATGTTATGCAAATTATACCTAATCATGTATTCATTTTAAGTAGGGTTTCCCCTCATCTGTTTCAATGCTATGTACATTATTTATCCTCTTTTCTTAGTTTCCTCCTCAAACTGATCTCAGTCCTGCTTTATAAAAGTGGCATTTTACAGTATTTGTCCTTTTGTGATTGAGATATTTCACTCAGCATAAAGTCTTCCAGGGTCATCCATTTTGTAAAGTATTTCATTAGTTTGTTGCTTTTCACTGCTGCATAATATTCCATTGTATGCCACAGCTTCTCTATCCATTTGTTTGTTGATGGACACTTGGGTTGTTTCCATATATTTGCTATTGTGAACAATGCTTATATCTGCCTGGATGGCAGTAATGATTTCTTTAGGATATATTCCCAGTAGTGGAATTGCTGGATCAAATGATATTCTAATTTCCAACTTTTTGAGAAAGTGCCATATTGCCTTCTAGATTGGTTGCACCATTTTGCACTCCCACCAACAGTGGGAGTTTCTTCACAACCTTGACAGCATTTGTTGATTGGGTCTCTGTTGAATTTCACTATTCTTACTGGGGTGAGATAATATCACATACTTGTATTGATTTGCAGCTCTCTTAGAGCTAGGAATTTTGAACATTTTGTCATGTGTTTGTTTGCTATCTGAATGTCTTCTTTGGTAAAGTGTCTGTTCATATCCTGTGCCCATTTTTATATTGGATTATTTACCTTTATCTTGTTGTGGTGCTCAAGTATTTTATAAATTCTAGATATAAGTCCCTTATCTGACATGTCATTACCAAATATTTTTTTCTCAGTCTGTGGCTTCCCTTTTTACCCTTTTGGAGATGTTTTTGGATCTTAGAGGGTCCCATTCATCTATTTTACCCTCTCCTGGTTGTAGGTTTTCCAGGATGCTTGGGAAGACTGACTGTTCATGTTGTGGATTAGGATTTCTAGAGTTCTTCCAAGCTTTTCCCTAATGAAGTTTATAGTCCTTGGTTTTAGTCCTAGGTCCTTGATCCATTTTGAGTTGATGTTTGTGTATGGTGTGAGGGGTGGGTCTTGCCTGAATTTTCTCCTGATAGTTTTACAATTTTGGCAACACCATTTGTTAAAAAGGCTGTCATTTCCCCACTTAATTGATTTCATCTCCATTTCACCATAGATGGGCTGATTTCCAGGTTCTCAATTCTATTCCTTTGATCTATGTGTCTGTCATTGCACCAGTACCACACTGTCTTGAGCACCACGGCAGTGTAGTAGGATTTTAAATCAGCGAGTGAGATGACTCCTACCTTGTTTCTCTTTTTATGGGATGCTTTGCTTATTCATGGTCTCTTTCCATTCCAGATGAAATTGCAAATTGCCTTTTCCATCTCATGGAAGAATGGACTTGATATTGGGATTGCATTGAACATGAAGATTTCCTTTGATAGTATTGTCATTTTCAAAATATTGAGTCTTCTTATCCAAGAGCAAGGTATATTCTTCCATTTCTCCAAGTTTCTTTTTTCTTTCTTGTAGTAATGTATTGTAATTTTCTTTGAATAAGTCCTCTGTGTTTGAAGTCAGATTTACTCCAAAGCATTTAATGTTGTGATTAGCTTTTGTGATAGGTATTGTTTTCCTTAGCTCTAGTTGTGTATTCTCTTTTTCAATGTAGAGAAATCCAATTGATTTTTTATGTTGATCTTGTATCCTGCCACTTTGCTGAATTGGTCAACTATGTCTAGTAGTTCCCTTTTTGAGTCTTTAGTATTTTCTAAGTATACTATTATATCATCTGCATGTTGTTGTTGTTATGTGCCGTCGAGTCGCTTGCGACTCATAGCGACCCTATGTACAGCAGCCCTAAACTCCGCTCTGTCCTGTGCCAATCGCACTGTCTCTGACACTCCCATCCCAATTATCCCAGTCACTGAATCAATCCACCTCATAGAGAGCCTTCCTCTCCTGCGCTGTCCCTCCACCCTCCCAAGCATGATGTCTTCTCCAAGGACCTGTCTCTCCTCACAACATATCCAAAGTATGTTAGACGGAGCCTCAGAATCCTTGCCTCCAATTTTACCTCCTCTTTGCCAATTTGTGTACCTCTTATTTTCCTCCTTTGTCTTATTGCCATCACTAAGACTTTCAGTACAATATTGAATAGGAGAGGTGATAATGGGCATCCTTGCCTAGTTCCTGTTCTCAAAGGGAATGCCTTTAATCTCTCTCCATTGAGAACAATCTTGGCTCTTGGGTTGGCATATATACTTTTTACTATGTTGAGGAAATCCCCCTCTAACCCTATTTTGTTGAATGTTTTCATCAGGAAATGGTGTTGGATTTTGTCAAAGGCCTTTTCTGTACCAATTCAATAGGATCATGTTGTTCTTGTTCTTTGCTTTGTTAGTATGATGAACTACACTGTTTTTCTTCTCTTGAACCATCCTTGCATACCTATTATGAATCCCACTTGGTCACGGTGAATTATTTTTTTTTCTGTATCCTTGGCTTTCTATTGGCCAGGATTGTATTCAATATTTTTGCATCTATGTTCATGAGAGATATTGGCCTGTAGATATTTTTGTTGGGGGTGGTGGTGTCTTTAGGTGGCTTTGGTATCAAGGATATGCTGCTTCATAGAATGAGTCTGGGGGAATGCCATCGTTTTCTGTTTTCTGAAATACTTTATCTAGAACTGGTGAAAGTTCTCCAAATGTTTGATAAAATTCACTCATAAAATCATCTGGTCCAAGAAGGCTTTTTGACTAGGGAGGACAGAAGGAGAGTGGATGCTTTTGAGCTGTGGTGCTGGAGACGAGTACTGAATGTACCATGGACTGCCAGGAAAACAAACAGA
>NW_006399928.1:392838-404571 GCF_000299155.1 Elephantulus edwardii
TCGTCTGACATACTTTGGACATGTTGCCAGGAGGGACGGGTCCTTGGAGAGGGACATCATGCTTGGGAGGGTGGAGGGACAGCGCAGGAGGGGAAAACCCTCTATGAGATGGATTGATTCGGTGACTGGGGTAATTGGGATGGGTGTGTCAGAGGCAGTGCTGTTGGCGCAGGATAAAGCAGGGTTTAGGGCTGTTGTGCATAGGGTCGCTATGAGTCCAAAACGACTCGACGGCACATAACAACAACAACAACAACAATATGGAAGTTTTTTACCTGTTCAATTTCTTTTGTAATGGGTCTGTTCAGGTGTTCAATTTCTGTCTGTGTCAGTTTAGGCAGCTTGTGGTGTTCTAATTATTTGTCCATTTCCTCTACAGTTTTTCATATTATCCCATTGTTAGCTTTTTCATTTTAGTTTGTTCTGTTGTGACATTGCCCGTTTCAACTATTATTTAGATTATTTGTGTCTTTCTTTCTTTTCCTTTGTTAGTTTTGCTAGTAGTTTGTCAATTCTATTGACCTTTTCAAAGAACCAACTTCTGGTTATGTTGATGGTTTCAATTGATTTTTCTGTTTTCATTTATTACTGATGTAAAGTTTATAACTTCAGTGTTTTAGCGGGTGTTGCGATTTGTTGATGTTCTTTTACAATTTATTTAAGAAGTTGGGTTAGAGATTCAATGTTAATTTTTTCTCTGCCTTTTGAAGCATTTGCTTTTTGCTATAAATTGACCTCTGATTACTGCTTTGGCTGTTTTCCAGAGGTTTTGATAAGTTGTGTTTTCATTTTCATTTGTTTCAATAACTTTTTAATTTCATATTTTATTTATTCTAGTACCCACTCACGTTCAAGCAAGGTGTTCAGCTTCCAAATTAATGGGTTGTTTCTCCTTTATCCTCTTATTAATTTCTAATTTTGTAGCATTGTGGTCTGAGGAGATGCTTTGTATTATTTCTGTGTTTTTTTAATTTATTGATGCTTGCCTTATGACATAAAATGTGGTCTATTCTTGAGAACATTCCATGCACAATAGCACATAGATACAGATATATATGATATAGATATAGATGATATATAGATTATATAGATGTAGATGATAGAGATAGAGATAGAGATGATAGAGACAGAGATAGAGATGATAGAGATGATAGAGATGATAGAGATAGAGATGAGATCAAGTTGGTTTATTGCGTTGTTTAACTCTTCAGAAACTGTTCAGGTTTTTTTCCTGGTAGTTCTATCTTTTCTTGAGAGTGGTGTATTGAAGTCTCCAACTACTATAGTGGTGTTGTCTATTTTCTTTTTCAATTTTGTTAATGTTTGTTTTAGATGTTTTGAAGTTCTATCATTTGGTGCATAGATATTGATTATTATTATATCTTCTTGTTCTATTGACCCTTTACATATTATGCAGTGACCTTCCTTGTCCTTCGTGATGCTTTCTGCATTGAAATATATTTTATCAGAGAATAATATTGCTACTCCTGCTTTTTTCTGGTTGCCAAGTATTTGGTATATTTTCCCCCTAACCTTTTATTTTTAGTTTTTCTTTATCATCACTTTTCAGGCGTGTCTCTTATAGATAGTATATTGATGGGCTTTGTTCTTTTATTCAATCTACTACTATTTTTCTGTTCAGTGGTGCATTTAAAACATTCACATTTAGTGAGATTATTGAGAGGCAAGGTTTTATGGCTATCATTTACTTGAGTTCTTTTTGGTGTTGTTGCTGATTACTTTGGTCCAGTCTCCTTTCTTTGGCACTTCTGTAAGGACATCTCTCAGTATTTCTTGTAATACTGGTCTTGTTTTACAAACTCCCTTAGTTTCTGTTTTTCTGAGAATATCTTGATTTATCCTTCATGTTTTATGGACAAGTTTTTTTGTTTGTTTTAGTATTTTTGGCTGACAGTTGTGTTCTTTCAGTGTTTGATATGTCTCTTTTGTTTCTTTGTTTAATTTTCTACTAGTTTATGTACAAAATTCAAATACAGTGTTTCCAAGAAAAAATTATTTCAATTTCCCTGACCTCCCCACCCATCAAATTGTACAACTCCATGATTAATCCCCCCTTCTTCTTCACATCCTCATCCCTCTGCTTCTAACCTCTCCCGCCCCTTTTGCATCCTTATACTCATTGTACAATAATGGTTTTATACAGTATTTTTCCTTATGAGACTGAGATAGTTCATTCAGCATAATACTCCCCAGTCCCTCCAAAGTTAGGTAATAATTTACAAAATCGTTACTCTTGCATGCTGCATAGTATTCCATTATGTGAATGTACCATAATTTTTCAATCCATTAATTTGTGGTTGGATATTTGGGCTGTTTTCATATTCTTATGATGGTGAATAATGCTTCTATGAACATTGGTGTACAAATCTTGGTTTGTGCCTCAATTCTCATTTTCTTAGGGTATATTCCAAGTTTTCCTAGCAGTCCATGGTATATTCAATACTCTTCTCCAACACCACAGCTCAAAGGCATCAATTCTCCTTCTGTTCTCCTTAGTCATTTTCCAGCTCTCTCACGCATAGCAAGTGATAGCAAAGGCCAAGGGCTATATCAGAAGCACCTTAGTCTCCAGAGTGACATCATTGCTCTTCAGTACTTAGGATAGGTCCCTAACAGCAGACTTCCCACATTTCAGTGTGTCTTTTAATTTCCTGGCTGTAGGTGCCAAGAGGATTAACTGTGGAGCCAAGCAAACTAAAGCTGTGAACAATCTCAATCTCTTCACCATCCATCTTGATGCTGCCAATTGGCCCGGTGGTGAAAATCTTTGTTTTATTGATATTGAACCTCCATCCATATAGAAGGATTCAGGAGAGGGTTAAACCAGGCTGTTCTTTGTAAGCAAGAATTCTGAAGCTTCGTCTGACATACTTTGGACATGTTGCAAGGAGCGACCAATCCTTGGAGAAGGATGTCATGCATGGGAGGGTGGAGGGACAGCGGAGGAGAGGAAGAACCTCTATGAGGTGGAGTCAATAACTGAGGTAATTGGGGTAGGTGTGTTGGAGACAGTGATTGGCACAGGATAGGGCAGGGTTTAGGGCTGTTGTACATATTATCTCTATGAGTAGCAGGAGACTTGATAGCACATAACAACAACAACATATTCCAAGTAGTTGAATCGCTAGGTAATATGGCATTTCTATGTTCAGCTTTTCTGATGTAGCACCAAACTGCCTTCAGGAATGGCTATACCATTTTACAATCCCACTAACAATGTATGAGTTCCTTCTTGCCACATCCTCTCCAACATTTATTACTTGCTGCCTTGTTAAACTTTGTCAAAGTTACTGTAGTGAGATGGTACCTCACTGTGGTTTTGATTTGTATCTCTTATTTCCAGTTATTTGGAATATTTCTTCATGTGTCTGTTTGCCATTTGATTATCTTCTTCTGTGAAAATTCTTTCCATGTTTTTCGCCCATTTTGTAATTGGATTATCAGCATTTTCCTTGTGAAGGCACGGGAGCATTCTGCAAAATTTTGTTATAAGACTCTTGTGTGAGATGGTATTATCAACTTTTTTTTTCTCAGTATGTAGATTTTCTTTTCATCTTGTTGGTAAAAGTTTTTTTATTCACATATGGATTTAATCTTTGGAGGTCCCATGCATCAATTTTATCCTCATTAGATTGTGTATTTTTTGTTGTATCTGGCAGTCTTTCTATACCTTGGACTAGTGTTTCTAAGCTTGACCCCACTTTGTCTCTTATGAACTTTATGTTTTTGGGCTTTACTCCCAGGTAAATATCCACCTTGAGTTGATTTTTGTGTATGCTAAGATGTGGATCCTATTTCAGCTTTCTACAGATGGAAGTCTAGGTTTGCCATCACCATTTGTTGAAGAGGTTATTATTTCCCCATTTGAGATCTTTGATTTCCTTTATTAGTTGACTATAGATTGTTGTTGTTGTTATGTGCCGTCGAGTTGCCTGCGACTCATAGCGACCCTATGTACAACAGCCCTAAACTCCGCTCTGTCCTGTGCCAATCGCACTGTCTCCGACACTCCCATCCCACTTATCCCAATCACTGAGCTGGGTCTATTTCTAGGTTTTAAATTCTGTTCTATTGGTCTGTGTGCCTGTCATTGTACCAGTACCATGCTGTTTTGGTTACTACTGCTGTGTAGTAGGTTTTGAGGTAAGGGAGTGCTATGCTTCCTACCTCATTTTTGTTTCTCAGCAGTGTTTTGCTCATTTGAGGTCTTTTGCCTCTCCAAATAAATTTGATAATTTCCCTTTTACTCTCCTAGAAAAATGAATTTGGTATCTGGATTGCGATTGCATTGGAATTTCCTTCTCTGAGGTCTTTTTGCTAATGTAAAGGAATACTATTGATTTTTGAATATTGATTTTATATCCTGACACTCTACTAAATTGGCCTGTTAACTCTAACAGTTTTTTGTGGTTTTTTTTGTTGTGTCTTTTAAGTTTTCTGTATACACTATCATATCATCTGCATACAGCTATAGTTTATCCATCTCTTTGTGATATGTATGTCTTTTATTTCCTTCTCTTGTCATATTGCCCTAGCAAGCACTTCCAATACAATATTGAAAAGAAGTGGTGACAGTGGGCATCCTTGTCGGTCCCTGATTGCAAAGAAAATGTTTTGTCTTTCTCTTGAGAATGATGTTGGCTCTTTGGCTTGCATATATACTTTTAACTATGTTGAGGAAGTTCTTTTCTATTCCAATTTTGCTGTTTGTCTGTATCAGGAAAGCGTGTTGTATTTTGTCAAATGCCTTTTCTGCATAAATTGCTAAGATTATATGGTTCTTGTTATTTACTTTGTTAATATAGGCAATTAAATTGTTTTTTTTTATGGTAAACCATATTTGCATACCTGTTATGAATCCTACTTGGTCATGTTGAATTATTTTTTAATATGCTTTTGGATTCTATTGGCTAGAATTTCATTAAGGATTTTTGCATCTATTTTCGTCAGAGATATTGGTCTGTAGTTTTCTTTCTTGGTTATATCTTTGCCTGGTTTTGGTGTTAGGTTTATGCTTGCTTTATAGAATGACTCTGGAAGTGTTCCTTCTTTTTCAAGTTTTTAAAATAATATAAGTAGAATGGGTGCTAAGTCCTCCCTGAATGTTTGATAGAATTTAGCTTTAAAGCCATCTGGTCTAAGACTTTTCTTATAGGGAAGTCTTTTTATGGCCTTTTCCATTTCTTTTCTTGTGATGGGTCTGTTCAAGTGTTCTGTATCTGTCCTTGTCAGTCTGGGCAGGGCATGCATTTCAAGGAATTTATCGATTTCCTCTAGGTGTTTTAATTTATCTGAGTTTAGCTTTTTGTAGTATTCTGATATTATCAATTTAATTTCCTCTGGTTCTATTGTGATGTCACCTCTGCCATTTTTAAATCTAGTTATATGTGTCTTTTGTTAAATTTGCCTGTATTCTGTCAATTTTGTTGACCCTTTCTAAAAACCAGCTCCTGGTCTTATTGATGGTTTCAATTGTTTTTCTGTTTTCTATCTTAATGATTTCAGCTCTTGTCCTTATAATTTATTTTCTTCTAGAAGTTATAGGATTAGGTTGTTGATCTTTTTTATTGATGAAGGTGTTGAGTCAGATCATTAATTCTTCTTTTTTCTTCCTTTTTCATGTGTGTGCCTATTGCTCTCATTGCCTTACCTGTGCCCCAGAGGTTTTGTTAAGATGTATTTTCATTATCATTTGTTTCAAGGAACTTTTAAAATTTCATTATTTAATTCTTTTATAACGCAATCATGTTCTAGCAGAGAGTTATTTAGTTTTCACATGGGTGGTTTTGTAAGCTTTATTCTTCTGTAGTTAATTACTAGGGGTTTAAAAATTATTTTTAATTATTATTACTTTCTTTTTTATTAATGAGTTTTAATGCAATATATATAATTTTTTTACAGAATATTCTTTCCATTTAATTTTCTTCCCCAATCATTCATTGTTGTACCGTTTCCTGCCGGCCTGCCCTTCCCCCCAGTTCGTTTTTCTCTTTGAAGAAAAAAATATCTTTCATTGTTATACATTCCACCCGCCCCGCCCCCCCAGTACACAGTCCACTATAATGTGGATTTCTTTTTCTGTAATCTAGTCTACTGTTGGTGGGAGTGTGAAATGGTGCAACCACTATGGAAGGCAGTATGGTGCTTCCTCAAAAAGTTGCAAATAGTTTCTACTTTTACGGCATTGTGGTCTGAGAAAATGCTTTGTATTATTTCAATGTTTTTTAATTTGCTGAGGCTTGCTTTGTGTCCTAATATATGACAAATTCTGGAGGATGTATCATATGCACTTGAGAAGAAAGTGAATTGAGTTTTAGTTGGGTGGAATAGTCTGAATACATCCACAAATTTGATTTGGCTGATTGTATGGTTTAGATCTTCTGCATCATTGTTAAGTTTCTTTTGAGTTGACGTATTCTTTGGGGACTGTGGTATATTGAACTCTCCTACCACTATTGTGGTGCTGTCTATTTCTCTCTTCAATTTAGTTAACCATTGTTTTATATATTTTGCTGGTCTATAATTGTGGCATCGGGATTAGTGGAAGATCTATTAACAATCTCCGTTACGCAGATGACACAACCCTGCTTGCTGAAACTGAGGAAGACCTCATGCACTTGCTGCGAAGGGTCAAGGACTGCAGCCTTCAGTATGGACTAAGGCTCAATGTCAAGAAGACAAAGATTCTCACCACTGGACCAATTAGCAGCGTCAGGATGGATGACGAAGAGATTGAGAGTGTTCACAGCTTCACTTTGCTCGGCTCCACAGTCAACACTCTTGGTACCAGCAGTCAGGAAATCAAAAAGTGTATCGCGAGGGGAAAGTCTGCCGTTAGGGACCTCTCAAAGGTACTCAGGAGCAACAGTGTCTCTCTGGAGCCTAAGGTGCGCCTGATACAGGTCATGGTATTTGCAATCGCTTGTTATGCATCAGAGAGTTGGACAATGACTAGGGAGGACAGAAGGAGAGTGGATGCTTTTGAGCTGTGGTGCTAGAGAAGGGTACTGAATGTACCCTGGACTGCCAGGAAAACAAACAGATTCATCTTGGAGAGGATTAAACCAAGCTACTCCTTGGAGGCAAGGATTCTGGGGCTTCATCTGACATGCTTTGGACATGTTGCCAGGAGGGACGGGTCCTTGGAGAGGGACATCATGCTTGGGAGGGTGGAGGGACAGCGCAGGAGGGGAAGACCCTCTATGAGATGGACTGATTCGGTGACTGGGGTAATCGGGATGGGTGTGTCAGAGGTGGTGCGGTTGGCGCAGGATAGAGCAGGGTTTAGGGCTGTTGTGCATAGGGTCGCTATGAGTCGGAAACGACTCGACGGCACATAACAACAACAACAACATAATTTGTTGCATAAATATTGACCAAGGTTATGTCTTCTTGATCTATCTTGCCTTTCATCAGTATGTAATGCCCTTCCTTATCTTTTATGGTGGTTTTCATTCTGAAATCTATTTTATCAGAGATTAGTACTGCCCCTCCTGATTTTTTGAGGTTGCCATTTGCTTGGCTTATTTTTTCTAGCCTTTGATTTTGAGTCTATTTATTTTTTTAGATGTATCTCTTGTAGGCAACATATTGATGGGCTTTGTTTTTTTTTTTTTAATCCATTCTTCTACTCCTTTTCTCTTAATTGGTGCATTTATTCCATTCACATTAAGTGTGATTATGCCAGACCAAATTTTAATTTTTTCATTTTTTTCATGTTTCTTTTTCTGTTGTTTCTGGTGACTATGGTCCATCCACTTTCCATTGGCATCTCTGTGTGTAGGACTTCACTTAAAATTTCTTGTCACGTTGGTCTTATTTTCACAAATTGCTTAAGGCACTTCTTTCCTCCAAAGAATCTAATTTACCATTTGAATTTGATAGAGAGCTCTGCTGGAGATAGGATCCTAGGCTGGCACTTGCTATCTTTCAACTTTCTGTATATGGCATCTCATTGCCTTCTAGCTCGCATGGTTTCTGCTGAGAAAACAGAAATTAATCTAATTGTTTTTCCTTTATAGGTAACTCTTTGTTTTTCTTGTAATGCTTCTAGAATTCTATACTTATCTTTTAATTTGGAGAATTTTACTACAATATTTCTTGGTGTTTTTATTTTTGATCTAGTCTACTTGGTGTTCTCTGTGTTTCTTGAATGTGGATTTCCCTATTCTTCAAAATACCTGGGAAGTTTTTTCTAGTACTTCTTCCACAATCTTTTCAGTTATTTTTCTGTCACTCCCATGTTCTGGAATTCCAATCACATATATGTTATTCCATTTGATGTCATTCCACATAATTTTAATGTTTTCTTCATTTTCTTTACATCTCATCTCTGACTTTTCTTCAAGTATCTTTCTAGTGAGGCTCTTGTCTCTCATCTCTTCAATTCTACTTTTTTGTCCTACAATCGTGTTGGACACTTCTGCCATTTTGGTCTTAATATTCTGGATTGCATTTTCGTGCTTTTCTGTTATATCCAGTACTGTGTTGGCTGTACCATCTCTGTCTTGTGATGATTTTATAATTTCTGGTACCTCTTTGTCTATTCTATCAGTTTTTCTTCCATCTTTTATATTTTAATCCATCATTTGAGCCTTCTTCAATAGCTGTTCAAATAACTCTTTATCAATATATATTTCTGGTTCTCTAAATCTGAGTTATTTCCTTAATCTGTGACTTCCATTGTTTCTTCCATATTAAGGAAACATTCTTCACTCTTTCTGTAGTACTTGTGGAGTTTTTTTTTATTTCTAGGAAATGAATTTCTAGTGAAAAGAAAATATTAAAGAAAAACCAACACTAATGTATTTATTATCTTAGCCAAACAACAAAGTTCAACAGGACATCAAACAACAATTGTTGGTGTTAGTGCAATGAGATTTGAACTCTCGTGTACTGCTGATGGAGTAAAATGGTACAAACCACTATGTAATGCAGTCTGATATTTCCTTAAAAAATTGAAAACAGAAATGCCATTTAACTCAGTTATTTCATTTGAGGGGAATATACCTTAAAGAAAACAAACAAACGTATGTACACTCATGTTTATTGCAGCATTATTCACATAGCAAAGAGATGGGAGCAACCCAAATGCCTTTCAACAAACAATGGGTAGAGAAAAATGTGGAATATTATACAGACTTGAGAAAGAATGAGAAACTACACAAGATGTATGAGACTCCATAAGACTTGTTGGTTGTGTTTATTTTATGTCATTGAGTCAAGCACTACTCACAGTAACCTTATGAATAATTGATTTGAACCCTGTCCTACCCTCTACCATCCTCATTATCTCTGATATAATTGAGCCCATTACTGCAGTCTCTGTGTCACATATTGTTGAAGGTCTTCCTCTCTTTCACTGACTTTCCTTTTCACTTTCCTAACATGATATCCCTTTCCAAGAAATAACTCTTCTAGTAACATGCCCAAAGTATGTAAGATGAAGATTTATCATTCTTGCTTCTTAGGGGCACTCTGTCTGCACTTTCTTCAAGAAATACCTATTTGTTCTTTTGGCAGCCTATGCTATATTCAGTACATTTCTCCAATACCACAACTTAAAGTCATCCATTTTTCTTCTGTCATCCTTATTCATTGCTTTCACATGCATAACAAGTGGCTGAGAAGACTATGGCTTAATGCAGTCACATCTTAGTCTTCAAACTGACACACTTATTCCTTATTAATTTTGAGAGGTTCCTGACAGCAGACTTTCCCATCACAATGCATCTTTTGATTTCTTGACTTCTGATGCCAAGAGTGTTGTTTGTGAATCCAAGCAAGGTGAAGACAATTTCAATCTTTTATCAATTTCTATCTTTTCTCCATACCTCTCCAATCTATATGCCGAATAAATACTTTGAGAAGCTGGACTCTATGATATCAGGATAGAAGGAAGACTCATCAACTTCCATTATGTAGATGACACAACTTGGCTTGCTGAAATTGAAGACTTGAAATGCTTGTTACAGAAGATAAAAAAATTACAGCTTTCTGTACGGATTGCATCTATCAAGAAGACAAAAATCTTCCCCACTGGACTGATAAGCAACATGATAGATTTTTAAAAAGATTGAAATTGTCAGTGACTTCATCTTACTGGGATTCAGAATCTTGGATAAGATTGTTGTTGTTAGGTGCCTTCAAGTTGAATACAACCCATAAGAACTCCATGAACAACAGATCTGAATAGTGTCCAATCCTGTGCCACACTCACACTTCCTGACACACCAGAGGTCCTTGCAGCAGCCATGGTGTCAATCCATCTGGTTGAGTGTTTTCCTCTCTTTGATAGACCCTCCACCTTCCCAAGCATGATGTTCCTCTCCAAGGAATAGCCTCTTTTAGCAACATACCAGAAGCATGTGAGGTGAAGCTTTATCATTTTTACCTTTAAGGAGTACTCTGGCTGAGCTTTCTCCAAGACATATTTGTTCTTTTGGCAGTCCATGGAATGTTCAATACTCTTCTTCAACACCACATCTCAAAGGCATAAATGCTTGTTCTATCATCCCTATTCATTGTCCAGCTCTCAGTTGCATAGCAACTGATCAGAAGAGCATGGCCAGAATCAGACACACCTTAGTCCTCAAATTGACATCACTGCTCCTCAATAATTTGGAAAGGTCTCTGACTTTCCTAGCACAATATGTCTCTTGATTTCCTGACTTCTGGTACCAAGGGTATTGATTTTAAATTAAAGTAAGATGAAGTTGTTGACAGTTTCAATCTTTTCTCCATCTATCATGATGTTGGAAAACAGGAGTGCCATCCACTTCCTAAACAACATGCCTCTGAAAACTCTATGAACTTTGATAAATGTTGACAGTTTATAGAAAGGCTTCAGGCCTTTTGTTCATAGGGTCACTAGGTGTTGTGCCCGACTTGACAGCAATCAACAACAACAACACAACATCATGATGTTGCCTATTGGCCCAGGGGTAAGAATATTTGTTTCATTGACATTGAGATGCAATCCATACTGAAGGCTATTTTCTTTGATCTTCTGAAACAAGTGCTTTAAGTCCTCATTTCCAGCAAGTAAGGTTGTGTTATCTGCATAATGCAGGTTATTGGTGAGTCTTCCTCTGATCTTGATGAGGAAGAGTGTTCTTCACAGATTCCAGTTTCTTGAATAATTTGCTCAGTGAATAGAATGAATAGGTTTGGAGAGAAGATATAACTTTGACATATTCCTTTCTTAGTTTTTTTTTTAAATCATAAGCTTTATAGGACTATCAAAGAACTTGTGATTGCCCAGGGTAAACCTAGAGTGTAATGCATTCATATGCAATCCCCTTTTTAGGAATCTTTTCAAAGTGGTTAAAAGTAATCAAGTAGGAAAATATTCCCCAGTAAACTTTCATTTCCTTAAACCCCAAGTTATTCTTGCCTAGAATAAGCTTTACACATCTATCATGATTGAGATATTTGACTGATTCAAGCTTTTATTGCACAACTTTCCTTGTTGGATGATGTTGTTGTTGTGTACCATCAAGTGAAACCACCCCCCAGCTGACCTTCTGGTGAGTTTTTAGAGGCAGTTAATCACACTGGAGGAGTTTGCCCGTTCCTGTCCTGTGGAGCAGCTGGTGGATTCGAACCCTGTGCCATCAGGATTACAGTGCAGCTTCTTACCAGTAGGCCACCAGTGCTCTCTTTGTTGGATGATACTTTATTTTAATATCCTGTAATTTCATTAAGGAGCTC
>NW_006399928.1:405236-405701 GCF_000299155.1 Elephantulus edwardii
AGATACCATCAGGTAAACTCCGACATATAGAGATCTTATGCACAACAGAGGAAAACCTTGCCATTTCATGTACCATGTTTACTCTCTCCACTGTGTTCCCTGGCTTTGTTTGGTCCACAATAAATAGGTCTAGTCTAGGTTTTCCATTAATACAATTAAGTGTTCTGGGATTCCCATTCTTCTCAATGATAACTATAACTTCTTATAGTCAAAAGTTTTTGCATACTGAAGAAAGCATAAGTAGACATTCTTCTGGCATTCTTTAAAGACAATAATACTACTGTTATACAAATAGGATGGTTTGGGGGGATGAAGCATCGATAGAGAGACCAGGAAAAGAATGGATAGATAATGATCACTGAATTATGTTAGGTGAAGGGAAGGACAATTTTTTTTGGTTTAATTTTTTTAATTTTTTTTCTCTTTTTTTAAAATTTAGTTTGTTTATTTTTCATTCCAATGAAC
>NW_006399928.1:407238-407727 GCF_000299155.1 Elephantulus edwardii
CTCCATCCTCCTTTGCTTCCTTAGCTGTCAGTTGTATTTCCTTTATGTCACTGGCATTGGGTTCAGGGTCAATTCTGGAGTAAAACTCAGAGGTAAGGTTACCTATAGGAAAGGGAGCAAACCTAGAGAGAAAAAACTTGTGAATTACAAATAGAAGGGCTTTGAGGGTGTTGTTTTCAGGTTTACTGGGGGTGGGGAAGGGTGGCAGAAGGTGGCCTAGGTAACATTGGATACCCTACCCTAGGCATGCTTTTTTTCCCCTCCTTCCCCACCCAGGGGTCAGATGGCACAACCTGGGGTCTGAGGAGCTCACCCAGAGGGCCGTGACGGCTCACCCCGAGCCGTGGGCCTAGGGCAGCCCGCACTGGGCAGAGGGCCATGACGGCTCGCCCCAAGCCGGGGGCCGAGGGCAGCCCATCCCGAGCAGGGCAATGCCCCCCAGGAGCTGGCTGGTATACTCCCCCTCCAATTGCCCCTACCCCAGTCTGG
>NW_006399928.1:413117-419138 GCF_000299155.1 Elephantulus edwardii
AGATGGATTGATTCGGTGACTGGGGTAATCGGGATGGGTGTGTCAGAGGCGGTGCTGTTGGCACAGGATAGAGCAGGGTTTAGGGCTGTTGTGCATAGGGGTCGCTATTAGTCGGAAACGACTCGATGGCACATAACAACAACAACAACAACAGCAGCATCACATTAATATTTATAGTTCGTGAATGAAAAATCTAGACTCTACATCACACCAGTTGTCTGTCAAGTCATTCACTTAACAAATTTCTGAGTGTCTTCTATTCACTGGTGTTGTGTTAGGTTAAACTTCAAAGTCCATATTTAACATGGTTACCACCCTATCTTTATTTTATCTGCTTCCTATTGATGTATCTATACCCTTATTAAATTGTAAGCTTATCTGAGGGCAATATTTTATTGTTTGGATTCTTTTTCGTAGCATACAGAAATTTTGTCAAATAACAGTGAAATAAAGTTTCAGGAAGCAATTGAAGTGAAGATAAATGATAGTAACAGATCAGAAAATGTATATAAAAATGTAGATGATTTTTCTATTGTCTTTTACATGCCTATTATTTTTTACCTTTGACAACTGTTCTCTTTGTAAAATCTTTATCATATTCTTAGCTGTTCAAGATAAATTAACTTTTTCTTTGACACTTGTGTTGCAAACCTAAGATGGAGAATTAAATTTTTATAATAATTGACCTTTTTCCTTACTTCCATTTATTCTACTCTGATCTACCTATCTCGTTGTGTGACTTTTTACTTTGGAACCATTCAAAATATAATTTATTTCTTCTTTGAGAAGTCCTTTACTTGGACAAAATTTCATTGGCTTATTGTCTTAAGACTGATTTAGAATATATTTATATGTGTAGCTACCTCTTTAATATAGACATTTGGTTGCCTCATTGTGTTGTTGCTAGGTGCCATCAAGTCAAGTATGATTCATAGTGACCCTATGAACAACAGAGCTGAGTGCTATCCTGTCCCTTGTCATCCTTACTTTCTCCAATAAAAGTAAGCCCATTACTGAAGTCACTGTAAATCCATCTCGTTGAGTCTTCCTCTTTTTCTGACCCTCTACCTTTCCAACCATGATATCTCTTTCCAAGGAATAGCCTCTCCTAGCAATATGCCCCAAATATGTGAGACAAAGTTTTATCATCTTTGCCTAGAAGGAACATTCTGACTGCACTTTTTCTGAGACATATCTGTTTTGTTTTGGAAGTCCATGAGATATTCAGTATTCTATTTCAGCTCCACAACTCAAAGGCATTAATCCTTCTTCTGTAATTCTTATTCATTGTCCAGTTCTCAGTTGCATAGCATGGGGTTGAAAACACTGTGGTATAAATTATGGTTGTCTAATAGTCACTTCAAATTTAGTATGTTCAGCTGAGTTCTTGGCTCCTTTCCCATATTCCCCTAATTGTTCATCCTCATCACAGAAAATGTCACCATTAAAAAAAAAAATTCCTAAAATCTCTAACTGTGGGATATCCTTGAATCTTTTCTAATACTCTAAGGAAGGATCCCTGAAGGATTAATTGCAATATTGAGGAGTCTGCTATACAAGGAAATGCTCAGGAACCCTGAGGCTCTTGTACACAAGGAACACATAGGAACGTCAGGGCTGCACACAGTTCTGACTTTGTTTCAGGAATTGCTCTGCGTCAGCACTCTCTGATAAGTAAGCCGTTTTACTCCTAAAGGGTTAAGCCCTCTGAGAAAAGTTCTGAATACTATGGAAAGTTTCCAAGTACATCCCCTGGAATGCTTTGAGTCAACAGTCTTTGTCAGACTTACTTAACAAGTCAAAACATAATGAGAAAACACAGAGTCTCAGGTAGTTTAAAATAACTTGCTCCAGCCAAAATATTTTCTGTTTCTCTGCACTCTGAAAAATGTTTACATGTACTTTAGCATCCCAAAAAATGTGAATGTGCACTTCAGCATATGCCTCTCCTTCTGCTATTTTTAGTATTTTTACCTTTAGTAACTGTAGCTTTGACAGCCTAGAAGAGCTCAGCCCTTCACCTTTCATATCTCTTGCCTGCTGCGACCTGTGAACCCAGAACACCAGGTACAACAAGTGGCACCCAATGTGGAACACACAGGCAAGTGAACTAGCACAACACGAAGAGAACAAAAATCATAAAAAGATGTGTCACAGAAGTCAAGTGTCCTTGACTGACTACCAATAAAATCCAAAAATTTAGACTTTCTGAAGTGCTAAGTAAAAGTGTCATGTTCATTATAAGGGAGGGACACCTCCAAGAATAAGAGCAGGGTAGAGTAGTAGCGCCTAACAAAAAAGTAATTAGAGACTTTAAAGCAATTAACAAAAACTTTCTAGTCCTTAGAACTCTTTAGTGTTTGTAATAAAAAAAGAAATTAAGTAAAATGGACCAATTAGATACTACCAGTAAAAATAAAAATTTCACTGTTGTAAGCAAATAATCATTACACAAATACAAATAAGATGGGTTATGCAAGGTATATTAATTGTAAAGATAATAAAGTAGTTAAAACTCACTTGACTTCTGTTCAACAGGCAGAATTATATGCCATTTATTATGATATTGCAAAATAAAAATTTTCCTTTAAGTATAGTTATTGATTCAAAATATGATGAGTTTACTGTAAAAAATAAACAGTATATATTCCTTCTCAAGATACTAATATTAGTATGTGTAGCTTGCCTCTGGAAACCCTATGAACTTGGAGAGAGGATGAAAGGCACCCACGCGTCAAGGACTCTCCTTCATAGGGTCGCTATGAGTCGCCTGCGACTCGATGGCACTTAACAACAACAACAACAATGTTATTTACTATGTTACAAGTTTTAATACAAAAATATTATATATATATATATATTACCCACTGGAAGCAAGAGTGGCATCCACTTCCCAAATAACGTGCCTCCAGAAACCTTGTGAACTTTGATAAATTTCAATGGTTGTAGAGGGGTTTCAAAACCTTTTGTTCATAGGGTCTCTATGAGTCGTGCTCGACTCAAAGGCAATCAACAACAAAAACATATTGCCCATATCGGTGCTCATTCCAGTCTGCCAAGGTCAATGGCTACTAGGAATAATACCATTAATTATTAATCAGCTCTGTATCCTCTGCTCAGGAAGAGCACTCGTTACATCATACCAATGCAAAACGTTTGAAATTATCTCAAAATATTACTTGAGAACAGGCTTGTTACATTATTAAAACTTGTCTAACCTGTAACTTGATTACTACAACTGCCTTACCAACTACAGTGAATCACAAAGGAGAACAGCCCAATGGAATTTAATAAATGGACATCACTATTGTTCCCAAATTTGAGATGGCACTTTTAACAACATTGTTCCCAAATTTGAGAAATTAAGATATGTCGATCATTCTATTGATACTTTTTCCTCTTTTCAGTGGGCTACCATGCTGTCTTCTGCAAAGGCAGATTCAGTCATTATTCACTAATTAAGATGTTTTTCTATTATAGGTATTCCAAAACAAATAAAAACTGATAATAGTCCTACTTACTTATCCTCTAAAATAGCACAGTTTTTCTCATTATATCATATATTGCACATTACTAGCATTTGTACAATTCTACTGGTCAGACCATTATCAAAAGCTCTCATAAAACACTCAAAAACATAGTAAAAAAAACAAAAAGGGGGAATATGGGATTCTATAAAACATCAGTTATATAGAGCTTTATTTACTCTCAATTGTTTTACAAAAAGCAATGAAGAATATAATCCGTCAGAAAAGCACTGGAGTTTGTTACAAAAAGCGCAGCAGCCAGTGTTTTATAAAATCATGACAGGTAAGTGGAATCTTCTCTTTGTACTAAAATGGGGAAGGAGTTTTGCTTATATTTCCACAGGAAATTAAAAGCCTTGAGTACTCAATACAAACATAAAGATAAGATATGAACCCCGAAAAGAAAAGAAAAGAAAGATTGATGAGATTGCGGAAACTCAGCCTATCTGGGTAAAGCAGTAGTCCCTGACAGGGCTTTCAAAACTCAAGACAGTCTTTACAGACATTCCAGCAAGTACAGAATGAGGTCCAATCCCAAATCTGGGCCACCCATTCTCCACCAAAGGGATGAACAGATGTGCCACTGCACTCCTTCTTTCCAGAAGACTTTTTCCTAGTCCACAAACACTGCCTCAAAACTTTAGATCCCCTGTATACTGCAGTTTTAATACCCTGACTACACTTTTGTGTATTTTTCAGATCCCTATAGATTAATGTGAGTAACCACAAGCCCCTGACTTGTAGAAATTTGACATAGCAAAGACAAAGAGCAGGCTTGCTTAGTGCCTGAGAAAATGCGAATCTTTTGTCAGACCTAGAGAAACTGTTGTAAAAAGCATAGAAAAGTGTGTGTAAATAAGTGGTTAAGTAGGTAAATGTAACAAGTGTAAGATATGTTTATGAAGAATTCTAACTGATAATAGAGTAGAGCTTAAGGTAAGTAATTTGAGATGCAAAGTGAGAGCAATTGGCTAAAATAGATGAAGTTTTGCAGAAAGTCAAATAAGCAAAAAAGGGAAAGAATAAGCAGTGTGAAAGCTAGACTAGGAAAAGCTAGTTGACTAAAAAAAAATAGAAAGTATAACAAAATATAAAAACTAAAAGGTGGAAGATGTTTGAAATTTTGGAGATGAAATGATTTCTATTTTATATTAAGTCCCAGGGTATAGATGTAAGAATAGACAGCTAAATGAAACTAAAAGAGAAGCTCAGTGGGAAAAAGAGAAGAAAATTTAAGAAATCACAATGTTAGATATGACTCAGATCACAAATGAAATAGATGTGACCAGGACTATGAATGAAATTATTTTTCATAGAAATGTATCTCATAATATGCAAGCTTGCATTTGATTGCTTTATCTGTTACTAAAAAGCCCTACTATCTAGTCACAAGAAGAAAGTCTCATATTTTGTAATAAATGTCGCTTATTTACCTGTCTTAACCATTCTCTTAAAGTTAATCCAAAGAAAGAAAGTAAGTATTTATATCCTTAAGGCTAGAACTGGAGTCTAGATTCCAGTGAAAATGCATCGTCAATAGCAAGATTCTCTAGCCATGATGTTTGTTCATCAAATACTTCAAATCACTAATAAAAGACTCAAACATACCAAGAGAATGATTCAGCTGATCATAGATTTAATATTGAGAATAACTGTTATTACCACTACAACTGCCATTGCTGATAAAGCCTTTCATCAAACTGTCCAGATAACTGATTTTATCAGAGGCCTTGTGGGCATTTCAGTGTCAGATAGACTCTGTGCTGGCAGTGGAAGTGGCAATCTTCAACAAGCCGTGGTAGTGTTAGGTGATCAATTAGTTGGACTGAAGAGACAGTTGTAATTGAAATATGATTGGAATGTGTCCACTTTTTGAGTAACCCCTTCATCATATAATGAATTGAGTTTTAATTGAGAAATAATTCATAAACATTTACTTAAGAGACATAATGTATCTCAAGAAATTTTAGACTTACAGAAACAGATAATTGAAACTTATCAACAGCAGTTACATAAGTTAAGTGGTTTAAGCTTAGTAAAAAGCATAGCAGATAGAATCCAAATAACAAATCTTGTTGTTTGAGTCAAGTCTCTTGTTAATAGTTCAGCTAGTGGCTTTGTATTCATGATTGTGCTTTTTGTGTTTCTTTACTCAGTCTTCCACAGGCTTAGAGAAGAGCAAGCCATAGAGGACCATAAAACTGTTGTATTCTCTTTAACACTTCTAAATATTAAAAAAAAGGAGGAAATGAAGGATCCTTGAAGGGTTAATGGCAATATTGAGGAGTCTGCTGTACATGGAAATTGTTCCAGGAATCCTGAGGCACGTGCATGCGAGGGACTCTTAAGAATGTTGGGGCTAATAAGCAAAGCACTCCTTAAAAATAGAAAAAAGGTAGGAGGCATCTCACTCCCTGATTTCAAATCCTACTACACTGTCATGGTAGTTAAGACAGCATGGTACTGGTACAATGACAGACACATAGATCAATGG
>NW_006399928.1:420048-430352 GCF_000299155.1 Elephantulus edwardii
CAAGGAGTTGGAAACAACCTAAGTGCCCATCAACAAACGAATGGGTAGAGAAGCTGTGGTATATTCACACAATGGAATACTACACTGCATTGAAATACAAGGAACTCAAGCAATATTATTCAAAATGGTGACCCTGGATGATATTATGCTGAGTGAAATATCTCAGTCACAAAAGGACAAATGCTATATGGTGCCACTGATGTAGAATGAGGCTGACATCAGGGTGTGGGTAAGACTGAGAAAAACTGGATAAATTATGTTTACTGCACGGAAGCCAATGAGGGAGAGAATAGTTTAAAAGTAATATATTTTAGGGCATTATGATTATCATGAGTCTGGAATGAGGGTTGCAGAGTGGAGTATACTCAGGGTGGGGGTAGGGATGGGAGGTGCGGGGGGATTGTATACCAATGAAGGAGTTTTTCTTTTGGTTTTAAAGGAGAAGAGCGAACTGGGGGTGGGGGTGGGGTAGACAGGGAGAAAAGTGCAACAATGAATGAATGGAAATCCAAAATCTGTGTAGATGTTCATTGAAATTAATTTTTTTTAAAAAAACTCCTATCTTACATGTTAGAAATGCCCCATAGGGTTTCCAAAACTGTTTATCATTACCACTTACTTTGGGCATGTGGCCAGAACGGACTGAGAAAGATATAATGCTGGAAAGGGTGGAGGGACGGTACAGGAGAGGAAGACCCAGGATGAGATGGATCGGCACAGTAAGTGAAGCAATGAGGGTAGATGTGTTAGAGTCATTGAGACAGGCTTGGTACTATGAGTAGCAGGCAACTCAATGGCACATAACAACATATCATTACAGAAATGAACTGACATGTCTTTCTCCTGTGGAACAACTGGTGATTTTAAAACTTTAACGTAAGCGTTTATCACCTAATTACTGGGCCACCAGGAGTCCTCATATTTATCAGTTCATGGTATCATATGCGTTTCTTTATTGTATTTCCTCTATTGAAATATTTTCGATTGCTTTGTATTCAATTTTCACTGTATTTTCAATTGTTCCCAGAAATCTGAATGTTGGACAATAAATAAGGAAGACCAAAGAAGAATCAAGAAAAAAAAAAAAAAAAGAATGTTGGGGCTGCATATGTCTCTAACTTTGTTCCAGGAATTGCTCTGTGTCAGCACTCTCTGATAAGTAAGTTGTTCTACCCCTAAAGGGTTAAGCCCTCTAAGAAAGGTTCTGAAGGCTATGGAATGTTTCCAAGTACCCCTGAAACACTTTGAGTCAACAATCTTGTTAGACTTACTTAACCATTGCATTCACGAGTCAAAATAAAGTGAGAAAACACAGTGTCTTGGGTAGTTTAAAATAACTTGCTGCAGCCAAAATATTTTCAGTTTCTCTGTACCCTGAAAAAATGTTTGCATGCACTTCGGCATTTGCCTCTCTGTGTGCTAATTTTAGTAACTGTAGCTTTACATTAAATACGAGGTCCAGCTCTAAATGGGTGCTGCCAGCCTAGAAGAACTCAGCCCTTTGCCTCCATATCTCTCATGAATCTCTCCCTTCTGCAACCTGCTAACCCCAAACACCAGATATGACAATTATCTGATCAATCAGAAAACCCTGGCAGCCTTTCCTCAAATTTTATCCAGAGTGTGATCACTCTTTATTACCCACACCCTCCACTCTGACATAAACGACTATCACCCCTTGTTTGGATTGCTATAGTCTCCTAATGGGTCTCTCTGCTCCTATTATAATCTCTCTGAAGCCATTTTCAATATAGCAGACAGAGAAATCCTGTTAAAACATAAGTTAGAAATTCTTACTATTCTTTTAAAAGTCCTCCAGTGATTGATCATCTCATTTCAAGGAAAAGTCATAAGTTTTTATCTTGCCCTATAAGGCCCTATTCTGCACCTTGCTGTTTAGGTTCATCTTTTTCTTTCTTGTTCATTCTTATCCCAAATACACTGACCTTCTTGGAACAAACCAAGAATTCTTTTATTTCCGAACCTTTGAATTTGTTGTTTCTTCTTCTTTCAGATGTTCAAATATCTCACACTTTTATTTCATTCAGGCCTCTTCTCACCTGCTCCCTTATTATCAAGGACATATTCCTTGATTAGCTTATAGTATGTTTATCATTATTTTTCTCTGCTATTTTACCCCACAATTACTCCTTAAACCAACCATAAATTCATTTCATTGTTGTTGTGTGCTGTTGAGTCAGTTGTGACCTATATATTCTTAATTAATCCAATTAGAGATCTCCAAATGGTCAACCAAAAACCAACAATAATTCCTGTAATTCTTGTCAAGATTAGGAAATAATTTACTGACTATAAATGAGCCAAAATACAACAACAAAAGAAAAATAAACACAACAAAATAGAGAAGAAAAAGAAATTATTACATTAAAAATTACAATGAAATTATAATACTTTGACTATTTAATCACAGGTTTTTTGATAATTTTAATTTCCCTAGGAGGGTCAAGAAAAGACACTGCTGGATTTTAACTAGGCATAAAACATGTGTCTCTGTCAACAGTGCTTACCTGACTCTGACAGGTAACATAAAAAATACTTTTTGGTGTGACTTTCTAACTGGTTAATTTTTTTTCCAAAAGGGTGTTTTTTTTAAAACCATAGTAAATTATAATACTCATAAAAATGTGGAATAGACATATGTTAAGAGATTCCATTTAACTCACAAAAGCATGGTCACAATCCAAAGATTACATACACACGTATTGATAAGATGTAGATGGAAATAAATCCATATAAATGTTATTAAAGTGTGAGAGGATTGCTGATTGAAATTCTGTTGTATAAGCCAATATACATGCCTACATGCTCTGTAATTTTCAGGGGGCTGTTGAAGAACTGAAGCAATGTAAGGCTAAAGTCAAGTAACCTGGAGTGATGGCTTTCAGACAAGACAGTTTCCACTGAAATCTACATTTCTTATACACATAAAAAGAAGCAAGAGACAAGTCTTTAGTGTGCCAAAACTCTTAACCATGGACATTTCTAGGCCTGGACCTAATCAAGAACAGTAGACACACCAGTGACATCACAAAAAGCAAGTGTCAAAAAGCGCGCTAGTGAACTAAAAAACAAGGAACTCATGAAACATTATTCAAAATGGGTGACCCTGGAGGACATTATGCTGAGTGAAGTATCTCAGGCAGAAAAGGACAAATACTGCATAGTGCCACTGTTGTAAAATGAGACTGATATCGGGGTTCAGGGGAGACTGAGAAAGATGGGGTAAAAAATAAAGATTAGAATTTAAAAAAAAAAGGCAGCTAGCTCCCTGGCCAACGAGAGGCTAAAGTAGAGGGATAAATTGTGTGGGCAGGAACTTAAACCCTTTTAGAAGCCCAGGCCAGCAATACAATCAGGCTGGAAAGATCAGAGCTCAACCCAGTAAACCAACATCATGATTGGCAAAGATCCTTCCACAACTCCCGTAAGTATAGCAGCATCTCTCTCCAGATCTACAAGAGCAGAGCTTCAGTTTCCTGTGAGGATGGTGGACAGTTCCCTGAGGGAAGGAAATTATGCCCCACATATGAGTTCATTTGTGCCTGTTTTTCTCACTGGTGTTTTTTTTTTTCAATATGCATGTGCACATGCACCAGTTACTTTATGTACAATAAAAGAATAGGGAGGGAGAAATGAAAGAAGAGATAAAGCTATGCTGTAGTAGTTAGGATGTGCTGGAACCCAGTTGTGGTTTTCTAATTGAGAATGTATTCTTAGTCTGCAGGAACAGAGTTCTGTAAACAGCAGACTCCTCTGTGTTTATTTTAGAAGACACCTCCTGTCTGCTGCTGGAACACATCACTTGTATCTTCATCCTCCATTTCCAACTGTGCAGGTGTATCTAATTCATTGATTGGCAGTCCATCAAATCGAAATCTTATCTGCCTCATCGACAAACCCTGTTGTTCACTATAGGCTTGCATTAGTTTGCTAAGTGGTGTATGCTTCTTAATCTTAATCCTGTCCTGCAACCTTCAAATTAATATGATCGTTGTTCTCAGTCTTGACTCCTTCCTTGTGTTTCTTGTCGGCCACGGTGAGCGCCGGAGTCTCCTCAGCAGCAGCTTCACAAAAGAGGTACCAGGTCCGTACTGAACAAGCACACAACAGCACCAGGAGTGGCAGAAGAAGGAGGCGACAGTGGTGGAGGAGGGTGAAGGCCAGTGCACAACGTGCGCTCCCTTCCTCCTCCTTCCTCACTGGTCTTCTTGAGTACCTGATGGCTAGTTTCCTACAGCTGGCGGGAAATGAGGCCCACAACAACTGCAGAACTCGCATCACCTCTCAACATTTGGAGAGGGTAGTGGACAGCAACCCATAGCTCAGCCACCTCTTGAATGATGTCGTCACATTAAATGCTGATGAAACACCCCAACCACAGAAGAACTAATGAAGACCAGGCCCCAGAGTCAGACAGGAGCCTTCACAGACTCATCAAACCCTACCATTACTCACAGTTGAGTATATTCCATGTTGTTAGCATCTGTAAATGCTATTAAAAGGTTTACATCAATCAATCTGACTTCTATAATTTTCTATAATTTTAAGAGTTTAAGGGATCTGAGACAACGAAAGGGAGGTAGGTACTCGTTGCTAGTTGGAGAGATGGAAGGAAGTGGTCAGCATGGGCTGTTGAATCAATGATTTCAGGGAGTGACCATTTCTAATGGTGAAAGTCCTGAGAGGCCCTGGGGTTTATGAGGTGGGAGGGGGCAGTGCCATGACGGACTGTCAACAGCTTCATCTTGTTTGGATCCACAATTAACATCCTTGGTACGAGCAGTCAGAAAATAAGGAGACTCATTGCAGTGGGAAAATCTGCAGTTAGGGAGGGACCTTTCCAAATTATTGAGAAGTAGTGATATCAGTTTGAGGGTCTACTATGTCTAGTCCTTTTCTAGACAGTGAGGATGCAAAAGTAAACAAAACAAACACCAATGTACTTATGGTGCTTCCATTGTAGTATTATACACACTGATGTATTTACTCAGTAAATATTTTATGAATGAATGAATGAATGTAGCATACACACATTAGAGCAATATTGTTATGTGCTATTGAGTTGATCAAGACACATGTAATGGCCCTTAAGCAATGAACTTTGCCCTATCCTGAATCAACCTAATCATCTTGACATACCTGACCACACTGTCACAGTCACTATGTCAATCCATCTGATCTAGGGTCTTCCTCTTCTGTGCTGACACTTCATTTTTCCAAGCATGAAGTCATTCTCCAAAGACTCGTCTCTCCTGGTAACATGCCCAAAATATGTGAGGCACCGTTTAAAAATCCTTGCCTCCAAGGAGCAAACTGGTTTAATCTTCTCCAAGACAGACCTATTTGTTCTCTTGGTATGTTTGTCCATGGTATGCTCAATACGCTTCTTCAGTACCACAACTCAAAGGTATCGATTTTTCTTATGTCATCCTTATTCTTTGTCCAGCTCCGAGATGTATAGAAAGCAACTGAGAAGATCTGGCCTACATCAGGTGCACCTTAGTCTCTAAACCTACATAGTTGCTGTAAAGAGATTCTCTAGAGATCCTCTAGAGATCACTCTAGAGATTCTTGATAACAGATTTTCCCAGTGCAACTTGTCTTTTGATTTCCTGACTGCTAATGCCAAGAGTACATAGGGTTTTCAGAGGCCTGCTATTTCAGAAGTGGATGGCCCATCCTTCTTCCTAGTCTGTCTTAATCTGAATGTTGAGATTTAGAGAAGTATCGGACAGACCAGCATTTTACAGAAAAAAGTGAAAGATATATCCCTTATTGTGGAGTTAACCATTAGTATCAGTGTTGTCCCTGCCTTTGGCACACATGTCTTTACCCACTTATTTCCCTGCTCCACCATCCACCAGGATACCCATCCACATCTACCCACTCCCTTCAAAATCTATCTCCCATTGTCCAGCCCTGATAGCTTATATCTGAAGTTTCCTTGGCTTCTGTGATTCCAAACATGTCAGCTGCTGATAGTTTCTTATGTTGTGACCAGTGTCTCTTAAGTTTAGTGGTAATATTTCCCGAGTGAAGGTGATGTGTCATGTAGAACTGGTGTGTAGATAGGTTTTTCTTGGACCAAGGGCCGCATGTTGTAAGGAGAGACCAGTCCTTGGAGAGGGACATCATGCTTGGGAGGGTGGAGGGATAGCGCAGGAGGGGAAGGACTTCTATGAGGTGGATTGATTCAGTGACAGGGTAATTGGGATGGGAGTGTCAGAGACAGTGTGATTGGCACAGGACAGAGCAGAGTTTAGGGCTGTTGTACATAGGGTCGCTATGAGTTGCAAGTGACTCGATGGCACATAACAACAACAATGCCAAGAGTGTAAATACAAGCAGATAAAATCATTAACAACCTCAATCCTTTCTTCATATATCATGGTAAACCAGAGCAATAGGAATGGTAAAAATGAAAGAAGACTTGGGTTTTGTACCACTTAAGAGCCATGTTGGCGCACTTGGTACAGGGCATTGGGTTGCTAACTGGAAACTTGGTAGTTTGAATCTCCTCAGGAGAAGAAGTGCAGTCTTTTCTTGTAAAGATTTACAGAGTCAAAATCAGTGGAAGATAACTGTGAGACATAACTACTTAGTGGCAGTGGATTTTATTTATTTGCTTGTTTGTTTCTTAATCTTTTTTAAAAATTATTTTGCTTACAAAGTTCTTATACATTGTTTTCCATACTATCCTTCATTCACATTGTGTTTCATGCATTATGCTTTATAAAATTGGTGACCATTGGTTCTTAGCCATCATTGCTCTGTCTCTTCACCCAGATCATTCCCATTTTCTTCCATCCCCTCTTTTTTTTTTTAATATATCTAAATAGTGGCTCTCTAGTCTTCCAGGTTACAGAACAAAACCAACCTGAGATTGCAAGATAATTTTGGAATCAATATAAACTGATTAGCCTAAAAGTGTACCAAACGGGAGGGAATTAGGTAAGAAGTATGAAAATTAATGAGTGGTTTAAGTTTCAACAAGAAAGGGGAAAATTTCTTTAATGATATAATAAACACTCTAAAGAAAATGAATAGCAGAGATGCTGGTGGCCAGGTAAAGCAATTTAGGTAAAAGGAGAAAAGTAGAAGGCTATCTGAAGAGGTAAACCTTAGAAACCATTATACCTACCACTTAGAGAGGAATGGAAGAACATG
This sequence comes from Elephantulus edwardii, assembly GCF_000299155.1. Lineage (NCBI taxonomy): Eukaryota > Metazoa > Chordata > Mammalia > Macroscelidea > Macroscelididae > Elephantulus > Elephantulus edwardii. The sequence continues at coordinate 427,237 of NW_006399928.1, forward strand.
CCCATTAGAGATGACGACCTTGTTTTTACCACTGTTCTCACTGATGTTGTTGTTATGTGCTGTCGAGTCACTTGAGATTCATAGTGACCCTATGCACAACAGCCCTAAACTCTGCTCTGTCTTGTGCCAATCACACTGTCTTCAATACACCCATCCCAATTACCTGTCACTGAACCAATCCACCTCATAGAGTGCCTTCCTCTCCTGTGCTGTCCCTCCACCCTGCCAAGCATTATGTCCCTCTCCAAGGGCTCGTCCCTCCTTACAACATGTCCAAAGTATGTCAGACAAAGCCTCAGAATCCTTGCCTCCAAGGAGCCACCGGTTCAACCAGGATGAACCTGTTTGTGTTCTTAGTAGTTCATGGTACCCTCAATACTCTTCTCCAGCACCACAGCTCAAAGGCATCAATTCTCCTTCGATCCTCCCTAGTCATTGTCCAACACTCTGATGCATAACAAATGATTGCAAAGACCATGGACTGTATCATACACACCTTAGTCTCCAGAGAGGCACCATTGTTCTTTAGTACTTTGGAGAGGTCCCTAACAGCAGACTTTGCCATTGCAATACGTCTTTTAATTTTCTGGCTGCTGTTGCCAAGAGTGTTGACTGCGGATCCAAGCAAACAAAAGCTTTGAACAATCTCAATCTCTTCACCATCCATCCTGTTGCTGCCAATTGGTCCAGTGGTAAGAATCTTTGTCTTCTTGACATTGAGCCTCAATCCATATTGAAGGCAATCAGATATTATGAAAATTTGATAGTAATGGGAGTGATGTCAAGGGAAGGGTCAAACATGCTAGAGAGAGTAGTGATTATGAAGAGACGAATCATAACTTTCAACATCTAAATGGATGGAATACTTAGAGAAAACTGGCTGCAAGTGCTGTAGTTGTTAGATGCCGTTGAGTCAACTACAACTCATATCAGCCCTACGAAAACGAACCTAAAACTTGTTCTATCCTGTGCCATTCCTGTCATCTCTGACGTACTTTAACCCATTATTGTAGGCATTGTGTCAATCAGTCTCATTGAAAGTCTTTTCTCTCTTTTGCAGACCCTCTCCCTTTCCCAACATGTTGCCTTTTTCTGAGGACTGTCTCCTCATGATAACATGTCCAAAAGTATATGAGATGAAGTTCTATTATCTTTGCCACTCACTATAAAAACAAGTATAACCTTACTCACCCTTGCCATTAAGAAGGAAGTGTAGTCTTCTATTTTTTTTAATTAATCTCAATGAACATCTACAGAGATTTTGGATTTCCATTCATTCATTGTTGCACTTTTCTCCCCGCCCACCCCACCCCCACCGCCAGTTCGCGCTTCTCCTTGAAAAGCAAAAGAAAAACTCCTTCATTGGTATACAATCCTCCCATACACTCCCACCCTCACCCCCACCCTGAGTATACTCCACTCTGCAACCCTCATTCCAGACTCTTATGATAATCATAATGCCCTAAAATATATTACTTTGAATCTATTCTCTCCCTCATTGGCTTCCATGCAGTAAACATAATTTATCCAGTTTCTCTCAGTCTTACCCGCACCCTGATGTCAGCCTCATTCTACATCAGTGGCACCATATAGTATTTGTCCTTTTGTGACTGAGATATTTCACTCAGCATAATGTCCTCCAGGGTCACCCATTTTGAATAATATTGCTTGAGTTCCTTGTATTTCAATGCAGCGTAGTATTCCATTGTGTGAATATACCACAGCTTCTCTATCCATTCGTTTGTTGATGGGCACTTAGGTTGTTTCCAACTCCTTGCTATTGTGAACAAAGCCAGGATAAACATGGGTGTGCATATATCTGCTTGGGTATCAGTTATGGCCTCTTTAGAGTATATTCCCAGTAGTGGAATTGTTGGGCCAAATGGTATCTCTATTTGCAACATTTTGAGCAAGTGCCACACTGCTTTCCACAGTGGTTACACCATTTTACACTCCCACCAATCGTGAATAAGGGTTCCAGTCTCTCCACAACCTCACCGGCATTTGTTGTTTGCTGTTCTGTTAAATTTTGCTAGTCTTACTAAGATGAGATGATATCTCATAGCCTTCCATTTTTTGTTGCACTTCCTTCAAGACAAGGTTGTTTAGAGTTTTAGGTTTTCTTTTACAGCATAAAAAAGGAAGCTTTATTACTATTTTTTACTCTTTAGAAGGAATACAATAGAGGCAACTATACCCCTTGAGAGGAAGCTCTGGTGGCATAGTGGTAAGAAACTGCACTGCAATCCCAAAGGCTTGTGGTTTAAATACACCAGCTGCTCTGTAGGAGAAAAAAGAACAATCTCCTCTGGTGTGATTAGATGTCTCTGATAACCCACCAGAGGCTTAGCTATGGGTAAGTTCGGACTCAGTGGTACAGAACAACAATAGACTCATTGAGTGAGCCCTGGTTGTGTAGTCCATAACATGTAGCACTGCTAACCGCAAGGTTCTAGCATCTTAAAGTCACCAGTTGACATGAGAAAAATGGACAATCTCCTCCCATTAAGATTTACAGCTCGAGAGATCTACTAGAGGGTTGTTGTGACTTAGAACTGATGTGACGGCAGTGTGTCGCAGGTTTTTTATACCCCTTTAGTAAGCCTCATGATGAGTAGTTGAAAATATTTGGTAACATAAAACTAGTATAAAAAATGAGCAATGAAACCATTAATTGTCTTAATATGCACAAGCATTTTGTGTGAATGTGCTTCCTTTTCACAAGATAGACTTAATCCAGGGTAGGGGAGAGAAACAACAACAAAAAAACACAACCCAAGATAGACTTAATCCAAAGTATATTCAACACCCTTCACAAATCAGAGGAATTGATTATTCTTTGGTCTTCTTTATTCATTGTGTAACTTTGAGATGCATTGGAAGCAAATCAAGAAAAGGAAGTTTTACTCATAAACAGTGCCACCCAAAGGTAATAAAGGAGGTCAGAATTGCTTCCACTGTGGAAAGCTGGGCCACATCAGTAGACAGTGTCACAGATGAGAGCCACAGATAGGCAAGGGAGTAGAGAGGAAGTTCCCACTCACTTGCTTTAAGTGTGGATCTGAAGGACACTTGGCCAAGGGTGGCCCACATCAGGTCCTCATAGCTGACAGGAC
>NW_006399928.1:430977-444263 GCF_000299155.1 Elephantulus edwardii
GGCCCTTTAGAGTAGTGAGAGAAGGTCTTTACCCTGAAACCTACAGCAACCTTTTTCAGCAGGAAGTAGCTAAGAGAATACACCATCCCCTTTTCCTTATAAATCAGGGTGAAGTCTCTCTCAGGGAGGAGTGATAGGGAATGGCAAAGGATACACTGACAAAGGAGATTAATCAGAACTGACTTTGAGAATCACTGTGGCAATTGGACAATTAAAACAGACTTTCAAGGGTGGGGGAAGAGGAACAAACTGGGAGGAAGGGTAGAGAAAATAGTGCAAAATGAATGAATGGAAACCCAAAATCTCTGTAAATGTTCATTAAAATTAATAAAATTTAATTTAAAAAAATTACAGGTTTGGATCAGGCACACCTTAGTCTTTAAAATTTTAGTAGTTTGGAGAGGTCCTTGACAACAGATTTTCCCAGTGCAACACATCTTTTGATTTCTTAACTGCCACAGCCATAGGTGTTGATTGTGTATCCAAGAAAAATGTTTTCTCCATTTATCATGATATTGCCTACTGGTGTAGTAGTGAGGATTTTTGTTTTCTTTATTTTGAGATATAATCCATATTGAAAGCTACAAAGACTATATTCTTTCGTCTTCTACAGTGAGTGATTTATTCTCAAGCAAAATTGTGTCATATGAATAAGGTAGGTTGCTGATGAATCCAATTCAGCTTCTCAAATTCATTGCTCAGCATACATACTGAGAAACCTATATTTAGTTAAAGAAGTTGTTGTCCAAACAGATAAAGGGGATACTGTGTGGTTTAAGATTAGGAAAGATGTGCACTGGGGCTGTATCTTTTCTTCATACTTACACAATCTGTATGCTGAGCAATGAATTTGACGATTTAGCTACAAATACTACATGAAAAAACTGCATTTCCTAAGCTTGAATTTTGTAATCAACTGTATGTAAAGTATCTGCTCACAAGAATAATACCAATGATTTAATTCACCATTCAAAGACTCAATGATGGTGCTCACATCCACTGACCAGAACGTGATACCTATCTTACTGCTCTGACTTTTTCTTTTTAAATCTATTCATGGAAAAAGCTCTTGTTCTTTTCCCTTTCCTGTTTCATCTGTTTTTACTTCTATTTTATTCTATTTACAAAGAACTGGTGCCATATCTTCAATAGTTCATGCTTTCTGGAACTAATTTCATCATTTGCCATCACTTGTAATGAGCAGTGGCAGTTTACAAATCTTATTTTCCTACTTATAATGTAATATTTTCTTTTGCAAAACCCAAGCACATGTCATGGTAGATGTAGCCAGAAACATGCTGTCATTTAGTTAAAATGGCTTTTCCACAGCCCAGAGCTATGCCTTCCACAATATTTTGTGCCAAACAGATAACATTCTATCAGTTTACAGTTGTTGCTATGTGTCCTCAAGACGACTATGACCAAAGCGCCCTACTAACAATAGATCTGAAACCTGCCCTACCTTCTGCAGTCCTCATGATCTCTCATGTAAATGAGCCATTGTTACAGCCACTCCTTAAGGTGTTCCTCTCTTTCACTGACCCTTTACTTTTCTAAGTATAATGTCTTTTACCAATGATCTGCCTATCCCAACAATACCCCCAAAGTATGTGAGATCAAGCTTCAGCACCCTTACTTCCAGGGAACACTCTTGGTTGCACTAACTTCAAGATATATTTGTTTATTCTTTTGTCAGTCCATGGGGTATTCATTAATTTTCTCCAACACCACAACTCAAAGGCATAGACTCTTCTGTAATCCATATTCATTGTCCAATTTCCAGATGCATAGGAAATAATTGAAAAGACTATGACTTGGATTAGTTGCACTTTCCTTTTTAAACTGAAATCCTTGCTCTTTAGCACAGTGGAGAAGTCCTTGACAATATTGCTGGTACTAAGGGACAAGACACATGTGCTTGGTTGGGGGGACAGTGAATGTACTGGTTATTTCTTTTTTTTAGTTTATTTTTCTTTTTTGGTGTTTTTTGTTTTTTTAATTGGTTATTTCTTTAAGGGAAATGTTTTTCATCTGTTTGGTAAAATGTTTGTCTATCAGATAATGTTCTAAAACTAAGTGGATCAGTTGTACACAAAAACTAATGACTAGAACATGGAACAAGATAAGCATGAAAGTGGGAAAACAGGACATTGTTAAGAAAGAAGTGGAACACATAAATATTGCCATATTAGCTGTTAGCAAAATGAGATGGATTGGCATGGACCATTTTGAATCATAAGATCATATGATCTACTATGCTGGAGATGAAAATGTGAGAAAAAAGAAAAACCCACACCCACTAAAGAAACCTGAAATTATAGGCCAGAAATAAATAAAAGAGAAAATAGAAAAGAGAAAAACAATTGAAACCAGCAACAAAACTAGGAATGAGTTCTTTGAAAAGGTCAATAAAAGTGACAAACCACTAGCAAAACTAACTAAGGAAAAGAAGGCAAAGACATAAATAATCTGAATAACAGATAAAATGGGTAACATCACAACAGAACCAACTAAAATTAAAAGGATAACATTAGAATATTATGGAAAAACTATACTCAAACAAATATGAAAACCTAGAGGAAATGGACAAATACTTAGAAATTCACAACTTATCTAAACTGACACAAACTAAAATGGAACACTTGAACAGACATAATAAAAAGAAGAAATTGAAAAGGTAATAAAACAACTTCCAACAAAAAAAATATCCTGGATCAGAGAGTTTTACAAGTGAATTTTATCAAGCATTCAGAGAGAACTGTTACCAATTCTACATAAACTATTTCAGAAAACAGAAAAAAATGGAATTCTCCCAGACTCAATCTATGAAGCAAACATATCTTTGTTAGCAAAGTCAGGTAAACACACAACCAAAATAGATCTTTTGCCTTCCTCATGGACGATTTTCTTGATGTCCTCTCAGAGCTCATTTGGCCTATGCTCATTGGTGCTTAAGGCCTCAAACCTGGTCCTGAGATAGTTTTGAAATTCAAGTGGGACAGCCTCAAGGCCAAATGTTGGTTCCTGTGGACTTGATTTAATTTTCCTCAACTTCAGCTTGAATTTACATATGAGTAGTTGGTAGTCTGTCCCACAATCAGCACCCGGCCTGGTTTTCACTGCTGATATTGAGTTTCTCCAGTGGGTCTTTCCACAAATGTAATTGATTTGATTCCTATGCATACCATCAGGTGAGATCCATGTGTATAGCCTGCGTTTATGTTTCTTATAAAAGGTATTTGCAATGAATAAATCATTGAATGTGCAGAACTCTATCATTCTATCTCCAGCCTCATTTCTATCACCGAGCCCGTATTTTCCAGCTACTGATCCTTCTTCCCTGTTCCCAACTTTTGCGTTCCAGTTGCACATTATTATTAATGCATCTTGACTGCATGTTTGATAAATTTCTGACTGCAAAAGTTGGTAGAAATCTTCTATATCCTCCTCTTTGGCTATAGTTGTTGAATGATAGTGGTATTCACTGGACTTCCTTGTATGTGTATGAATATTGTCGCTCACCACATTGTATTTTAGGATAGATCTAGAAATGACTTTTTAAATAATGAAAGCAACCCCATTTTTTCTCACCTTTTCATCCCTGGCATAGTAAATCATATGATCATCTGATTCAAAATGTCCCATACCAAGCCATCTCATTTCTCCAATACCTAGTATGTAAATATTCATGCGTTCCGTTTTTTTCTTAACAATGTCCAATTTTCCTACATTCATGCTTCTCATAATCCATGTTCCAATCACTAGTGTCTCCTTACAGCTGTTCCTCTTTCTCTGTTTTTCCATTTCTAAGATCTCAGTTTCAATTGCCATGTCTGTTAGTTCAAATAATAGTCTAAGTGTGCTCTATTGTACATAGAGTTGTCAAACCTATGTACTGAAAATCTTAGTGATACCAATAAGACAAGGGAAGGAAATAAGAGGTATCCAAATTGACTAAGAGGAGGTAAAATCATATCATCATATCATATCATATCATCTATGCAGATGATATGATACTTAGAAAACCCTAAAGATTTAAGAAGAAAACTACTGGACATAGTTGACCAATTCAGCAAAATGGCAGGATACAAGATTAACATACAGAAATCAATTGTATATCTCTACAGTGACCAAGAGAATACAGAACTGGAGTTAAGAAGCACAATACCCATCACAATAGCTAATCACAAGATTAAATACTTGGAAATAAATCTAAGCAGAAACACAAAAGATCTATTCAAAGAAAATGACAAAACAATATTACAAGAAACAAAGAGAACTGGGGAAATGGAAGAATATACCTTGCTTTTGGATAGAAAGACTCAATATTTTGAAAATTACAATACTACCAAATGCAATGTACACGTTCAATTCAATTTCAATACAAATACCAATTCTATTCTTCAAAGAGATGGAAAAGGCAATCTCCAATTTCACTTGGAATGGAAAGAGGCCCTGAATAAGCAAAGTACTCCTTAAAAAGAGAAACAAGGTAGGAGACATCTCACTTGCTGATTTCAAATCCTACTACACTGCCATGGTGGTCAAGACCTCATGGTACTGGTACAATGACAGACACATAGATTAATTGATTAGAATGGAGAACCCAGAAGTCAGCCCATCTACTTATGGGCAACTGTTTTATTACAAGGAAATGAAATCAGTTACATGGGGAAGACTATCTGTAGAAAACTTAAACAAGATCTACACCATACACAAAATCCAACTCAAACTGGATCAAGGACCTAGGACTAAAATCAAGGTCTATAGACTTCATTAGAGAATAGCTTGGAAGAACTCTAGAATCCCTAAACCACAATATGAACAGTCTTCCAAGCATCCTGAAAAAAAAAAACACCTACAACCAGGAGAGAATAAAAGAAAGGAATGTAATCTAGGAATAAAATCCCTATGCATATCCAAAAACTTCTTCTCCAATAGGGTAAAAAGAGAAGTCACAGACTGGGGAAAAGTATGTCAGATAAGGGACTTATATCTAGAATTTATAGACTACTTGAGAACCACAATAAGATAAAGCTAAACAACCCATTTGAAAAAATGGGCACTTCACCAAAGAAGACATTCAGGTGGTGAAGAAACACATTAAGAAGTGCTCAAACTCCTAAGAAAGGTGCAAATAAAAATTCACACCAGTAAGAATAGCAAAATTCAACAGAGCAGCAAACAACAAATGCTGGCAAGGTTGTGGAGAAACTGGAACCCTTATTCACTGTTGGTGGGAGTATAAATTGGTGCACCACTATGGAAGGCAATATGGCGCTTTCTCAAAAAGTTCAAATTGAAATACCCTTTGACCCAGAAATTCCACTACTGGGAATATACCCTAAAGAAACCATAACTGCTACCCAAGCAGATATATGCACATCCATGTTTATTGCTGCTTTGTTCACAGTAGCAAAGAGTTGGAAACAACCCAAGTGCCCATCAAAAAATGAATGGAAAGAGAAACTATGGTATATGAAACTCTATGCTGCATTGAAAAACAAGGAACTCATGAAATATTATAAAAAATAAGTGACTCTGGAGAACATTATGCTGAGTGAAATATCTCAGTCAAAAAAGGACAAATACTGCATAGTGCCACTGTTGTAAAATGGGACTGACATTGAGGTTGGGGCGAACTTAAGAAAAGAGGGGATAAATAATGTATACTGCATTGAAACAAATGAGGTAGAGAACTGTTTAAAAGGAATATATGATTAGGTATTATTTTCATGACAAGAGTCCAGAATAAGAGCTGCATAGTAAAGTGGACTTGGGGGGAGGGAGCAGAGGATTTTATAACTATGAAAGAATTTTTTTTGTTCAAAGAGAAAAGAGAACTAGGGACAGGGGTGGGTAGGGAACAAAGTGTGCAACAATGTATAAATGGAAATCTAAAGTCTCTGTAAACTTTTATTAAAATTTAATTTTAAAAATGAAGTTAAGGAGCTAAATAGAAAGTTTCAAAGGGAAGCTCAAGAAGTGAAGGCCAAGTATTAAAATGAAATGTGCACAGAGCTGGAGTTCAAAAATCAAATGGGCCATACTTGCTCAACATTTTTTAACCGGAAGGAAGTCAAGAACAAATTCAAGCCTCGAGGCAGAATACTTAAAGATGCTGTGGGTAGAATACGGAATGATGCAGGAAGCATTAAAGAAGATGGAAGGAGTATGCAGAGTCACTGTACCAAAAAGGATTGACTGACACAGAAGAAGTTCGAGAAAGAACATATGATCAAGAGGCAATGGCAATGAAGGAGGAAGTTCAGGCTGCTGTGAAGGACTTGGCAAAAAATAAAGCCCCAGGAACTGATGGAATGACAATTTACATATTTCAACAAATTGAAGCTGCCCTAGATGTGGTCACATGGTTGTGCCAAGAAATCTGGAGGACAAACTTCAGTGCCAACTTACTGGAAAAGATTCATATTTATTCTTATTCCTAAACAAAGTGACCTGTGGAAATTGTTAAACAATATCACTCACATGCAAAATCTTGCTGAAGATTATCCAGAAAAGTATGGAACAGTGCATTAACACAGAACTACCAGAAATACAAGCTGGTTTTAGAAGATGTCATGGCACTAGAGACACTATTTCCCATACCATATGAATATTGGCAGAAAGCAAACACAGTGTCTATCTGTGTTTTATTGACTGTGCAAAGGCATTTGACTATGTGGATCACAACAAACTGTGGTTAACCTTGATTGATTGTGCTTATGCAAAACATATACTTGGACCAGGAAGAAGTCATCAGAACAGAGCAGGGAAGCATTGCATTTTTCAAAATCAGGAAAGGTGTGTGTCAGGGATCCATGTTGTCTCCATACCTTTTCAATTTGTATGCACAATAGATCATTCAGGAAGCTGGGTTTTATAAGGAGAAATGTGGCATCAGGGTAGGAGGAAGACTCATAAGCAACCTATGGTATCCAGATGAAACAACCTTGCTTGCTGAAATTGAGGTGCACTTACTACAGAAGGTCAAGGCCTGTAGTTTTCCATATGAATCAAAGTGCAATATGAAAAACATTCTCAGCACTGGACTAATTGACAGCACCATGATGGATGAGAAGAGACTGAGATTGCTAGCAATTACAGCTTACTTGGTTCCACAATTAACACTTTTGGCACCAGTAGTCAGGAAATCAAAAGATTTGGAAAATCTGCTGTCAGGAACCTATCCAGAGTACTGAAATGCAGTGATGTCAGTCTAGAGGCACACCTGATCTAGGCCATTGTTGTTGTTAAGTGACATCAATTCATACATGACACTGCAAAAAATAAAGCCCCAGGAACTGATGGAATAGCAATTGACATATTTCAACAAACAGATGCTGCATTGGATGTGGTCACCAGTTTGTGCTAAGAAATCTGGAGGAAAACATATACGACTCAGCAATCTTATGAACGAAAGACCTAAACACTTGTATAACATTCATCATTTCTCTAAGGTCATAGAGTTTCTGGAGGCAAGCCATTTCTGAAGTGGATGCCACTCCTGCTTCCAGGCCTGTTTTAACCTGGGAGCTCCACCAAATGCTGTCCACCACAGATAACCATTATCACATTTGACACATCAGAGTCACAGTGTTTAGCATCACAGCAGGCCATGGGCTTCTCACTTACTTGATATGTATCAGATAACTGGACAATGAATAAGGATGACAGGAGAAAAATTGATGCCTTTGAATTGTGGTGCTGGGGAAAGTATTGAACATACATGGACTGAGAAGGGAACAAACAGATATGTTCTGGAAAGGGTGAAACCAGGCTGCTCCTTGGAGGCAAGGATTTTGAAGCTCCGTTTCACATACATGGGGCACATGTACAGGTGGGACCAGTCTTTTTGGAGTAGGACATCATGCTTGGAAAGGTGGAAAGATAGTGCAAGAGAACAAGACCCCGGAGGAGGTGGATTGATATGGTAACTGAGGCAATGACTTGATGGCACATAACAACATCAACAACAATATTTGAATAATAGTTGTATTAGCATGTCTTCTTTGAATGTATATGAATATTATCCTATCACTTACTACATTGTACTTCAAGTTGGATCCTGAAACGATCTTTGAATCATGCATACTATGAATGCAACACTATTGTTTCTCAATTTTTCATTATTGATTCAAAGTGTCCAATGCCAGTGCATCTCAGCTTGCTAACGATAGAGAAATATCATAGCGATTCAAAGACCCTGTGTAGGGACTAGCTCAATATTTTGTTACATCCCCATTTACTGCTTTGCTATCAGGTACATCATCACTTGACTGAAGGAGCAATCAACATCTTCAGCTTACTTTCCAAATACTAATTTTGTTTAAGATATTAGGCTAGATTCTATGGACACACAAATATAATTTAATCCCTGTCCTTAAAGAATTTACAAATTATTTCTACAAGTTCTGGTTCAGATTTGGTCACTGTACATTTTTCCTTGGGATTAAGATATGATGTAAGTGGCAGCCATAGCACAATACTGTGCCAATTTCAAGAACAAAAATTAATCATTTTGGTGTCCTCGGTAAATGTGGGATGTTCCTAAGAAAGATGAAGCCCATAGAGTGATCTATTACAAAAATTCTGGATACATACACTTATGTCTCAGATATACTGAGAAAGGACTAAAAATATTTGGGTTTAGAAGAGAAAGAATTATTGTAGTCAGTTCTATGTAAATTAAATGACTGCTAGTGTGGAAAAACCTTGAGTCTGTTGACAATGTATAAGACAACGAAACAGGCTTGGAAAGGGAGTTATCAGGTGGGTACTCTAAGGAACAAATAATTGAGAACTGATAAAGGAAGGACTATTTTAGTAAACTTACCATCCACTCCTTCACTGTTTTTGCTTCTTTTATTTCGGTGAACATTCCTAAATCTGGTGAATTCTCCTTCAGAATGTGATTTTTCTTCAGAGAAGGAGAAATTTACTAGGGCCATCTGTGAAAAAATAACAATTAAATGAATCGAAAGTTGATACTAGTCAGTGATGGCAAGCATACAAAAACTACCTTACTATAAAACAGTTTACCTTTCCCTTAAATTCAATGTGTTTAAAGTTTGAGTGAAAAAGATCCGAGACTAGGGAATGTGATGCTTTATACCTTATTTACCCCCAGTAGTTCTTTGCTTATTTGGTGTCTCTTTTCATTCCAGACAAAATTGGAAATTGCCTTATCCATCTTGTTGAAAAATGGAATTAGTTTCTGTATTGGGAATGCATTGAACTTGCAGATTGCTTTTGGTAGAATTGTCATTTTTTTATACTGAGTCTTCCTATGTATTTTTCTAGGTCTCTTTTTGTTTCTTGCAGTAATATTTTTAAAATATTTTGTTGGTTTTCATATAATAATTCCTTTACATTATGTTTCATTATTATACATCGTGTTTTATACAATCTTAAAATTGTTTCATACAATCATTCACATACATGCTATTTTACATTATTTTTATTTTTAAACTTTTAATCTTAAATTGCTTTATTTACAAAGCTCTTATGTATTGTTTTTCACATGAGATCTTTCCCATTTCCTTCACCCATCAAACTGTGTGACTCTATGATTATCACCTGCTTCCTCACCCATCATCAGTCCTGTGTATCCACCCACCCCCCTTTGGGTCCTCATACTCATGCTAATGGTCTTATACAATATTTATCCTTATGGGACTGAGTGAGTTCATTTAGCATAATGCTCTCCAGATGGTGATTTTCAAAATCATTGTTCCTACATGCTATGTAGTATTGCATCATGTGAATGTACCATAATTTCTCAATACATTCAATTGTGGTTTGACATTTGGGCTGTTTCAATGTTCTTGTAATGGTGAATAATGCTACTATGAACATTGGTATATCCGTCTCTGTTTGTGCCTCAGTTTCATTTTCTCAGGGTATGTTCCGAGCAGTGGAATAGTTTGGTTAAATGGAATTCCTATGTTCAGCCTTTTGAGGAAATGCCAAAGTGCCTACCAGAGTGGGTGTACCATTTTACAATTCTATCAACATTGTATAAGATTTCCTATTTCAGGGAACTCTGGTGGCCTAGTGGCAAGAAGTTGTGCTGCAATCCCAAAGGCATGAGGTTCAGAGATGCTCTGCTGGAAAAGGAGGGCCAATCTCCTCCTGTACCAGTCAGTTCTGAATTGACAGTACATACATACAAAAAATAATAAAAAAATAAAAATAATTTATAAAAAGAGTTCCTATCTCTCCACATCCTCTCCAACATTTATTATTTGCTGTCCTGTTAAACTTTGCCACTGCTACTGGTATCTCATTGTGGTTTTGATTTACATCTGTTTTATTGCCAGTGATTTTGAGCATTTCTTCATGTGTCTGTTGGCCATCCAAATATCATCCTCTGTGAAAATTCTTTCCATTTCTTTTGTCTATTTTGTAATTGTGTAATCAGTCTTTTTCTTGTGGAGGCCCTGAAGGGTTCTGTGAAAATTTGATATGAGACCCTTGTCTGAAATGATATTGCCAAATGTCCCCCACCCCCAATCAGTAGGTTTTCTTTTCACTCTTTAGGAAAAAAAATTTGATGCACATGGATTTAATCTTTAGAAGGTCTTGTTCATCAATTTTAACCTCTCCAGATTGGGCATTTCTGGCTGTATTTGGCAGTATTTTTATAACATAGACTAGACTGTCTAAGCTTGATTCCAGTTTGACTCTGATGAACTTTATGGTTTTAGACTTTATTCCCAGGTGTTTGTTCCATCTTTTGTTGCTTTTTGTGTACAGTGTAAGATGTGAATCTTGTTTCAGCTTTTTCAGGTAGCAGTCCAGTTTTACCATTACCATTTATTGAAGAAGTTGTAATTTCCCCATTTGATAGTTTTAATTTCCTTGTCGAATATCAGATGGCCATAGATAACTGGCTCCATTTCTGGGTTCTCAATTCTATTCCATTGGTCTATCATATCCAGTACCATGTTGTTTTGGTTATTATTACTGTGCAGGATGTTTTGAGGTCAGGGAGTGCTATGTCTCCCACTTTATTTTTGTTTTCAGAAGTGCTTTGCTTATTATTCTGGGTATCTTTTCTCTCTAGATAAACTTGACAATTTCCCTTTCTACCTCCTTGAAAAATGAATTTGGTATCTGTATTGGGATTGTGTTGAACATGAAGATTGCTTTTGGTAGGATTGTAATTTTCACAATAGTGAGTCTTCCTATACATGAACAATGGACATCTTTAAATTTATTTAGGTCTTTTAATGTGTCTTGCAAAAATGTTCTTTAGTGTTCTTTGTACAGGGATTTTTTTTTTCATTAGGAAAGAATTTTATTTTAAAAGTGTCATCTTAAACTGAAGGGATGTCCATTAAAAATCACAATTAAACATTCCAAAGGAGAAGCAATGTTAACTAAAATGCCCACTTAACCATCCAAACATTTCAAACCCACCCTTCATTGACCTTCTATAACCCTACTTTAAAGATTTTATAATTTTTTATTAATTTTAATGAAAATTTACAGACTTTGGATTTCCATTCATTCACTGTTGCCCTTTTCTCCCTGCCCACCCCTCCCCCACAGTACACTCTTCTCTTTGAAAAGTAAAAGAAAATTCACCATTGTTTTACAAACTCTCCCCTAAGTTCCACTCCACTATGCATCCTTCATTCTGCACTTCTGTCATGACAATAATACCTAATCACATATCCCTTTTAAAGAATTTTCTCCTTCATTTGTTTCAGTGCAGTATACATTATTTATCCCATCTTTCTCAGTCTACCTCCCAACCCTGATGTCAGTCCTGTTTTACAACAGTGGAACTATGCAGTATTTGTCCTTTTGTGCCTGAGATATTTAACTCAGCATAATGTCCCCCAGGGTCACCCATTTTGAGTAATATTACATAAGTTCCTTCTTCTTCAATGCACCATAGTATTCCATTGTGTGAATATATCATAGCTTCTCTATCCATTCATTTGTTGATGGGCACTTGGGTTGTTTCCAACTCCTTACTATCATGAACAAAGCCACAATAAACATGGATGTGCATATATCTGCTAGGGTGGCAGTTATGGTCTCTTTAGGGTATATTCCCAGTATTGGAATTGCTGGGTCAAATGGTATCTCTATTTGCAACTTTTTGACAAAGAGCCACACCATCTTCCACAGTGGTTGCACCAATTTACACTTCAACCAAAAATAAATAAGTGTACCAGTTTCTCCACAACCTCGCCAGCATTTGTTGCTTTCTGTTCTATTAAATTTTACTATTCTTACCGGGGTGATATCATATCTCCTAGTTGTTTTGATTTGCATATCTCTTAGAATGAGGGATTTTGAACATTTCTTCATGTGCTTGTTGTTCATGTGTCTTCCTTGGTGAAGTGTCTGTTCATATCCTGTGGCCATTTTTTAACTGGATTGTTTTCATTTATTTTGTTGTGGACATCAAGTATTTTATAAATTCTAGATACAAGTCTCTTATCTGATATGTCATTACCAAATACTTTTTCCCAGTCTCTGGCTTCCCTTTTTATCGTGTTGGAGAAGTTTTTGGATGCACATAGGGATTTGATTTGGAAGGTCCCACTCATCTATTTTATCTTCTCCTGGTTGTAGAATTTTCAAGATACTTGGAAAACTGTTTATGTTGTGCATTAGGACTTCTAGAGTTCTTCCAAGCTTTTCTTTAATGAAGTTTATAGTCCTTGCTTTCAGTCCTAGGTCCATGATCCACCTTGAGTTGGTTTTTTTGTATGGAGTGAGGTGTGGATCTTGCTTGAATCTTTTGCAGATCGTTTTCCAATTTTGCCAGCACCATTTGTTAAAAAGGCCGTTGTTTCCCCACTTCACTGATTTCATCTCCTTGTCAAAAATCAGTTGACCATAGGTAGATGGGCAGATTTCCTGGTTCTCAATTCTATTCCATTGACCTATGTGTCTGTCATTATACCAGTACCATGCTGTTTAACCACCACGGCAGTGTTGTTGTTGTTTTTATGTGTCGTCAAGTTGCTTGCGACTTATAGTGACGCTATGGACAACAGCCTTAAACCCTGCTCTATCCTGTGCCAATTCAATTGCACTGCCTCTGACACACCCATCCCGATTACCCCAGTCACCGAGTCAATCCACCTCATAGAGGGTCTTCCCCTCCTGCGCCAACCTTCTACCCTCCCAAGCACAATGTCCCTCTGCAATGACATCTCCGTCCTTATAAAATGTCCAAAGTATGTCAGACGAAGCCCCAGAATCCTTGCCTCCAAGGAGCAGCTTGGTTTAACCCTCTCTAGGATGAATCTGTTTGTTTT
>NW_006399928.1:445183-448277 GCF_000299155.1 Elephantulus edwardii
AATCTCTTCACCATTCATCCTGATGCTGCCAATTGGTCCAGTGGTGAGAATCTTTGTCTTCTTGACATTGAGCCTCAATCCATACTGAAGGCTGAAGTCCTTGATGCTCTGCAGCAAATGCATCAGGTCCTCCTCAGTATCAGCAAGAAGGGTTGTGTCATCTGCGTAACACAGATTGTTAATTGATCTTCCACCAATCCTGACGCCACACTTCTCGTCATAGAGCCCAGTCTCTTGGATAATCTATTCTGCATACAGGTTGAAAAGGTATGGAGATAGGACACATCCCTGGTGTACGCCTTTTCCAATTTTGAACCATGCAGTGTTTCCCTTCTCTGTTCTGACGACTGCCTCTTGGTCCAAGTATATGCTTCGCATTAGAACGATCAAGTGTTCTGGGATTTCCATTCTTCTCAGAGTCAGCCACAGTTTGTTATGATCCACACAGTGAAACGCCTTTGCATAATCAATAAAACACATTATATGGCAGTGTAGTAGGATTTAAAATGAGGGACTGAGACACCTCCTACCTTTTTTCTATTTTAAGGAGTGTTTTGCTTATTTGGGGCTTCTTTCCTTTCCAAATGAAAATGGAGATTGCCTTTTCGATCTCCTGGAAGAATGGGATTAGTTTTTCTACTGGAATTGCATTGAATGTGTAAATTGTCTTTGATATTATTGCCATTTTCACAATATTGAGTCTTCCTATCCATGAACAAGGGATATTCTTCCACTTCTTCAGGTCTCCTTTTGTTTCTTGTAGTAATGTTTTGTCATTTTCTTTGAATAGATCCTTTGTGCTTCTGTATAGATTAACTCCCAAGTATTTAATCTTGTGATTTGCTATTGTGAAGGGGATTGTTTTCTTCGTTCTGGCTCTGTATTCTCTTTGTCACTGTGGAGAAATCCAACTGATTTTTGTATGTTGATCTTGTACCCTGCTATGTTGCTGAATTGGTCAACTATGTCCAATAGTTTTCTTGCTGAGTCTTTAGGGTTTTCTAGGTATACTATCATATCATCTGAATAGAGAGATAATTTTACCTCCTCTTTGCTAATTTGGATACCTCTTATTCTCTTGTCTTATTACTATCGCTAAGACTTCCAATACAATATTGAATAAGAGAGGTGAGAGTGGGCATCTCTTGCCTAGTTCCTGTTCTTAAAGGGAATACCTTTAACCTCTCTCCATTGAGAACAATGTTGGCTCTCGGGCTTGTAGAAATATGTTTTACTATGTTGAAGAAATTCCCTCTAATCATATTTTCTTGAGTGTTTTAATCAGGAAAGGATGTAGGATTTTTTCAAAGGCCTTTTCTGCATCAATTGATAGGATCATGTGGTTCTTGTTCTTTGCTTTGTTAATGTGATGAATTACATTAATTGCTTTCCTTATGTTGAACCAATCTTGCATACCAGTTATGAATCCCACCTGGTCATGGTGACTTATTTGTTTGATGTATTGTTGAATTCTATTGGCCAGTATTTTATTCAGGATTTTTGCATCTATGTTCATAATAGATATTGGCCTATATAGCCATCTATTTTGGTGGTGTCTTTCCTGGTTCTGGTATCAAGGATATGTTTCCTTCATAGAATGAGTGTGGAAGAAGTCCATCTTTTTATATTTCCTAAAATAGTTTATATAAAATTGGTGACAGTTCTTCTCTGAATGTCTGATAAAATTCACTTGTAAAACATCTGGTCCAGGGCTTTTTTTGGTTGGACGTTGTATTATCTTTTCAATTTCTTCTTTTGTAATGGGTCTGTTCAGATGTTCAATTTCAGTTTGTGTTAGTTTAGGTAGGTTATCCATTTCTAAGTATTTGTCCAGTTCCTCTAGGTTTTCATATCAGTTTGAGTATAGTTTTTCCTAATACTCTAATGTTACCTTTTTTATTTTAGTTGGTTCTGTTGTGATATTGCCTGATTCATCTCTTATTCGCATTATTTGTGTCTTCTTTTCTTTTGTGAGTTTTGCTAATGGTTTGTCGATTTTATTGATCATTTCAAAGAACCAACTCTTAGTTTTGTTGATAGCTTCAACTGTTTTTCACTTTGCTATTTCATTTATTTCTGCTCTAATTTTCATAATTTCAGTTTTTTAGAGGGTGTCGGGGGTTTTTGGCTGTGCTTTTTTAATTTACTGGAGATGTTGAGTTAGAGAGTCTTTTTTCCCCTGCCTTTAGATGTGTTTGCTTATTGCTACAAATTGGCCTCTAATTACTGCTTTGACTGTTTCCCAGAGGTTTTGGTAAGTGATATCTTCATTGTAATTTTTCAAGAAACTTTTTAATTTCATTATTTCTTTCTTCTAGTACCCAGTCATTTTCAAGCAAAGTGTTGTTCAGCTTCCAAATGTATGACATTTTTCTCCTTTATCTTCTTGTTATTAATTTCTAAATTTTGTAGCATTATGGTCTGAAAGTCGGCCTCCTCTAGCTGAAGGCTGGGCAGCTTAGAGGCCAACCTCAGACCCCTCCCATCTCCCCAGGTAATCGAAGACACAAAAACCATGTGACATTCGATTTGGCCTGAGGGCCGCAGGCCCTCGGGCCAAGTAAAGCCTATCTACACACCAGTTCTACAGGATGCATCACTTTTACTCGGGAAACATTACGACTAAACTTCAGAGACGTTGATCCCAACATAAGGAACTACCATCAGAAGCCATGGAAGCCTCATATATAAGTTATTAGATGGAGGGCTGGTCAAAGAGAGATAGATGTGAAGAGAGGGGGTAGAAGTGGATGGGTATTCTGGTGGATGGTGGAGCAGGAAATAAGTGGGTAAAGACGCGTGTGAGAAAGGCAGGGACAACACTGACACTAAAGTTAACGCCGCAATAAGGGATATGCCTATAACTTGCTGGTCTGTCTGATACTTCTCTAAAATCTGAACATTCACATTAAGACAGACTAGGAAGAAGGATTGGCCATCCACTTCTGAAATAGCAGGCCTCTGAAAACCCTATGTACAACAGAACACATTTAGATAACAGAAACGGCAAAGGAGCTTGAGTTTTCAAGTATGGAAATACAAAGGAAGAGGAACAGTTGTAAGCAGACACTGGTGATTGGGACATGGAATGTGA
>NW_006399928.1:450787-454950 GCF_000299155.1 Elephantulus edwardii
TGGGATAATTGGGATGGGAGTGTCAGAGACAGTGTGATTGGCACAGGACAGAGCGGAGTTTAGGGTTGTTGTACATAGGGTCGCTATGAGTCGCAAGCGACTCGACAGCACATAACAACAACAACATGGTCTGAAAAGATGGTTTGTATTATTTCTATTTTTTTTTTATTTATTGATGCTTGCCCTGTTACCTAGAAAGTGATCAATTCTGGAGAACATTCCATGGACATCGGAGAAGAAAGTATATTGTGCTTTTTGGGGTTTGCATTAGCCTATAAATATCTGTGAGCTCAAGTTGGTTTATTGTGTGATTTAATTCTTTAGCATCTTTGTTGAGTTTATTTCTTGTAGTTCTATCTTTTCTTGAGAGGGGTGTATTGAAGTCTCGATGTACTATAGTACTGTTTTCTATTTCCTTTTTCAGTTTTGTTAATGTTTGTTTTATGTATTTTGCAGGTCTTTAATTTGGTGCTTAGATATTTAATAATATTATGTCCTCTTGTTCTATAGATACTTTCTGCACTTATGTAGTGACCTTCTTTGTCCTTTGTGATGGTTTTTACATTGATATTTATTTTATCAGAGATTAAAATTGCTCCTCCTGCTTTTTTCTGGTTGCCACTTGCTTGGTATATTTTTCCCAACCCTTTTATTTTTAGACTTTTTAATCTTCAGTTTTCAGGTGTGTCTCGTATAGACAATATATTGATGGATTTGGGTTTTTTATCCAATCTGCTACTCTTTTTCTCTTCAGTGGTGCATTTAAACTATTCACATTCAGTGTGATTATTGAGAGCTAGGCTTTTATTGCTGTCATTGTGTTGAGTTCTTTTTGGTGTTGTTTCTTGTTACTTTGGTCCATGCTGCTTTCCATGGCACCTCTGTAAGAATGAGGTCTCTCAGTGTTTCCTGCAATGCTGGTCTTGTTTTTGCAAACTCCTTTAGGTTCTGTTTTTCTGGGAATATTTTGATCTATCCTTTACATGTGATGGACAATTTCGCTGGATACAATATTCTTGGTTGACAATCATTTTCTTTGAGTGTTCGATATATGTCATTCCACTGTCTTCTTGCTTGCATTGTTTCTGCTGAGAAATCGGCACTTAGTCTGATCTGCTCTCCCTTATAGGTTACTCTTTGTTTCTCCCTCACCACTTTCAGAATTATCTCCTTATCTTTGGTTCAGGCAAATTTGACTATGATATACCGTGGTGTTTTTCTTGTGGGGTCTATTCTATATGGTGTTCACTCAGCTTCTTAAATATATATTCTTTCATTATTCATTATGCCTAGGAAGTTTTCTTCCAGTAATTCTTCCACAACTTTTTCAGTGCCTGTACTTGCTTCTTCTTGTTCTGGACTTCCAATGATGTGCATGTTCTTTCTTTTGATGGTGTCCCACGTTATTCTTAGGTTTTCTTCTTTTTCCGTCCTTTATGATTCTACTTTTTGTCCTAACAGATCAGTGGTGACAATTCTATCTTCAATTTCACTGATTTTGTTTTCCATCTCTTCAACTCTGCTCATGTGTCCCTCTATCATGTTTACAGCATCTGAAACATTGGACCTCATATTTTGGATCATGGTTTCCTGTTTTTCCATAGTTTTTAATGCCTCATTTGTTTTATCTGCATTGTTTTGGATTTTTTTTTAGCTCTTCCTAGTTTTTGTTTGCAGTATCCTGTAATTCTTTAAGTTTTCTTACACCCATTGAAAATATTCAGTCATTCTTCTTTTTACATTCTGTGGCAGAAAGTTCCTTCAGACTTCCTAGCTAAAGGAAATGGATTGGAATTGTGTCACTTTTGCGGGGTGACATCTTGCTTTTCACTTGTGTACCTTGTGAGGTGGTCTATTTCCTTCTTGATGATGCTGTGGTAGGGTTTTTCATGCTTAAGGTGATGATAGGTTTTTTGATCTGAGATCACTGCTACAGATGAGGCCATAACAGTTATGTTTCCTGTGTTGCCCTCTGACGTTCCGAACCAAAGCAAGTGTCCATTCATGGCCTGTGAAAGTGGCTTCTTCTGTTGAATAATTATTAAAGGTAAGTCAGACCAAGAAGCTCCAGATTAAAGGCACTTATTTGACTGGCTCACTCAGTTTGTAGATGGTCTGTTTGTGCTCTACGGGGTTATCTGCCCCTTTGGGGATTCCCAGGAATCTCACTCAGGTTGCAGTTGTAAAGCTCTTGCTCTGAAGGGCTGGCTTCCAGGTAGTCACTCCTGAGTAACTCACTCAGTTTGCAAATCTCCTCTAGGCTCATGGTGGCGGTGGGTGCAGTCCCTCCTCCAGGCCAAAGGGCATATCTATTTGTAACTTTTTGAGAAAGTGCCATACAGCGTTCCAGAGTGGTTGCACTATTTTACACTCCAACCAACAGTGAATAAAGGTTCCAGTTTCTCTGTAACCTTGCCAGTATTTGTTGCTTGATGCTCTGTTAAATTTGTATATACTTAATGGGTGAAATGATATTTCATAGTTGTTTTGATTTTCATCTCTCTTAGAGGTAGGAATTTTGAACATTTCTTCATGTATTTGTTGGCCATATGAATGTCTTCTTTGGTGAAGTGTCTGTTCATATCCTGTGCCCATTTTTCAGTTGGGTTATTTGCCTTTATCTTGTTGTGCTGCTCAAGTATTTTATAAATTCTAGAAATATAAGTCCTTTATCTGACATGTCATTACCAAATATTTTTCCCCAATCTGTGGGTTCCCTTTTTACTCTGTTGTGGAAGTTTTTAGATGAGCATAGGGATTTGATTCTTAGAAAGTCCCATTCATCTATTTTAGCCTCTCCTGGTTGTAGATTTTTCAGGATACTTGGAAGACTGTTTATGTTGTGGATTAGGACTTCTAGAGTTCTCCCAAGCTTTTCTTTAATGGAATGTGTAGTCCTTGGTTTTAGTCCTAGGTCCATGACTCATTTTAAGTTGGTTTTTTGTGTATGGAGTTTTCCAATTTTGCCAGCACCATTTGTTAAAAAGTTTGTCATTTCCCCACTTAACTGATTTCATCTCTTCGTCAAAAATCAATTGAGCATAGGTAGACTGGCTGATTTCTGGATTTTCTATTCTAGTCCATTGATCTATTTGTTTGTCGTTATACCAGTACCATGCTGTCTTGACCACCACGGAAGTGTAGTAGGAATTGAAATTAAGGAGTGAGATGCCTCCTACCTTATTTCAGTTTATAAGGAGCACTTTGCTTATTCGGGGTCTCTTTCCATTCCAAATGAAATTGGAGATTGCCTTTTCCATCTCGTCGAATAATGAAATATTTGTATTGAGATTGCATTGAACGTGTAAATTGTCTTTGGTAGTATTATCATTTTCACAATATTGAGTCTTCCTATTCATGAGCAAGGGATACTCTTCCACTTCTCCACGTCTCTTTTTTGTTTCTTGTAGTAATGTTTTGTAATTTTCTTTGAATAGATCCTTTGTGCTTCTGGTTAGTCTTACTCCCAGTTATTTAATCTTGTGATTAGCAATTGTGAAGAGTGTTGTTTTTCTTAGCTCCAGTTCTGTATTCTCTTTGTCACTGTAGAAAAATTCAATTGATTGTTGTAAGTTGATCTTGTATCCTGCCACTTTGCTGAATTGGTCAACTATATCCAATCATTTTCTTGCTGAATCGTTAGGGTTTTCTTTGTATACTATCATATCATCTTCATAAAGCGATAATTGCACCTCCTCTTTGCCAATTTGGATACCTCTTATTTCCTTGTCTTGTGTTATTGCTACCACTAAGATTCCTAGTACGATATTGAATAAGAGACGTGATAGTGGGCATCATTGCCTAGTTCCTGTTCTCAAGGGAAATGCCTTTAATCTCTCTCCATTGAGAGCAATATTGGCTCTTGGGTTTGCATATATACTTTTTACTATATTGAAGAAATTCCCCTCTAATCCTATTTTGTTCAGTGTTTTAATCAGGAAATTGTGCTGAATTTTGAGACTGAGTTCTCAGTCAAAAAGAACATTTCAAGATCTATCCTGAAGTACAATACCATGACTGATAGGATAATATCTATGTGTTGTTGTTATTGTTGTTATGTGTTGTCGAGTCGTTTGCAACTCATAGCGACCCTATGTACAACAGCCCTAAATCCTGCTCTATCTTGCGCCAACCGCACCGCCTCTGACACACCCATCCCAATT
>NW_006399928.1:456030-466696 GCF_000299155.1 Elephantulus edwardii
GAATCTTGCTTGCATGTGAAATCAATGACACTGTTCTGTAGTTTCCACACTCAGTTGGGTCACCTTTCTTTGGAATGGGAACAAATATCTATGTACATACAATAAAACTATTTTAGTACAATTATTATTCAAATATGCACACAAAACACTAAAGCCAAATGTCAAGATATTAAGAACTTCTACCAACTTTTGAAGCCTGAGACTACTAGAAAATGGAATCAAGATGGATTAATAATAACTGATGTCTAGAACGTAAAAGTTAGAAACAAATGACTAGTAGTTGGAAAATATAGCCATGGTGATGGAAATGAAAGTGGAGATTGAATGACAGAATTTTGTGCAGTGAAAGGTTTATTCACTCCAAAAACCTTTTTTTTTAAAGAAAATAAACGGTGACTTTAAAAAAAATGCAAACACCCCTATATTGACTATACACATAGACCTCATACGATTGATTATACAAGAATCAGATTGATTACATCTGAGGAAAGAGTCAATGGAGTAACTGAATACAAGTAGTCAAAATGAGACCAGGGACTGACTGAGAAGAAACCATCAATAATTTATATACAAGTTCAAATTCAAGTTGAATAAAAGTAAAACAAGTCACAAAACCCAAAATACAACCTTCAGTCTATCCGATCTGTATCTAAAAACTATCACAAGATTAGATTTGATGTATTCAAAGATGAAGAGAAAAGAAAGATCAAAATATATCTCAGAACAGATTCTGAAAGTTGCACAAGAAGATAGAGGCCAAAACAAAGAAAAGAAATGCTGAATTAAAAGAGCTGAATGTAAGATTTCAAAGGGCAGCTTGAGAATATTAAGCTAAGTATTATAACAAAATGTGTAAAGATCTAGAGTTAGAAAATGCAAAGGAAAGAGCACATTCAGCCTTTCTCAAACTGAAAACATAAAGAACTAAACTAAAGCCAAGCTCTGAGATGTAATACTAAAGGATTATATTAACAGAGCCTGGATTGATGCATAAAGTATCAAAAGAAAATGGAAAAATACACTGTACCAAAGACAATTGGTCTACACAGAAACATTTCAAGAAGTGGCTCAATATATGTTCAATAACCAATGGTAATGAAGGACTAAGTTACAGCTGTACTGAAGGTATTGTCAAAAAATAAGTCCCTAGGAATTGATTGAATAACAATAGACGTGTATGAACAAGCAGATGCAGCCTTAGTTGTGTTCATTAGAATATGCCAAGAAATTTAGAAGATAGCTATCTGGGCAACTGACTTGAAGAGATGAAATTATTTTTCTATTACAAAAAAAAGATGGAAAAATGTTAAGTGATTGAACAATATGATCAATTTTGCATGCAAGTAAATATTGGTAAAGATTATTTTAAAAATGCCTGGAAGAGTACATTGATACAGAAGTTACAGAAATTCAAGCTGGATTCAAAAGTGGCTTTTGCATGAAGAATGTCATTGCTGTTATCCAAGGTCTCAAAACAAGAATATCAGAAAGATGGTTTTCTGTGTTTTCTTAACTATGTAAAGTATTGATCATATAACAAATTGTAGCTAACAATGGGAACAAATGGAATCCCAGAACACTAATTTATGTTCATGGGGAAACCTATACATAGAACAAGAAACAGTTATTCAAATAGAACAAGAGAACATTCCATAGATTAAAATAAGGAAAGGTCCTTTTGTAACTTAGATATTTCACTCAGTACAATGTGCTCCAGGGTCTCCCATGTTGTGTAATGTTTTACACATTCATTGTTTTTAAGTACTGCCAATATTCTAGTGTATGAAAATACCATAATTGTTCTATCCACTCATTTATTTATGGGAATTTGGGTTGATTTAATCTCTTTGCTATTGTAAATAATGCAGCAATAAACTTGTGTGTGCATATATCTGGATGACAGTTACAGCATCACTGTTATAAAGCAGGTCTGACACTGAGATTGGGAGGAGAATAGGATAAGAGTGGATAGGTAATGATCATTGCATTGGAAGAGATGAAAGAAAGAACTGTCTAAAATGAATATATGATTAGGTATTATATATATGACAACAGAGATAAGAGATATATCATTGCAAAGAGAACAGGAGAGGGGGAGGTAGGTAATTGTGCAACAACGAATAAAAGAAAAAAAAACAAACCTAAGGATGTGTGTGCCTTTCTCTTACCTACTCAATCTGTATGCTGAACAAGTCATTCATGGCACCGGACCATATGAGAAAGAATGTAGATTGGAGGAAGACACATCAACCATCTATATTTTGCAGATGACACAATTTTGCTTGCAGAAAGAAAGACTTGAAAGAAAGAAGACTTGAAGCAATTACTGCTGAAGATCAAAGACTACAGCTTTCAATTAGGAGCACATCTTAACATCAAGTAAACAAATATCCTCCCTTAATAATCTGTTGTTGTTATTGAGTGCCGTGAAGTTGGAACTGGCTCATAACTGGACCTACAGTATGTTTTCAGAGGCAGTAAATCACACAAGAGGATATTGCCTATCTTTCTCCTGGAGAGGATTTAAACCAAGTACCTTTGTGTAGCTCCCTAATAATGGAGGAAAGATTAAAAATATCAATGATTTGATTTTACTTGGTGCCACAAAACACTGCTTATACTGAAAGGGGTTCTCTGTTTACAGTTTGCTTATTTGAATTTTAATTAAAGGTAGGAGAGGAAAACAATATAAACATAAAACAATACAATATAAAATATAAACAATAAAATAGAAAACTATAGCAGTTTGAACCAAAAAGTTGGAAGTTATATCTTGAGTTTTATATTGCTTAGAAAAATCTCCAGTGGTAAGCTGGAGAATATAAACAAAATAGTCATCTTTCATAATATTGCTTTCCTTTTGCACGTGTCTCTGTGACTCTCATGTATTCTTTCTATCTTCTTTTGATGTTTCCTGGATCATTCAAGATTTGGCCTATAACATACCTAAGTGTTGCAACTTGAAGCTTGAATTTTTTTATCGGTTCTTTCAGCTTCAGAAATACTAACTGAATTGTTCCCTTTTATTCTCCGATTATAGGTCTGGGCAAATTCTGTTATAGTAGTTTGCTTTGTCGTCCCAAGCTACCTTTTAAAATCTCCTTTTCAGCTCTTTTATTTCAGCATCGTTCCTCTTTGCTAGAGCTTTTTGATGGTCTAGTGAAATTTTCAGGGTCTCTTCTGCTATCCATTATTTTTCTTTTTTCTGTCTATGTAGTGACCTTTTGCTGTCTTCATGGATTATTTCCTTGCTGTCATCCCACGACTCATTTGATCTTCAATAATTGTTGTTTAATGCTTCAAACCTACGCTTAAGATAATTTTATCTGAGATAGACTCAAAATCACATTTTGGTTCTCGTGGACTTGTTTTCATTTTCTTCAGCTTCAATTTGAATTTGCAAATGAGTAATTGAGGGTATGTTCCAAAGTCTTCACCTGTCCTGGTTTTGACTGGTGATCTTGAACTTCTCCAACAATTTCTTCCACAGATATAGTCAATCTGATTCCTATTCAGCCCATTTGGTGAGCTCCACATGTAAAGTCACTGTATCTCTTTTTTTTTAAATAAAAGGGAGGGGTTGCTATGAATAAATCATTAGGCACACAAAATTAGATTTCCAGCCTCATTGGACTGCCAAAAGAATAGCTATGTCTTGGAGAAGGTACATCCACAGTATTTCTTGGAGCAAAGATGATGAAGCTTTGTCTCACATACTTTGGGCATATTGTTAGAAGTTATTCCTTGAAGATGGAGATCATACTTGGGAATGTGGAGGAATGGTAAAGGAGAGGAAGAACCTCAACCAGGTAGGTTGACAGTCAGGACAGCAATAGGTAGCAGAGATTATGAGGATGGCACAGGATAGGACAAGATTCAGGTCTGTTGTTCTTAGGGTCCTTATGAATTGTACGTGACTCAAAGGCACCTATCAACAACATTGTACGTGGGAAGAACATCAGGAATGCTGGCTACAGCCAACCATTTTTTTTCAAAGGATAAAAGATAATTAAATTCTTTATACTTTATTAATTGATTATAACCTTGCTTCCTGTGATAAAATTACAGCGTTAATAGTATTTTGAGATTACAGGCATCCTAGTTGGAACAATTAATCAACAACAATAAGACAGGAAGGATACCTACACTGTTGCTAGTGCCTGTGTAAATATTGTTATAAACATATCCACATCTATAAAACTATTGGTACTTTTAAAAACTATTATATATAAGAAATAAAATTAATTTATACTGTTCGGCTAATATAATGTATTTTACTAAGTGATTTATTGGAAATTTATCCTAAGGTTTCCATGCAGAATCCCAGGTCTTCCGATCCCCACATTTAGATTGAGGAAGAACTGAAGTCGTTCCTTAGCATCTCGCTTTAAAATTCACTAACTGCTGTATTGCTCATTATATGTGGATATAAATGGCTCAATGATTTTTCCCAAGATGAATATCAGATGAGACTCTGCATATTGCATTAGAGCGCTGAGAAAAAAAATTAAAAAAGCAAAAGGAAGAAAACAAGAAATCAAAGAGCTGAACAGGAAATTTCAAAGGGCAGCTTGGGATAACAAAGCAAGATTCTGTAATGAAATATGCAAAGAGCTGGAGTAAGAAAATCAGCATTTATTAAGGTGAAAAAATTGAAAAACAAATTCAAGCCAGGAGTGGCAATACTTAAAGATGCTTTGGGCAGACAGTTAAATGATCCAAGAAGCAGTAAAAGAAGATGGAAGGAGTATAAAGAGTCACTGCACCAGAAAAAATTGGCTGACACGGAAAAATTTCATGAAATAACTTATGAGCAAGAGCCTATGGTGATGAAGTAGAAGTTTAAATTGCTCTGAAAGAATTGGGAAAAACAAGGCTCCAGAAATTGACAGCATACAAATTGTCATACTACAACAAACAGACACTGCCCTGGATGTGCTCTCTAAGTTGTGCCAAGAAATCTGGAGGACAGACAGCTGGCCAACTGACTTGGAGAGATCAATATTTGTTCCCAAAGGTGACCTGAAAAAGTGCAGAAATTATTAAACAATAACATTGATATCACATGCAAGCAAGATTCGGCTGAAAATCATCCAAAACCAACAGGAGCAACAAGCCAACAGAGAACTGCCAGACTTCAACCTTTTCTCCATCTATCATAATATTAAGGAGTGCTGGTGGCCTAGAGGTAAGCCGCTGCACTGCAAACCCAAAGACATGCAGTTTGACACCGAATCTTTCCCATTACCTTTGCCAACGTATCAAATTGTGTGACACAAGCTCGTGTGAGAAACAATGTACACAAACTTCATGATTTTTATAATCTCTCTCTCTCTCTCATCTATATTTATATCTGTTCCTTTTTTACAGGAGAAAAAAACAAAGACATGCAGTTTAAAACCACCAGCTGCACCACAGAAGAAGGAAGGGCAATCTCCTCCTTCCATGCAGTATATAAAAACCCACCAGAGGGTCAGCTATGAGT
The DNA here is from genome assembly GCF_000299155.1 of Elephantulus edwardii. NCBI lineage: Eukaryota > Metazoa > Chordata > Mammalia > Macroscelidea > Macroscelididae > Elephantulus > Elephantulus edwardii. The sequence continues at coordinate 461,516 of NW_006399928.1, forward strand.
TGGTTCCAAATCGATGGCACAAAACAACAACAATGTCATGATGTTACCTATTAGACCAAGTGAGAGGATATTTGCATTGTGACGTTGAGCTGTAACCCATATTGAAGACTACAGTCTTTGATCTTCAAGTCTTCACTCTCTCAAAGCAAAGTTGTGTTATCTGAATAATGCAGGCTGTTAATTATGTCTTCCTCCAGAGACTGATGTGGCACACAGAGACTGAGGCGGAATGTAGGAATTTGAGTCAGAACTTTTATTAAAATAATTAATTTAGGAGCCACAGAAATAGCAAGCCAAAAGTCCTGGCTGAAGCTGCCAGTTGATTCCCAGCTGGAAGCCACCAGCCAAGCTACCAGGAACAAGCAGATCAGCAGGAATTTGAGTTTTCTTTAGCCTCACCAACTACCAGGAACAAGCAGGTCAGTAGAAATTTGACTGAGTTTTCTTAAGCCCTGCTTGACTCAGAGATCTGCTGGGGTGTGAACTTCTGGGCAATGGCCACTGGGTGAGAGCTGCTGTTCAAGAGCCACTGGGTGAGAGCTGTTGGGTGAGAATCAGACAGCTGGAATTTTAATAAGGACCCCATGCCCAAGCACAACCAGGAAGGTGAAATCTGAGCAAGTTCCTCACACAGCCCACATCCATGCTTGACCTGGCCCCGTGCCCACCCTGCATCCCCAAGCTCCACCCACACTCTATTTGTCTTCACACCCATGCCTACATATCCATTCAACTAACTTGCCTCTAATCTGGAGCACCTTGATCTGACTTAGCTACAAGAGGCTGCTCTCACAGGCCCTGAACTGAACTTAACCTTAAGTCAGAAGTTCAGAGAGAAATACGGGCATGGAAGCCATCCCAACATTTTCTAGAGCAGTGTTTTCTGATCAAGAACCTATCATCCCCTCAACCATGGAAAAACTCTACCACAGCAATGTCACAAAAGAAGCAGGCTATACCACGCCCTATATAAGCACAAAGCAAGAGGTCGTCCCCAAAAAGCGACAGAGTGTCAATGGATTTTCTGAAGCCAGAAAGTCTCATGGAATGTTCTGACATAGAATGTTAAAGAACAATGGTTGAATATTTTCAATGGGTAAAAGACAAACTTGAAGAATTACGGGACACTGGGAACAAAAACCAGGAAGAGCTTAAAAAAATCGAGAACAATGCAGATAAAACAAATGAGGTATTACTGGCACTGGAAAAACAAGAAACTACTATCCAAAATATGAAGTACAATGTATCAGATGCTGTCAACATGATAGAGGGACACATGAACAGAGCTGAAGAAATGGAGCACAGAACCAGTGAAATAGAAGATAGAATTGTCACCTCTGATTTTCTAATCCAAAAAGCAAAATCAAGAAGGAATGAAAAAGAACAAAACCTTATAATAATGTGGGACACTATCCAAAGAAATAACACGCACATCATCAGAATCCCAGAACAGGAAGAAGCATGTAAAAGCAGAGAAAAATTATGGAAGACTAACTGGAGGAAAGCTTCCTATGCATAATGAAGAATGAAAGAATATATATTCAAGAAGTTGAGAGAACACGATATAGAATAGACTCCAAGAGAAAAATAACAAGGCATATCATAGTCAAATTTGCCAAAACTAAAGATAAGGAGAGAATTCTGAAAGCAGCAAGAGAGAAACAAAGAATAAACTACAAGATGAGCAAATAAGATTAAGTGCCAATTTCTCAGCAAAGTCATGTGAGCAAGATGACAGTGGAAGAACATATATCAACCACTCAAAGAACACAACTGTCAACCAAGAATATTGAACCAAGCGAAATTGTCCATCAAATATGAAGATCAAGATATTCCCAGAAAAATAGAACCTAAGGGAGTTTGCAACAACACCAAAAAGAACTCAACAAAATGATAGTAATAAAACCCTGCCTCTCAATAATCACACTAAGTGTGGATGTTTGAATGCACTAATGAAGAGAAAAAGAGTGTTGTTGTTGTTATGTCCCATCGAGTTTCTTGCAACTCATAGCGGCCCTATGTACAACAGCCCTAAATGCTGCCCTATCCTGTGCCAACTTCACCGTCTCTGACACAGTCATTCCCACCACTCCACTCACAGAATCAATCCATCTCATCAAAGGATTTCCTCTCCTGTATCATCCGTCCACTCTCCCAAACATGATGTCCCTCTCCAAGGACCAGTCCCTCCTTGCAACATGCCCAAAGTATGACAGACGATGCTTCAAAATCCTTGACTCCAAGGAGCATGTTGGCTTCACCCTCTCCAGGACAAACCTGTCTGTTCTCCTAGCAGTCCATGGTATATTCAACCCTCTTCTCCAGCACCACAGCTGAAAGGCACCAATTCTCTTTCTATCATCCCTATTCGCTGTCCAACTCTTCGACGCTTAGCTTGTAATTGCGAAGACTATAGCCTAGAGTAGATTGGATAAAAAACCAAAATCTATCAATATGCTGTCTACAAGTGACACACTTGAAAAATGAATATAAAGAAAGACTAAATATAAAAGGATGGGGGGGGGAATACCAAGCAAACAGCAACCATTAAAAAGCAGGAATAACAATATTAATCTCTGATAAAAAAATTTCAGTACAGAAAATAATCACAACGGACAAGGAAGCTCACCACATACTGCTTAAAGCGTCAATAGAACAAAAGGATATAACAATAATAAACATCTATGCACCAAAAGAAAGACGTGCAAAAAATATTCATAGCCTAATGTAACCCAAAAACCCACAGCATACTTTCTTCTCCAATGTGCATGGAACGTTCTCCAGAATAGATCACACTGTAGATCACAAGGCAAACATCAATAAGTTAAAAAACATACAAAGCATTATCTCAGACCAAAATGCTACAAAATTAGAAATTAATAACAAGATAACAGAAGAGAAAAAAATCATATATTTAGAAGTGGAACTACATCTTGCTTGAACGTTAGTGGGTTCTAGGAGAAATAAGAAAATAAATTAAAACTTTCTTGAAACAGATGTTCATTTTCTTAGCAGTCCATGGTATATTCAATATTCTTCTCCAACACCACAGCTCAAAGGCATCAATTCTCCTTCCATCATCCCTCGCCATTGCACAGCTCTCTGATGCACAGCAAGTGATTACAATTGTTCTATTTTTTATAATAGTGGTCTTATGCAATATTTGTCCTTATGAGACTGATTTAGTTCACTCAGCATAATGCTCTCCAGTCTCTACCAACATATGTCGTATTTCCTTTAAATTGTTGATCCTGAGTGGTGCATAGTATTCCATTCTGTTGTGATTGGACATTTGAGATATTTACATGTGTTTGTGATGGTGAATTAAGCTGTTATGAACATTGGTATACATCTCTCAATTTGTGTCTCAGTTCTAAATTTTGGGGATATATTCCTAGTAGTTGAATAGCTGAATCATACAGGGTTTCTATATTCAACTTTTAAGGACAGGGTAATGATGGGCATAGTCCAATGGTGATTAATTTTATAAAACATAATACATAGGAATGATTGTATGAAACGCAATGTGAATACAGAATAGTGTAAAACACAGTTTATATGAACTTTGTAATCAAATCAATATAAAACAATATTTTTTTTTAAAAAAAAGAAGGTGGACGGAATCCACAAAGACATCCAAGGTATAAAGAGACTGCCAGATACAACCAGAAATGCACAATCTGAAGAAGACAAAACTGACGCATGGGACCTTCTAAAGATTAAATCCATGTGTGCATCAAAAACGTTTTCCAGCAGGGTGAAAAGAAAACCTACAGACTGGAAACAAACATTTGGTAATACTATCTTGGACAAGAGTCTTATAACAAAACTTTATAGAATACTCCTGGGCCTCCACAAGGAAAAGACTGATAATACAATTACAAAATGGGCAAAAAACATGGAAAGATTTTTCACAGAGGAAGATATTTGAATGGCAAACAGACACATGAAGAACTGCTCCAAATCACTGGCAATAAGAGAGATGCTAATCAAAACCACAATAAGGTACCATCGCACTCCAGTAACAATGGCAAAGTTTAACAAAGCAACAAGTAATAATTGTTGGAGAGGACGTAGTGACAAAGGAACTCTTATACATTGTTGGTGGTTTTGTATAATTATACAACCATTCTGAAAGGCAGTTTGGCACTTCCTCAAAAAGCTGAACAGAGAAATTCCATATGACCCAGCTATTCCACTAAATTAAATATACCCTGAGAAAAATGAGAACTGAGGCACAAACGCAGATTTGTACACCAATGTTCATAGCAGCATTATTCACCATCATAAGAACATGGAAGCAGTCCAAATGTCTAGCTACAAACGAATGGATAGAGAAATTATGGTACATTCACATAATGGAATACTACATAGCACACAGGAGCAACGATTTTGTAGATTATTACTTAACTTGGGAGGGACTGGAAAGCATTGTGCTGAGTGAACTAACTCAATCTCACAAGGATAAATATTGTATAAAAGCATTATTGTAGAATGAGTATAGGGATCCAAGAGGGATGGGAGAGGGTGGAAGCAGAGGGATGAGGATATGCAGGGGGATAGGAAGATTAATCATGGGGTTGTACAATTTGATGGGGGAGGGGTGAGAAAAATTGAAAGAATCTGTTTTCAAAAACAATGTATTAGGTCAGACGGGAGAACGCCGCTGCCAGACGGGAGAACGCCGCCGCCAGACGGGAGAACGCCGCTGCCAGACGGGAGAACGCCGCCGCCAGATGGGGTTCCACTGCGAGAGGGACCTGGAAGAGAACAACAGCCAGCCACCTACCGCGGAACTCCAGAGGAGCAAAGACTGTGAGATCCCAGAGGAACGAAGACTACCCGACACTGTGTGACCCCCCTGCAACCCACACCTGTGTGACCCTTAACGCACAGGGTGCTGCTGCATAAACCCCCAGCAGTGCCCAAGCCCCGCCCCTACCTCTTGGTGATAGTGTCCAAGCCCTGCGCTCCTTGCCCCCTAGTCCCTTGCTTTCCTGCCCTTCCACCCCCCTTGCAGCTCCACAACCACACATCTCAACCCCCACCACAGCCCTGTGACCTCAGAGCACCACCTTGGATCCAGACATTACCCAGAGCTATCAGGCGAGCTGTTGAGGAACTAATCTGGCAGGAGAAAGGCCGGTAGGATCTTATCTGTGTTTACTGGGGCATTGCTGA
>NW_006399928.1:473860-479160 GCF_000299155.1 Elephantulus edwardii
AGAGGGGGGCGGGGAGAAGGGTGCAACAATGAATGAATGGAATTCCAAAATCTCTGTAGATGTTCATTGAAATGAAAAAATAAATAAATTTTAAAAAACACCAAGAAATTAAAAATTTTTACCACTGGGCCAATAAATAACATCATGATAGATGGAGAAAAGAGTGACGTTTTCAAAGACTTCATTTTGCTTGGATCCACAATCAACTTCCATGACAGTAACAGTGAAGGGATCAAAATACAGGATGTACTGAAAAAAAATCTGTTGTCAAGGACTTCTCTAATATGCAAGGATCTGATTTTAAATACTAATGTTGCCTGATCCAAATAATGGCATTTTCAATTGATTTGTACACATCTGGAATTTGGACAACGAATAAGGATGACCAAAAGGAATCAATGCCTTTAAATTGTGGTATTTAAAAAAAATGTGGTATTCATGAAGAATATTGAATATTCCATGGACTTCCAAAAGAACAAATCTGTCTTGGAGGAAGTGCAACCAATGTGCTCTTTAGAGATAAGGTATATTAAATTCCATCTCACATACTTTGGGCATGTTATCAGAAAAGGATAGTTCTTGGAAAAAGACATCATGCTGGGAGAGACAGAAGGTCAGAAAGAGGACAATCTTCAATGAGATGGTTTGACACAGTAACTGTAACAATGGTCATGTCAGAGATCATGGGGATGACACACATGATAGGTCATGGTTCCTATCCATTGTTCACAGGGTTACAGTGAGTTATAATTGACTGGATGACACCTAACAACAAAAACAACAACTATTACTTTTTGAGGTTTTTTCCCCCTGTTTATTTAATTATTTATTTACTCTTGTGGCCCTCTCCACCTGCTGTTGGTTTATTTTCTGCCTCTTCTCTCTAGTCCCCTCTTCTCTTGGTTTACTTTCTATCTTTTTTCCATTTGTATTGTGATTTTCCTTCCTTTTTTATCACTCTCAGTTTTTGTTTATCTTTTTTTCTTTAACTCTTCAATCTTGTTATATCCTTTTCCTATTCTACCTGGCAATAGACTGCAGGAGTTTTCAGGCTCATGTTTCCTACAGCTTCACCCACTGGGTAAGAGTAAAGTTCAATACCTACACCACTTGATTGATGAAAGACTGGAACCAATACATAACCCAATCCCATAAATACCTCGTACATAACCAGAAAACAGAGAAATGCACACATACCTCATCCTATATGACACATAATGGAAGACACGGTGTGAAACACTAAGAATTACCAAATGAGTAAGCTGCACAACACACTTACAGCAACTCAGTAAGATATAGTAAACAAAATAATACAATGACAACTGTATTACAATGGCTCAGAGATGACAGGTAACTTCACACTATAACAAAAAACCAATAACAGAACAGGATGGCACAAATAAGTGATTAAAATACAGAATGAGGCCATTCCCCCAAAGTATTATTTCCAAAGCCATCTCCCACTGTAAATGGACCTCTGAAGGCCACTGAGACCCCTCCCACGCTCACACAGGGTCTTGACATGACATCACACACATCTGGGACATTGTCTTGCTGAACCCCGTGTACACCTCAGCCGGAAGACTCCAGCATCCAAAAGCCACAGGAACACAGTCTAGAAGCAGAATATTAGAGACAAGGCCTTGCCCCAGACCAAACAGAGAAAATAGTGAAAAGAGATAAAGGAAAAAAAAACAGAGTGAAGAGAGGTGGCAATGCCATGCCCCAAACCAAGGAGGATAGTAGACTTCAGGAGAGCATGGCAATCAGGTTAGAGATTTCCTCAAAGCCAGCATATTGAAGAACTAGGAAGGGGGCTTCCTATAATCTCTCTGGAGAAAAATCGCTTCAGTTGAGGAGTCTGGCCTCAACACTCCACAGTCCAAGGAGGACAACAGACTTCAGCAGAAGGGGCTATAATCAGCCCCACATGACTAAAAAGGGATGTTGGTATACCAAGTTGCCCCCCACCCCAGGAAGAACACTTTAAGCCTGTAACTAATGAACAGGCTCAAAGTTAAGCAACGATAACCAAATGACTCAGACATAACAGAAACAATAGAACACATACGAATAAAATCTTCATATTATTACAAGAAAGAAGCAGGCAACCTAAAACACTGTGAAAGAACAAAACAAAACAAACCTTCTCCTGAAAAAAAGCAGAACATATTGCAGACGCAATAAATACCCCAGAGACAGAAAGGCAGAAGAAAATATATTGAGAGGGAGTTATATGAACAGACAATGAAAAAAAGTACAAACAATAGAAGAAAGAATGGAAGCCACAAATAAAGCGAATTCCCCAGAGACAGAGAGACAAAAGAAATATGTTGAAGTGGAGCGATATGAACAGCTACAAAAGAATGTAGAAATGACAGAAGAAAAGCTGTAAGCTACAAATAAAGAGAAAACACCAGAGACAGGAAGCCACAAGAAATATACCAACGTGGAAGAATAAGAACAACTACAGAAGAAATTGCAAAAGATGGGAAAAAAGATTGAAATTAAAGATAAAGAAGTACAAGAACTTAGAAATTGTCACAAGACAGAGAAAGTACAGCCAAAACAGTACTGGAAATAACAGAAACACATGAAAAAGCAATCCAGTGTATCAAAATCAAAATAGCAGATGTTTCTAACATACTTGAGGAATAAAAAGAAAGCAGAAGGAATAGAACAGAGTGTTAGTGAGCTGGAAGACAGGAACCTTAATAGGAATATACTAGAAGAAAAAAGAGAGGAGATGGGAAGAAAATGAAAAGAACATAAGAATAATGTGGGATAATAAAAAAGGAAAAACATACATGTGATTGTAATTCCAGAATATGAGTAAGAAAGCATTGAAAAAATTGTGGAATAGATGTTGTTGCTGTTGTTATATGCCTTTGAGTCACTTGAGACTCATAGCGACCCTATGTACAAGAGCCCTAAACGCTACTCTATCCTGTGCCAACCTCACCATCTCCAACACACTCATTCCCACCACCCCAATCACAGAATCAATCCATCTCATCAAGGGTCTTCCTCTCCTGTGCCGTCCCTCCACTCTCCCAGACAGGATGTCCCTCTCCAAAGACCAGTACTCATTGCAACATGCCTAAAATATGTCAAATGAAGCTTCAGAATCCTTGACTCCAAGGAGCATTCCAGCTTCACCCTCTCCAGGACAAACCTGTTTGTTCTCCTAGCAGTCCATGGTATATTCAACACTCTTCTCCAGCACCCCAGCTCAAAAGCATTAATTATCTTTCTATCATCCCTAGTCACTGTCCAGCTCTCTGATGCATAGCACATAACTGCGAAGACTATAGCCTGGATCAGGCACACCTTAGTCTCCAGCCTGACATCATGGTTCTTCAGTACTCTTGAGAGGTCCCTCACAGCTGACTTTCACAATGCAATTCGTCTTTTGATTTCCTGGCTGCTGTTACCAAGAGTGTTGACTGTGGAGCCAAGTAAACTAAAACTGTTAACTATCTTGATCTCTTCACCATCCATACTGATGCTGCCAATTGGCCAAGTGGTGAGAATCTTTGTCTTCTTGATGTTGAGTTTCAATCGTATTGAAGGCTGCAGTTCTTGACCTTCTGCAGCAAGCACTTCAGGTCCTCCTCAGTTTCAGCAAGCAGGGTTGTGTCATCTGCATAACACAGGTTGTTGGTGACTCTTCCACCAATCCTGATGCCACATTCGTACAACCCACTGTCTCAGATGATCTGTTCTGCATACAGATTGAAAAGGTATGGAGACAAAATACATCCATGATGGGCCCCCTTCGTGATTTTGTACCATGTAGTGTCTCCTTGCTCTGTTCTGACCACTGCCTCTTGGTCCAAGTATAGGCTTTGCATAAGCACAGTCAAATGTTCTGGGATTCCCATTCTTCTCAGAGTCAGCCACAGCTTGTTGTGATCCACACAGTTAAAAGCCTTTGAATAGTCAATGAAGCACAGAAAGACATTCTTCTGGTAGTCTCTGCTTTTTGCCAAGATCCATCTAACATTATCTATAATATCCCTAGTATCACGACCTCGTCTAAATCCAGCGTGCATATCTGGCAGTTCTCTGTTGACATATTGCTCCAATATTTTTGGATAATTTTCAGCAGAATCAAAGACAATTTCCCTGGTATCAGGGGGAAAAAGAGGAAATTCACATTTAAGACGCCCAGAGAAGACATTAGACTTCAGAAGTGAAGACACTATCAGATGAAACACTCTTGAAAATACTCCAGAGACAGGCAGCTAGAAGAAATATATTGATGAAGAAGAACTTGAACAACTACACTTAAAAAAAAGCAGAAGATGGAAGAAAGAATTGAAACTATAGGTAAAGAGGTACAAAACTTAAAGTATCATCACAATACAGAGAGGGTAAAGCCAAAGCAACCTGGGAAAAACAGAAATGCATGAAAAAATGCAATTCAGAATATTAAGACCAAAATGGGGAAGTCTCCAACATGCTGGAGAAACAAAACATTAGGATAGAAGGGATGGAGGAGAAAATCAGTGAGTTGGAACACACAAACCTCAATGGAAACATATTTGGGGGTGGGGAAAGCAATCAGAGACAAGATGTAAAGAAACTGAAGAAAACATTAAAATCATGTGGGATTTCATCACAAAGAATAACATATGTATGACTGGAATTCCAGAATATGAGAGGGACAGGGAAATCACCAATAAAATTGTGGAAAAGGTACCAGGTATTAGGAAGAATGGAGAAACCCATATTCAATAATCTCAGCGAACACCAAATATACTAAACTAAAAAAACAAATAAAAACACACCACAAAAGAATCAAACCCCTAAATCAAAAACCCACCATCAAGATCACAAGAATCCAGAATGAAGGTTGCATAATGGAACGTACTTGGGGTTCGGAGAGGGGGGTATTGTATACCAATGAAGGAATTTTTCTTTTAGTTTTCAAAGAGAAGAGCGAACTGGTGAGGGGGGATAGGCAGGGAGAAAAGTGCAATAATGAATGAATGAAATCTAAAATCTCTTTAAATGTTCCTTAAATTTAATAAAATAATTTTTTTTAAATGTAACATATCATCTGTTGTTCTTATTGTTGTTATGTGCCATCGAGTCGTTTGCGACTCATAGTGACCCTATCTTTGTACAACAGTCCTAAACCCTGCTCTATCCTGTGCCAATCGCACTGCCTCTGACACAGCCATCCCAATTAACCCAGTCACTGAATCAATCCAACTCATAGAGGGTCTTCCCCTCCTGTGCTGTCCCTCCACCCTCCCAAGCATGATGTCCCTCTCCAAGGACCCGTCCCTCCT
>NW_006399928.1:479260-489086 GCF_000299155.1 Elephantulus edwardii
ATAAGAATAGAATGCTAAAAGAAGCATGAGAAAAACAAAGAGCTACATAAAAGAAAAACAATGAGATTAAGTTCTGATTTCTAAGCAGAAACCATACGAGCAAGAATATAATAGAATAGTATATACAGAAAGATGAAAGAACACAATAGCTAGATAAAGAACTTGTATCCAGCAAAACTATCCGTCAAATATGAAGGAGAAATTATGCCATTCACAGAAAAGAAAGAATTTAAAGAATTTTTGAAAATAAATCAACTCTACAAGAATGTTTAAGGGATGTCCTTCACAGAGAGACACCAAAGGATAGGAAAAAGAAACGTAGCAAAATGACATCAATAAAATCTGCCAATAATCACCCTTAACATGAATGACTTGAGTGCACCAATTAAGAGAAGAAAAAAGTTGCAAAATGGATAAAAAATCAAAGTCTATCAATATGTTTTTTCCAAGAGACATACTTAAGAAATGAGGAGAAAGATAGACTCAAAATCAAAGGCAAAAAATAAACCACCAAAAAACCAAGCAAATGGCATCCACAAAAAAGAAGGAGTGGCAATACTAATCTCTGATAAAATAGTCTTCAGAATGAAAATTAACATAAATGGTAGGAAGCACGCTATAATAGTGATTAAAGGCAGAGTATAGTAAGAAGACATTGACTATAGTCAACATCTATGAACCAAATGATAGATCTCCAAAATATATAAAATAGTGGTTAACAGAGTTAAAGAAAGAAATATAAATATAAAAGCAATATAATAGTGTTAGGAGACTTTAACACACCATTCTCACCAAAAGAAACTTACAAAGATGTAGAAGATCTAAACTATGCACTCAGCAAACTTCACTTTTGTGGAGGCATTCAGGGTATTGCACCCAACAAAACCTCAATTTAATTTCTTCTCAAGTGCACATGGTACACTACCCATACTTTATCACATAATAGGACACAAAACAAGCCTCAAGAAATTCTATCCCATGGGCTGCCAAAAGAACAAACAAGTATGTCTTGGAGATAATACAGACAGAGAAGGAAATAAAAGGCAAAGAGGTGGTTAAATTGTTCCTATTGCTGATGATATGATAGTGTACACAGAAATCCCCAAGGACTCAACAAAAACTGTATGAGCTAGTAGATCAATTTAGTAAAATCAACATCCAAAAATCAGTGGAATTCCTCCACATTAACAAAGAGAATTCAGAGAAGGACACCAAAACAGCAATACCAAATACAATAGCCTGCCACAAATTGAGATACTTGATAATGAACTTAACTACAGGCAGAAAATATCTGTTCAAAGAAAACTACAGATCATTTCTGCAAGACAGAATAAAAGACCTAAATTAATGGAAAAAAAAGAGTTTTCCGTCCATAGATAGAAAGACTCAATATTGTGAAAATCAAAATCCTAACAAAAGCAACCTGCATATTTAATGTAATCCCATTACTGACACTAAATTAATTTTTCAAGGATATTAAAGAGGCAATTGTCAAGCTTATTTGGAGAGAAAAGAGACATCAATTAAGCAAAGCAGTTTTGAAAAACAAAAATGAAGTGGGAGGCATAGCAGTCCCTGATCTTAAAATCTACTACACAGCCATTGTAACCAAAACAGCATGATACTGGTACAAAGACAGGCACATAGACCAATAGAAGAGAACTGAAAACGCAGAAGTGGACTCATCTATGTATGGTCAACTGATATTAAAAAAGAAAATAAAACCTATCAAATGGGTAAATGACAACCTCTTCAACAAATGGTGCTGACAAAACTGAACTGGTACCTGCAGAAAGCTGAAACAGGATTCACATCTCATACCACACACAAAAATCAACTCAAGGTAGATCAAAGACCTGGAGTAAAGCTCCAAACCATAAAATTAATTAGAGACAAACTGGGATCAAGCTTAGATGGCCTAGTCTGTGGTATAAAGAGACTGCCAAATACAGCCAGAAATGCAGTCTAGAGAGGATAAAATCCATGAATGGACCTTCGAAAGATTAAATTCCTATGCACACCAAAAACCTTTTCCAACACGGTAAAAGGAAAGCTACTGACTGGGAATGAACATTTGACAATAATATTTGAGACAAGGATCTCATATCAAAAGTTTACAGAATCCTACAAGGCCTCCAAAAGAAAAAGACTGATAGCACAATTACAAAATGAGCAAAAGACATGGAAAGACATTTCACAGAGGAAGATATTTGGATGGCCAAAGACCCATCAATAACATTCAAAATCACTAGCAATAAGAGACATGCAAATCAAAACCACAGTGAGATACCATCTCATCCCAGTAGCAGTGGCAAAGCTTAATAAATAAGACAGCAAATAATAAATGTTGGAGAGGATGTGGAGAGATAGGAACTCTTATACATTGTTGGTGGGATTGTAAAATGGCGTAGTTGCTCTGGAAGGTAGTTTGATGCTTCCTTATAAAGTTAAACATAGAAATTCCATATAATCCAGCTATTCCACTGCTTGGAATATATACTGAGAAAATGAGAACTGAGGTACAAATGGAGACTTGTACACCAGTGTTCATAGCAACATTATTCACCATCAGAAGAACATGGAAACAGAAAACAGCCCAAATATTCAACTACAACCAAATGGATTAAGAAATTATGGTACTGTTTCACATAATGGAATACTATGCAGCATGCATGAGCAACAATTTTGTAAGTCACTACCTGACTTGGGAGAGACTGAAGAGAGTTATGCTAAGTGAACTCAGTCCCATAAGGACAAATACAGTATAAGACCATTGTTGTAGAATGTGTATGACGATCCAAGGGGAAGAAGGGGAAAGCAGAGGTGTAAGGATTGTTGGAGGGAGAGAAATTAATCATAGGGTCACAGAATTGGATGGCTTGTGGGAGTTATGGGTAGAGGAAATGGGAAAATACAGTGTGAAAAACAATGCATCCAACTTTGTAAGTAAACCACTATAAAATAATTTACTTTTAAAAATAATAGGCATAGATCAATAGTAAATAATCCTATATAATACAACACTTATGAATGAGTGTATGAAACACAATGTAAATGAAATGTTGTGTAAAACATAATGTACAAGAATGAAACACAATGTATATGAATACATATGCATATACATATGCATACCAATAAAAATATGGAAGTGGGAAAAATTACTTTGATTGTATGTAAATTATATCAATAAAAATTTGGAAAAATAACAAAGATTTAGATTATACTTCATTCGCAGTATCATACTTCCTCAAATAATATAGCATATTTTATGTAAAATTTTAACTTAAAAGTATTTATATCTTAAACTTTGTTCATTACATCTCATTTTCCTAACTAAAAAAACCCCTGGATATTCTGAAAAAATAAAAAAATACTATAGCAAAATTGAAAAAAATAAAAAAAGAACCCCAAACTAACTAGACCATAAAAGGAAAAAAGAAGCATATCATAATAAAATTTTCCAAAATCAAAGCTAAGGATAGAATACTAAACGCATCATGAAAAAACAGAGTCACCTACAAAGGAGGATCAATTAGATTAATCTCTGATTTCTCAGTGTAAACTGTGAGAGCAAGAAGGCAATATGGGATGGCATAAATAGAAGTTTGAAAGAAAATAATTGCCAGCCAAAGATCCTATACTCAGCAGAGCTATCTATCAATATAAAGGATAAATAAGGAATTTGTAAAAACAAGACCCAAACTACAAAAAAATACCAAGGGAAGTACTACACACAGATATTCCAAAAGAAAATGGATGGACGATGGTCCACAGTAACCAGAAACAAGAGAAACAAAGGCAAAGCAAAATGTCAGTGATTAAACTTGGCCTGTCTGTTTTCTCAGAAAGTTGGAAACTGAAATAACATTTGACCCAGCAACTCCATTACCAGGAATATGCCCTAAAGAAACAGGAACTGCAACCAAAATAGATACATTCACAGTTATGTTTATTTCTGTGTTGTTCACAATAGTAAAGAGATGGAAGCAACCCAAGTGCCCATCAACAAATGAATGGATAGAGAAGGTGTGTGTGTGTGTGTGTGTGTGTGTGTGTGTGTGTGTGTGTGTAAACAAGAAACTTATAAAATATTATACAAAATGTGTGGCCCTGGAGGACATTATGCTGAAGGAAATATCTCAGTCACAAAAGAACAAATACTGCATAATGCCACTGTTATAAAACAAGATTTACATGGGGGTTAAGGGAAAACTAAGAAACTAAGAAAAGAGGAGGTAAATAATGAACACTGCATTGAAACAGATGAAGTAAAGAATATACGATTCGGTATTATTTGCATGACAACAGTCCAGAATAAGAGATGTATAGCAAAGTGGAATGAGGGCCAGAGGAGGGAAGAAACTGTGCAAAATTGAAATAATGTTTTTAAAGAGAAAAGTGAACTAGGGGGAGAGTAGGAGGGAACTTGTGCAACAATGAATGAATGGAAATCCAAGTTTTGTGTAAACTTTCATTAAAATATCAATTACAAAAACCCAGCCTGGCCTGTCAACAATCACACTTAATGTGAACGGTTTGAATGCACCAATTAAGAGAGAAAGAGATGCAGAATGGATGAAACAACAAAGGGCTCAATGTTACTTAAAAGAGGCACACATTAAAAAAAAATGTGGAAAATGATAGACTAAAAGTCAAAGGTTGGGGGGGGGAATACACCAAGCAAACTACAGACACATAAAAGCAGGAGTGGCAATACTAAACTCTGATTAAGTACATGTTAGGATGAAAAACAATATAAAAGATAAGGAAAGGCACTATATGATGATTAAAGGCAAAAACAGATCAAGACAACATTACCTTGGTCAACATAAATGGACCAAATTATAAACTTGTAAAATATGTGAAACACTGCTTAACAGATCTGGGGGTGAAAAAAGAAACAGCACTATAGTAGTGGTTGTTGTTGTAGCTGTGTAACCTAGACTTGGAAAGTACCCAGAGGCAGTTAATTGCAAGGGACGAGAGTGCACATCCTTCTCCCATTGAGCAGCTGATGCAATCAAACCACATGTCTTTGAGATTTCAGCAGAGCTTCTACCACTAGGCCACCAGAGGTCCACTCCACAATAGTGGTTTGTTGTTACAGGCCATTGAATCCCTTGCAACTCATACAGCAGCTCTGAACTCTGTTCTATCCTGAGCCAACCTTATTGTCTCTGACACACTTATCCCCATTAACCCAGTCACTGAGTCAGTCCATTTCGAGGGTCTTCTCTTTGGCCCTGTCTCTCCATCCTTCCAAACATGATGTCCCTCTCCTTGCAACATAACCAAAGTATGCCAGACTGAGCTTCAGAATCCTTGCCTCCAAGGAGAACCCTGGTTTCATCCTCTGCAGGATGAACTTGTTCGTTTTCCTAGCAGTCCTTGGTATAGTCAATACTCTTCCTGCACCAGAACTCAAAGACATCAATTCTCCATTTACCATCCCTAGTCATTGTCTAGCTTTCTGATGCATTGCACATAATTGCAAAGACCATGGCCTGGAGCAGGTGCATCTTCATCTCCAGACTGACATCATTGCACTTCAGTACCCTGGAGACATCCCTGACAGCAGACCTTCCCAATGCAATTTGTCTTTTAATTTCCTGGATGCTGGTACCAAAGTGTTGATTGTGGAGCCAACCAAACTAAAGCTATTAACAATCTCAATCTCTTCACTGTCTATCATGACACTGCCAATCAACCCATTAGTGAGAATCTTTGTCTTCTTGATGTTGAGCTTCAATCCCTTGACCTTCTGCAGAAGCACTTCAGGTCCTCCTCAGTTTCAGCAAGCAGGGTTGTGTCATCTGCATAACACAGACTGTTGAAGAGTCTACCTCCAATCCTGATGTCACACTTCTCATAGAGCCCAGCCTCCCGGATAATCTGTTCCGCACATAGACTGAAAAGATATGGAGATAGGAAACATCCTTGATGCACACCCTTCCCAATTTTGAACCATGCAGTGTTACCTTGTTCTGTTCTAAAGACTGCCTCCTGGTCCAAGTATAGGTTTCACATTAGCACAATCAAGTGTTCTGGGATTCCCATTCTTCTCAGAGTCAGCTACAGGTTTTTTGTGATCCACACAGTAAAATGCCTTTGCATAATCAATGAAACACAGACAGACTTTCCTCTAGTGCTGTTAATAGATCTTTCAGCCAAGATCCATTAAACATTAGCTATAATGTCCCTAGTCCCATGACCTGTTCTAAACTCACCCTGCACATCTGGTAGTTCTTTGTTGATGTGCTGTTTCAGTAATTTTCAGAGAATTTTCAGCAGAATCTTGCTTGCATATGATATCAATGATATTATTCAATACTTTCCACACTCTGTTGGGTCACCTTTCTTTGGAATAGGAACAAATATGGATATCTTCCAGTCAGGTGGCCAGGTTGTTGCCTCCAGATTTCTTAGCACAACTTGGTGAGCACATTCAGGGCAGCATTTGGGGTTGTTTGTTTATTTTTTAAATATGTCAATTGGCATGCCACCAATTTCTGGGGCCTTGTTGTTTGGGGTCTTTTCTTTGTCAATGCCTCAGATCAGCTTGGACTTTTCCCTTCATCACCACAGGCCCTTGCTCATATGTTGTTTCATAAAATTATTTGGTGTCAGTCAATTCTTTAGAAGACATTTAAAAGTTCCTTTGTTGGAACAAATGATAATCAAAATACAACACATCAAAACCTTTGGAATACAGTTAAGGCAGTCATTGAGGGCAATTCAACATATAGACAAACATATTATTTTAAAAAAGCAAAATTAATGAACTAAATCAACATCTCCATCAAACAGAACATGAATAACGTTTTAAACTCACAGACTCTAGAAGAAAGGAAATGATAAAGACAATAACAAAAATCATTTTCATGGAAAACAGAAAAATAACTGAAATCATCAACAAGATCAGGACCTGGTTTTGAAAGAGTCAATAAAATAGACAAAACATTGGCTAACTTAACAAATAAAGAGCACTAATAACTTGCATAATAAAGTAAAGAGGTGACTTCACAAAAGAACCACCTCAAATTAAATCTATAATAACACAATATTTTCTAAACTTATACTTTCATAAATTTGAAAATTTAGAGGAAAGGTACAAATTCTTGGAAATTCATATCCAACCTAGATTGACACAGCCAGACTTAGAACACTTGAACAGACCCTTCAACGAAAAAGAAATAGAGCAGGTCGTAAAAAGACTCCTCCACAAATAAAAGTCTTAGACTAGATGGCCTTATGGCTGAATTCTACTAAACATCCAAAGACCATCCTACTCAAATTATTTTTTAAAATAGAAAAAGAAAAAAAAATTTTAAATAGAAAAAGATAGAATACTCCCAAGGTCATTCTATGAAGTAAGCTTAACCCTAGTACCAAAACCAGGCAAGACATTACCAAAAAAGAACACTACAGGCAATCTCTCTCATAAATATAGGCACAAAAATTCTCAACACAAGTCTGTCAAATAGAATGTAAGAATATATTGGAAAAATAATTAATCATGACCATATAGGATTCATAACAGGTATGCAAGGATGGTTCAACATTAGAAAAACAATGTAATTCATCACATCAACAAAGCAAAGAACAAAACCCACATGATCCTATCAATTGACACAGAAAAGACTTTTGACAAAATAGAACATCCCTTCCTAATTAAAGCACTCAACAAGTTAGGAACTGAATGGAACTTCCTCAATATAGTGAAAAGTATACAAAAACCAAGAGCCAATATCATTCTCAGTGAAGAAAAACTAAAGGCATTTCTCTTGAAAACAGGAATCAGACAAGGATACCCACTTTCACCACTCCTATTTAATAATGTGTTGGAATTACTTTCTAGAGCAATACAACAAAAGATGAAAATAAGACTTATCCAAACCAGAATCAAGGTGGTAAAACTCTCACTACAGGCAGATGATAGGATAGTGTACACAAGAAAATACCAATGACTGAACAGAAAAATCTCTTAAATCTAGTAGAACAATTCAATACTGTGCTGGTATATAAGATCAATATATAAAAATCAGATATCAACATAAGAAAAATCCTGTTGAAGCCTATACAAAAATGACTGGAACAGCACATTGACAGAGAACTACCAGAAATACAAGCTGGGTTTAGAAGAGGTCTTGGTACCAGAAACATTTTCACCAATGTCAGATGGGTCTTGGCAGAAAGCAGAGTCTCAGAGGAAAGTTTATCTGGATTTCATTGACTATGCAAAGGCATTTGACTATGTGGAGTACAACAAATTGTGTTTATACTTGAGGAGAATGGGAGTCCCAGAGCACTTGATTTTGGTCATACAAAACCTACACTCAGACCAGGAATCAGTCCTCAGAACAGAGCAAGAAAACATTACATGGTTCAAAATTAGCAAAGGAGTACATCAGGTATATCTTGTCTCCATATTTTTTCAACCTATATTCAGAACATATCATTTGGGAGGCTGGTCATTATTAGGAGGTATGTGGCATCAGGATTGGCAGAAGACTCATCAACAATCTGCAATATGCAGATAACACAAACTTGCTGAAACTTTTTTTGAGGACCTCAAACACTTGCTGCAGAAAGTCAAGGACTATAGTCTTCAAAGTAGATTGAAGCTCAACATCAAGAAGACAAATATTCTCAACACTGAGCAATTGGCAGCACCACCATAGATGGAGAAGATATTGATGATGTTAACTATTTCAACTTGCTCACCTCCACAATCAACACTCTTGGTGCCAATAGTTAGGAAATGAAAAGACAAATTGCACTGGGAAAATCTGTGGTCAGTGCTCTCTCTAGAGTACTGAGAACAAAGTCTAGAGACTAAGATATGCTTTATTCAGGATATGATCTTCACAATTACTTGCTATGCATCTGGAGACTCACTAAAGATGATAGAAGAATAATCAATGCCTTTGAGTTGTCATGCTGGAGAGGAGTATTGAACATAACATGGAGCACCAAGAGAACAAACAGGTCTAACTTAGAGAGAATGAAACCAAGTTTCTCCTTGGAAGCTAGGATTTTTAGATTCTGTGGAGGGACATCCCAGGAGAGGAACACTCCAGATGAGATGGATTGACACAATAACTGGGGTAAGTGCGTCAGAATCAGTGAGATTGTCCCATAAGTAAGGGATCAGAGCTGTTGTACATAGGGTCACGATGAGTCACAGGTGACTTGATGGCACATAACAACAATAAACACTGATGGAAGAACTCCCGCCTGCCGAAAGACGGGGCTACTCCTGCCTGCCACCAGAAGGGGCTCCGCCGCCAGACAGGCCGGGAAGAGCAACAGTCAGCCACCCACCACGGAACTCCAGAGGAGCAAAGACCGTGAGACCCCAGAGGAGTGAAGACTACCCGCCACTGTGTGATGACATGATACTATACTTAGAAAACCCTAAAGACTCAGCAAGAAAACTATTGGATGTAGTTGGCCAATTCAGCAAAGTAGCAAGACACAAGATCAACATACAAAAATCAGTTGGATATCTCTACAGCGACAAAAAGAATACAGAGCATGAACTAAGAGAAACAATGCATTTCACAATAGCTAATCACAAGATTAAATACTTGGGAATAAATTTAACCAGAAGTACAAAGGACCTTTTCAAAGAAATTACAAAACATTACTACAAGAAACAAAATGAGATCTTGAAAAGTGGAAGAATATCCCTTGCTCATGGACAGGAAGACTCAAGGTTGTGGAAATGGCAATAATACCAAAGGCAATTTACACATTTAATGCAATCTCAATACGAATACCAATCCCATTCTTCAACGAGATGGAAAAGGTAATCTCCAATTTC
>NW_006399928.1:498532-508817 GCF_000299155.1 Elephantulus edwardii
CGGGGGGTAGCAATGTAGTACCTGAAGATGGGGGTCGCGGATCAGAGATGCAGGGGTGTGTCCCGATTCCAAACAACCTTTTTTTAAGAGTACAAAGAAAACCAAAAGACTGAGAGAAAAAAAAAATTTGTCAATGATGTCTCAGACAAGAGTATCACAAGGAAATTTACAGAATATTACAGTGACTTCTGTTAGAGAGTTAGACAATTCTTCAAATTATTGAGGTGTAATTATGTCAGTCTGAGGACTAAAGTGTGTCTCATTCAGACCATACATAGTCTTTCTAATCACTTGCTAGGCATCTCAGAACTGGATAGTG
This sequence comes from Elephantulus edwardii, assembly GCF_000299155.1. NCBI lineage: Eukaryota > Metazoa > Chordata > Mammalia > Macroscelidea > Macroscelididae > Elephantulus > Elephantulus edwardii. The sequence goes on from NW_006399928.1 coordinate 498,852, forward strand.
AATAAGGATAACAGAAGAACTGATGCCTTTGAGCTGTGGTGTTAGAGAAGAGCACTGAACATCTCGTGGATGGGCAAAAGAACAAATAAATATGTCTTTGAGAGGGTGCAGCTGGAGTGCTCTTTAGTTGGAAGAATGATGAGGTATTGCTTCACATGCTTTGGGCATGTTGCTAGGAGGGGCTGTTCCTTGGAGAGGGGCATGATGCTGTGAAGGGCAGAGGGTTAGGGAAAGAGAGGGAGACCCTCGACCAAGTGGATTGATGCAGTGACAACCTCAGTGGTCTCTTGTGTCTCAGGAAGTGTGAAGATGGTGCAGGATAGAATCGGGTTCATATCTTGTTCACAGGGTCGCTGTAAGTTGTACTGGACTTGACGGAACCCAATAACAACAAACACCACCACAGGGACTCCACAAGAAAAAGGTCTGATAACCCACTTTCAAAATGGGCAAAAAATATAGAAAGACCTTTCACAGAGGAAGACATTCAGATAATCAATAAATACATGAAAAAAATACTCAAAATAATTCACAAAGTCAGGAGCAAACACTCTCCATTGCTTGTAGGGAGACAGGACTGAAATGTCCCTGGGGTTGCAGGTATCTCCATCTGGGGGTCCTTGACATTGTAGTTGTGTGGCTAACCCAGGGGTCAAACAGGACAAGAGACTTTAGTGTGCAGAACTTTGGGCAGAGGGAAGGAACTTTTTTAGATCTCTGTGACACAAGGCTGACTTGTGAACCTCAGCATACAGGTTGTGCAAGAGAGTGGTCCTGATCTCCTGTCACACAGAGACAAAGGAGAACACCGAGCTGCAGGAAAAAAAGGTCAAGAGCTAGCACTCTCCACTGCTTGTGGGGAGACAAAACTAAGGTGTCCCTGGGGTTTCTGGTATCACTATATGGTGGTCCTTGCCTCCGTGGCTGTGGGGTGCAAAACTTTAAGTAGAAGAAAGGAACTTCTGTAGCTTTCTGTGAGACAGAAGGAGAACTTACTTGAGACACCCTGCACACAAGCTCCTTGAACTGGTGGCCCTGATCTCTGATCTCATGTCACTCCAGATACAAAGGATGACATTAATCTTCAGGACAAAAGGTCCACGAGAAACTGCTTGCGTAAAAAAAAACCCAAAAAAACACCTGGTCTCACATCACTAAGCCACTTAATATATGAAGGAGGGCAATAGAGTTGATGTCAGGAGACTACTTCAAGACGAGATTCCTACAGGGATGAAGTGCAAAACAGAGTGAACCTCAAGGTTTTTAGGAAAGATAAATTTCCCCTGAAAGGACTTACAGCGCAGAGAGTAGTAGCTCACCACATTTTAGCTTGGCAACTAACGAATAACATTATAAGGCAAGAACCACCAACAACTTTCACAGACACGGCAGAAACTATTTAACACTAATTAAGAAAACCTTCACATAATATCAAGAAGGCAGTAAGCAGCTTTAAACATGGTGAAAAAAACAAATTAAGCCTTCTCAAGAAAAAAAATTAACGAACATCAGAGACTTAATGAATACCCTAGAGTTAAGAAGGCAGATGATATAAGTTGATACAGAGACCTTCGAATAGTTACAAATAAAAATACAAATAATGGAAGAAACAATGGAAGCCACAAATAAAGGGAGGCAGAGAACCAGAAAAAATATTGACATAAAGTTATTTGAAAAGCTACAGAAGAAGGTGCAAAGGATAGAAGAAACAATGGAAACCAACAAGAAAGCAAATGTTCCAGAGAAGCAGAGTCAGAAGAAATATATTGAAGAGGAGGAAAGTGCATGAATATGGAATAAAATGCAAAAAGTGGAAGAATTGAAACTATACCTAAAGAGGTCCAAGAACTTAAAAAATCATTAAAAGATAGAGAGGGCACAGCCAGCCAACGCAGTGCTAGAAGTAATAGAAGGCCAAAAAATGCAATCCAGAACATTAAGACTGAAATGGCAGAAGTGTTCAACGCACTGGAATAACAAAAAAGTAAAACAGAAGAGATGGAGCAAAGAGTCAGTGAGCTGGAAGACAAGAAACTCAATAGAAATATAATAGAAGAAAAATCAAAGATGAGACAAAGACAAAGAAGAAAATATTACAATCAGGTGGTATTACATGCATATGATTGGAATTCCAGAATATGAAAGGGATGGGGAAATCACTAAGAAAATTGAGAAAGAGGTACTAGAAGAAAACTTCCCAGGCATTGTGAAGAATGAGGAAACTGAGAAAGTTTTCCTCAGCTCAGGAAGCTGAGCAAACATAAAATAGACTAGACATAAAAAAAGAAAACATCAAGACATCACAGTCAAATTCTTTAAAATAAAAGATAAGGATAGAATACTGAAAGCAGGATGAGAAAAATAAAGTCACCTATAAAGAAAAAAATAATCAGATTAGGTTCTGATTTTTTCAGCAGAAACCATGAAAGCAAGAAGATAATAGGATACAGTATACAGAAAATTGAAAGAAAACAATTGTCAACCAATGATGCTGTACCCAGTAAAGCTCTCTATCAAATATGAAGGAGGAAGCCCATTCTTTGCAGAAAAGAAAGAACTTAAGAAATTTGTAAAAACAAGAGCAAACCTATGATAACATTTAAGGGAAGTCCTTCACACAGAGACACCAAAGGAAAGTAGACGGACCATAGTAACAAGAAACAACAAGAAAAAAGTAACACAGCAAAATTGCAAAAATAAAACCTGGACTGTCAATAATCACAATGTAAATGGACTTAATGAACCAATCAAGAGAAAAAAGAGTAGGGAATGCATGAAAAAGCAAAGCACATCAATGTGCTGTGTACAAGAGACAAATCTAATAAATGAAGTGAGAGATAGACTCAAAATCAAAACCTGGAACAAAACATACCAACAACAAAAACAACAGAACATGATTGGGTTATAGAAGAAATTAAAAAAGAAATTAAAATGTTCCTTGAAACAACTTACCAAAACCTCTGGGATGTAGCTAGGACTGTTCTCAGGAAGAAGTTCATAGCAACAGCCAAACACAAAAAAAACTAATAAAGAAGCAAAGTTAATGAGCTAACTGAACACCTTCATCAAATAGAAAAAACAACAACAATCTAACCCCCAAGCCTCTAGAAGAAAAGAAACTATAAGAGCAAGACCTGAAATCAATGAGATAGAAAATAGGGGGTGGGGAATTGGAAACATCAATAAGACCAGGATATGGCTTTACAAAAAGTGAGTAAAATTGGTAAACCATTTGCAAACTCAACAAAAGAAAAAGTGGAAAAGACACAAATAACTCGACTAAGGAATGACAGAGGTGACATCACACCAAAACCAGAGGAAATGAAATCTACATTATTGGAATATTATGAAAAGCCATACTCAGGTAATTTGAAAACTTAGAGGAAATGGACAATTTTTTTAAGCTCATGCCCTACCCAGACTGACATGGACACATGTAGAACACTTGGAAAAACCCATCACAAAAGAAGAGATTGAGCAGGTCATAAAAGGACACCCTCACAAAAAAAATGCTCTGCTTTCACAGAGGTATTCTACCAAACATTCAGAGAACATTTAACACCAATTATACTTATTTCAAAACATAGAAAAAGAAGGAAAACTCCCAGAGACAGTTTATGAAGCAAGCATAACTCCAAAAAAGAAAACTACACATTAATATATCTCATAAAGATAGATACAAAAATCCTTAGTAAAATCCTAGACATTAGAATACAAAAATGTGATTCATAAGAGGTAGGCAAAGATGGTTCATCTTAAGAAAAACAATCAATGTAATTCACCACATTAATAAAGCAAATAACAAAAACCATATGATCCTAGCAATTGATGTAGAAAAGCCATCTGACAAAATCCTACTACTGTTCATCATTAAGACTCTTAACAAAATTGGAATAGAAAGGAATTTCTTCTACATAGTGGAATGTATATATGCAAAACCATGAGAATAATGTCATTCTCAATGGAGAAAGATTAAAAGCATTTTCTGTGCAAACAGGGACCAGACAATGGTCTCCACTGCTGTCACTATTATTCAATATTGTATTGGAAGTACTTGCTCGGAAACTACAACAAGAGGAGACAATAAAGGCATTCTGATCTGCAAAGAGATTGTTATACTGTGGCTATAAGCAGAGGAATGTCTATCTGTGTTTCCTTGATTATGCAAAGGAGTTTGACTGTGTGGATCATAACAAACTGTGGCTGATTCTGAGAAGACTGGGAATCCCAGAACACACGATAGTGCTAATGCGAAACCTATACTTGGACCACGAGGCAGTCATCAGAACAGAGCAAGGAAACACTGCATGGTTCAAAATTGGGAAGGGTGTATGCCAGGGATGTATTCTATCTCCTTACCTTTTCAATCTGTATGCAGAACAGATTATCTGGGAGGCTGGGCTCTGTGAGGAGAAATGTGGGATCAGGATTGGTGGAAGATCTATCAACAATCTGTGTTATGTAGATGACACAACCCTGCTTGCTGAAACTGAGGAGGATCTGAAGCACGTGCTGCAGAGGGTCAAGGACTGCAGCCTTCAATATGGATTGAGGTTCAATGTCAAGAAGACAAAGATTTTCACCACTGGACCAATTGGCAGCATCAGGATGGATGGTGAAGAGATTGTTCACAGCTTTAGTTTGCTTGGCTCCACAGTCAACGCTCTTGGCACCAGTCGCCAGGATATTAAAAGATGAGGGATTGAGATTGTACATAGCTTTAGTTTGCTTAGTTCCATAGTCAACGTCTTGGCACCAGCAGCCAAGAAATTAAAAGGTGCATTGCCATGGGAAAGTCAGCTTTTAGGGACCTTCTCAAAGTTCTGAAGAGCAATGGTGTCTCTCTGGAGACTAAGGTGCATCTAATACAGACCATGGTCTTTCAATCACTTGTTTTACATCAGTGTGTTGGACAATGACTAGGGAAGATAGAAGGAGATTTGATGCCTTTGAGCTGTGGTTCTGGAGAAGACTATTGAGGGTACCATGCACTGCTAGTAAAAGAAACAGATTCATCCTGGAAAGGGTTAAACCAGCAGCTCCTTGGAGGCAAGGATTCTGAGGCTCTGTCTAACATACTTTGGACATGTCGTAAGGAGGGACCGGTCGTTGGAGAGGGACATCATGCTTGGTAGGGTGGAGGGATGACGCAGGAAGGGAAGGCCCTCTATAAGGTGGGTTGATTCAGTAACTGGGGTAATCGGGATGGGTGTATCGGAGAAGTGCAATTGGCACAGGACAGAGCAGAGCTTAGACCTGTTGTACGTAGGGTCGCTATGAGTCACAAGTGACTCAACGGCACATAACAACGACAACAACAACAACAACATATAGGGGAGACCAGATAAGATTAAGTGCCAAATTCTCAGCAGAAACCTTGTGAGCAAGAATACAGTGGAATGACATATATCAAACACTCTAAGAACACAACTGTCAACCAAGAATACTTGACTCAGCAAAATTATCCATCAAATATTAAGGAGAAAACAAGATATTCCCAGAGAAACAGACCATAAGACAGTTTGTAAAAACAAGACCAGAGTTGCAGGAATCACTGAGAGATGGCCTTCTTACCACAGAAAGCAGCATGGAGCAAAGTAACTAGCAACAACACCAAAAAGAACTCAACAAAATGATACCAATAAAACCCTGCCTTTGAACAATTACACTGAATGTGAATGGTTTAAATGCACCACTGAAGAGAAGATAAACAGATTAGTTAAAAAAAAACCCCAAAACACAAAATCCATCAATATGCTGTCTACAAGAGACACGCCTGAAAAATGAAGATATAGAAAGACTAAAAGTATGGGAAAAATATACCCAGCAAATAGAAACCAGAAAAAAGCAGGAATAGCGATGTTAATCTCCAATAAAGTAAATTTCAATGCAAAAATCATTACAACAGACAAGGAAGATCGCTACATAATGCTTAAAAGGTCAGCCAAGTGGTGACTGACCCCTGCGGAGCGACCACCCCCAGCGCTGCCCAGTGACCCCTGAGGAGCGACCGACCCCACTTGACCCCACCACGGCCCCCACTGCCGCGTCACCCCGACATGGCCCCGATCACCATGTGACCCTGCCATCCGCCACTGCCTCCACCATGTGACCCTGCAGGATATCTACAACCTGACTGAGTTTCTCATGGATGACTACCGGAAAGCCAGCCCTGCAGGGTGCGAGCTAGAGCTGCAACCTAAGTGAGGTCCCTGGGAGTCCCTACAGGGACAGGTAACCCCGCTGAGCACAAACAGAACATCTATAAACTGACTGAGGTTTTTGCGCAGGTACCCAAGCATCCTTACCCAGACTGGTGGCCAAGTTGGTCATGAGGGGGACAGTTGCAAACTGATTGAGGTTCTGACAAGTGCCCATCTGGAAGCTAGCCTTGCTGGGCACCAGCAGGACATCTGTAATCTGAGTGAGGTCACTGAGCGTCCACATTCAGGCAGGGAAACCACCCCCTTAACCCCACCAGGCGCAAGTGGGACAGCTGCAAATCTGAGTGAGGTCTTCCCACACCCACCTGGACAGCCAGTCCCACCTGGACAGCTAGCCCCACCAGGCGCGAGCCATACAACATACACCTGTGCTTGTACTTGCTCCCCCGCCCACTCAACACCTGGCATACACCTGTGCTAGTGCCTACACCGCCTATACCTGCCTCTCCCTTTACCTCCTCAGGGCCAGTCAACTGTCTTTAATCTGGAGCATCTTGGTCTGAATTAGCTATAATAATTATTTAACAGAAGAGGCCACTTTCACAGGCTGCGAATGGACACTTTCTTTGGCTCAGAAATTCAGAGAGGAACACAGGAAACATAACTGCTATCCCCTCATCTGTAGCAGTAATTTAAGATGAAGAACCTATCATTACCTTAGGCATGAAAAACCCTACCACAGCATCAAGAAGGAAATGGACCACCTCATAAGCTACACAAGTGCAAAGCAAGATGTCACTCCCCAAAAGTGACAGAATACCAATGGATTTCCTGAAACAGAAAGTCTGATGGAACTTTCTGATACTGAATTCAAAAGAAAAATGATTTAATATTTTCAATGGGTGAAAGACAACTTGAAGAACTACAGGACACTGCAAGAAAAGAACAGGAAGAGCTTCAAAAAAAACAATCCAAAATGATGCAGATAAAACAAATGAGGCATTAGAAGCTCTGGAAAAACAAGAAACCACAATCCAAAATATGAGGTCCAATGTTTCAGATACTGTCAACATGATGAAGACATATGAAAAGAGTTGAAGAGATGGAACACAGAACCGCTGAAACTGAAGATAGAATTGTCACCACTAATCTGCTAGAACAAAAAGCAGAATCAAAGAGGAACAAAAAAAAAGAAGAAAAGAAAACCTATAAATAATGGTGGGACACCAAGTGAAATATCATGTGCATCACTGGAATCAGAGAACAGGAAGAAACAAGCAAAGGCACCGAAAAAGTTGTGGAAGAATTGCTGGAAGAAAACTTCCCAGGCATTTTTTATATTAAAAAAGCTGAGCAAACACCATATTGAATAGACCCCAAGAGAAAAACACCAAGGCATATCATAGTCAAATTCACCAGAACCAAAGATAAGGAGAGAATTCTGAAAGCAGAGAGGGAGAAACAAAGAGTAACCTATAAGGGAGAGCAGATAAGACTAAGTGCCAATTTCTCAGCAGAAACCATGAGATCAAGAAGACAGTGGAATGACATATGTTGAACACTAAAAGAACACAACTGTCAACCAAGAATATTGTATCCAATGAAATTGTCCATCAAATATGAAGGAGAGATCAAGATATTCCCAGAAAAACAGAACCTAAAGGAGTTTGTAAAAACAAGACCAGCACTGCAGGAAACACTGAGAGATGTCCTTCTTACTGAGGTGTCACAGAAAGCAGGAAGGACCAAAGTAACTAGAAACAACACCAAAAATAATGCAACACAATTATAGTAATAAAACCCTACCTCTCAATAATCACACTGAATATGAATGGTTTAAATGCACCACTGAGGAGTAAAAGAGTAGCATATTGGGGGGAAAAACCCAAAATCCATCAATATGCTGTCTACAAGAGGCACATCTGAAAATTGAAGATAAAGACTAAAAATGAAAGGGTAGAAAGAAAATATATCAAGCAAACGGCAACCAGAAAAAAAGCAGGAGTAGCAATATTAATCTCTGATAAAATAAATTTCAGTGCAAAAACTGTCACAAAGAACAAGGAAGGGTACTACATAATGCTTAAAGGATCAATAGAACACAAGGACATAATAATAATAAATATCTACGCACCAAATGATAGCCCTGCAAATATATAAAACAAACATTAACAAAACAGAAAAAGGACATAAACAACACTACTATAGTAGTTGGAGACTTCAATACACCACTTTCAAGAAAAGATAGAACTACCAGAAAGAAACTCAATAGAGAAGCTGAAGAATTAAACCAAACAATAAACCAACTTGATCTCATAGACATTTATAGGCTAATGCACCCCCAAAAAGCACAGTATACTTTCTTCTCCAATGTGCATGGAACATTTTCCAGAGTAGATCACATCTTGGGCCACAAGGCAAGAATCAATGAATTAAAAAACATAGAAATGATAGAGAGCATCTTCTCAGATCACAATGCTACAAAGTTACAAATTAATAACAAGGAGAAAAAGACATACATTTGGAAGCTTAACAACATGTTGCTTGAACATGACTGGGTACTAGAAGAAATAAAAAATGAAATTAAGAAGTTTCTAGAAACAAAGGACTATGAAAATACCACTTACCAAAACCCCTGGGAAATAACCAAAGCAGTAATCAGAGGTAATTCTATAGCAATACGGAAACAGATCAAAAGGCACCAAAAATGACTATTGACTCTCAAACGCAACATCACAAACAAATTGAAAAAGAACAGCTAGAAAACCCGAGATCCTCTAAAAAATCTGAAATCATAAAAATTAGGGCAGAAATAAATAGAAAAAAGAAAAACTATTGAAACTATCAACAAAACTAAGATCTGGTCTTTGAAAAGGTCAATAAATCGACAAACCACTGGAAAAACTAACAAAGGAAAAGACTTAAATAATCCGAATAAAAGATGAAATGAGCAACATCACAACAGAAGCAAGTAAAATTAAAAGACTAACAATGGAATATTATGGAAAACTATACTCAAACAAATATGAAAACCTAGAGGAAATGGACAAATAAATACTTAGATATTCACAATCTACCTAAACTGACACCAATCAAAATTGATCACCTGAACAGACCCATTACAAAGGAAGAAATTAAAACCCTGGGGTTTAACAAGTGAATTTTTCAAACATTCAGAGAAGAACTGTCACCAATTCTACTAAACTATTTCAGAAAATAGAAAGATGGAATTCTCCCAGACTCCTTCTATGAAGTAAACATATTCTTGATACCAAAGCCAGGTAAAGACATTGCCAAAATAGAAAACTATAGGCCAATATCTCTCATGAACATAAATGCAAAAATCCTGAATAAAATTCTGACTAATAGAATCCAAGGGCTTCTTCCCACCGGAAATCCCGGGTACCTTTGAAAAAGGGTAGCTTGAAAGCGGTAGCCACCTCTGATAAGCAACGGAGAGGCATTTTTCAAAGGTACCCGGGATTTCCGGTGGGAAGAAGCCCTTGGGAACTCTGACAAGCATGCTCCTGGGCGGAAGGGAAGCTTAAAAGCGGTACCCACCTCAGATAAGCAACGGAAAGGCGTTTTCCAAAGGTACCCGGGATTTCCGGTGGGAAGAAGCCCTTGGATTCTATTAGTCAGGATATTATTCAGGAATTTTGCATCTATGTTCATGAGAGATATTGGCCTATAGGGAAACATAATCTACACAGGAGTTCTACAGGACATGTCACCTTCCCTTGGAGACAGCACAACTAAACTTAAGAGACACTGGTCAAAAGAAAAATGTCAGCAGTCGACG
>NW_006399928.1:511672-515061 GCF_000299155.1 Elephantulus edwardii
TGTGCATAGGGTCGCTATGAGTCGGAAACGACTCGACGACACATAACAACAACAACAACAATAGAATCCAATGATGCATCAGAAAACGAATTCACCAAGACCAAATGGGATTTATAACAAATATGCAAGGGCGGTTCAACGTAAGAAAAACCATCAATGTAATTCATCACATTAACAAAGCAAAAAACAAGAACGGCATTATCCTATCAACTGATGCCTTTGACAAAATACGACACCCTTTCCTCATTAAAACACTCAACAAAATAGGGTTAAAGGGGAATTTCTTCAACACAGTAAGAAAAATATACACAAACCTGAGAGCCAACATTGCTCTCATTGGGAAGCAAATAAAGGCATTCTCTGGGAGAATATGAACTAGGCAATTTTGCCCACCATCACCTCTCCTATTCAATATTGTATTGGAAGTCTTAGCGATAGCAATAAAGCAAGAGAAGGAAACAAGAGGTACCCAAATTGGCAAAGAGGAGGCAAAGTTATCTCTCTATGCAGATGCTATGATAGTATACTAAGAAAACTCTAAAGACTCAGTAAGAAAAGTACTGGACATAGCTGACCAATTCAGTAAAGTGACAAAAAATCAATTGGATTTCTCTCCAGTGACAAAAAGAATATAGAACTAGAGCTGAGAGAAACAATACTCTTCACATTAGCTAATGACAAGATTGAATACTTTAGAGCAAACCTAACCAGAAGCACAAAGGATCTATTAAAAAAATGTTACACATCATTATTACAAGAAACAAAAAGAGACCTAGAGAAGTGGAAGAATATCCCTTGCTCGAGGATAGGAAGACTTAATATTGTGTTAATGACAATACTACCAAAGGCAATTTACACATTCAGTGCAATCTCAATACAAATAGCAATTCCATCTCCAATTTCATTTGGAATATAAAGAAGCCCCGAATAAGCAAAACAGTCCTTAAAAAGGTAAATAAGTTAGGAAGCATCTCACTGCCTGATTTAAAATCATACTACACTGTCGTGGTGGTCAAGACAGCGTGGTGCTGATACAATGACAGAGACATAGATCAATGAAATAGAACTGAGAATCCAGAAATCAGCCCATCTACTGATGGTCAACTGATTTTTGACAAGGAGAAGAAATCAGTTAAGTGGGGAAATTACAGTCTTTTTAACAAATGGTGTGGAAATAAATGGAAAATTATCTGCAGAAAACTCAAGCAAGATCCACACCTCATTCCATATACAAAAACCAATTCAAAGTGGTTTATGGACCTAGGAGTAAAAGCAAGGACTAGAAACTTCATTAACGAAAAGCTTGGAAGAACTCTAGAAGTCCTAATCCACAACATAAACAGTCTTCCAAGCATCCTGGAAAATCTACAACCAGGAGAGAACCTTTTAAGAATCAAATCCCGGCGGGCCTTGCAAGCAGGTGGGGGGAGAAGGCGTTGCTACCGGAGCGGAGAGTAGAGGCGGCCCGAGTCCGCAGGCATGAACCTCGAGTTGCTGGAGTCCTTTGGGCAGAACTATCCAGAGGAAGCAGATGGGACTTTGGACTGTATCAGCATGGCCCTGACTTGCACCTTCAACAGGTGGGGCACACTACTTGCTGTAATGATGGCCGAATTGTCATCTGGGACTTCTTGACAAGAGGCATTGCTAAAATAATTAGTGCACATATCCATCCAGTCTGTTCTTTGTGCTGGAGTAGAGATGGTCATAAGCTTGTGAGCGCTTCCACTGAAAATGCAGTGTCACAATAGGATGTTCTCTCAGGAGACTGCGACCAAATGTTCCGGTTCCCTTCGCCTATCTTAAAAGTCCAGTATCATCCACGAGATCAGAACAAGATACTCGTGTGCCCCATGAAATCTGCTCCTGTCATGTTGACCCTTTCAGATTCCAAACATGTTGTTCTGCCAGTAGATGATGACTCCGATTGAATGTGGTCACATCTTTTGATAGGCGAGGAGAATATATCTACACAGGAAATGCAAAGGGCAAGATTTTGGTCTTAAAAACAGACTCACAGGATCTTGTCGCTTCCTTCAGAGTAACAACTGGAACCAGCAATACCACGGCTATTAAGTCAATAGAGTTTGCCTGGAAGGGAAGTTGTTTTTTAATTAACACGGCAGATCAGAGTTTATGATGGCAGAGAAATTTTAACCTGTGGACGAGATGGAGAACCTGAGCCTATGCAGAAATTGCAGGACTTGGTGAATAGAACCCCGTGGAAGAAATGTTGTTTCTCTGGGGATGGAGAGTACATTGTGGCGGGTTCAGCCCGGCAGCATACCCTATACATCTGGGAAAAAAGTATTGGCAACCTGGTGAAGATTCTCCATGGGACTAGAGGAGAACTCCTCTTGGATGTAGCTTGGCATCCTGTTCAACCCATCATTGCATCCATTTCTAGTGGAGTGGTATCTATCTGGGCACAAAATCAAGTAGAAAATTGGAGTGCATTCGCACCAGATTTCAAAGAATTGGATGAAAATGTGGAATATGAGGAAAGGGAATCCGAGTTTGATATTGAAGATGAAGATAAGAGTGAGCCTGAACAGACAGGGGCTGATGCTGCTGAGGATGAGGAAGTGGATGTCACCAGTGTAGACCCTATTGCTGCTTTTTGTAGCAGTGATGAAGAACTGGAAGATTCAAAGGCTCTGTTATACTTAGCCATTGCCCCTGAGGTAGAAGACCCAGAAGAAAATCCTTATGGCCCCCCACCAGATGCAGTCCAAACCTCCTTGACGGACGAAGGGGCCGGTTCAGAGAAGAAGAGGCAGTCTTCTGCAGATGGATCCCAGCCACCCAAGAATAAACCCAAAACAACCAATATTGAACTTCAAGGAGTACCAAATGATGAAGTCCATCCATTACTGGGTGTGAAGAGGGATGGCAAATCCAAGAAGAAGCAAGCAGGCCGACCTAAAAGATCAAAAGCAGGGGGAGTAATCTCCGAACTGTTGTGAAGACCCTTGCCGCTCTCGTTTTCCCCCATCTGCCATCATGTGTTCTCTGGACACTGTGGTCAGTCACTTGAGACTGACTTTAATTTAAAACAAAGGCCTTGCCTCCCACCCAGGAGGTAGAAGGAGTGAATCCTGTGTCTGAATGAAGAAATGAATTATGGAAGAACTGTATACATCCTTTCCTTTCCCTTTCAAGCATAAGTCCAAATAGGCTCTCAGGAATGAGGATTTATGAACACATCACAAAGGAGTTTTTGACTCACAGACACTTGCTGTTTAGTTCTATTGCTGGAGAAAAGATCCCTGTGGGTTTTGCTCATCTACCCTGACATTGTTTAGACCTGTCATTTCCTGGCCTCCTGTTGGTCTTCCCTTCTCAGTGCATGTCCTTGAGTGACTTGGTTTCTACCAGTGTCCCAGAAA
>NW_006399928.1:515416-529179 GCF_000299155.1 Elephantulus edwardii
TGCGCCTCTGGGATTGTAGTTGCAGCTCCTTGCCATTAGGCCACCAGAGCTCCCTATTGGTCTCTTTTTTTGAGTGAAGTTTGAAGGCCTGGTGCAGCATCATCACAGCTACTAAAATAGCTATTAATTGTGTTAATGAATTAACATTCATTGGTCCTTTTTCATACTGCTGTTGAGGAACCAGTTGTGCAGACGGTCAAGGGATAGGCCTTTTGAGAAATGTGCAAGTTTTTTTGCTATCTATAAAAGCTTTATTTATTCTATTGACTTTTCCCCTCATTTACAATGTCTGTCTTCTTAAGATTTTTACTGACTGGCTTGGCTTTACTTTGAGCCTTATGAGGTTTTTTTGGGCTCACTGTGTGAAACTCATTCCTGGGCTTTTGCCCCCTTTGTTTATTCTTGACCATTATCTTGGCAAAGTGTGTGTAGCTGGCTGTTCAAGGACTGGGTAATGCCTCCTACACGCAGGGGGTCCAGAAACTCCCAGGCAGAGTTGGTTTAATGAGGAGTCTGTGCACTGGTTGGAATTTTATTTTCTTGTTATTTCTGTTGGCTATGTAGTTGGTCAGCTTTAAATATAGGCAACTGTTTTATTAATGTTAGAGAATATTTTCATGTAACAGCCAGGGTAATTGTTTATTTTCTGACAACATGAGGACAGAGCCATTACACAGGTGACTGTGCACAGCACACCAGCCTGCATGCGAGCAGGTTGCCCTTCCCCCGTGACCACCACAGTCTTTTTCCTGTTCCCTACACTCTTCTTCGGCTTTGGTTTCTTACTCTCTTCGGGTATCTCTGCAATAGAAACAGATCAGGCTCCACACTGTGCTGAGGAACAGTCACTGACAGACTTTAAGGGGGCGGTTAGGTCTTGATGGCAGGATCTCCCCAGAGAGTCTGCATCCAGCTTGATAGATTTTGTAAAGTTTTCCATCAAACTGGGTGTTACACTTTTGAATTTTTGTAAAGTTGACACATTTGGGAAGAGTAGTAACATTAGATCACAGATAAGGCCACCAAGTGTCTCAGGCCCGGCTGACAGGTTTCCTGCGTGTAACTCGGGGAATGTGAGACATGATAAGTGTCCTGCTCACTGTGGAAGGCCCTGAGCAGGTAAAGGCTGACACTTCCTTCAGATTTGAGCATGATCGACCAAGGAATTCTTTGGCATTGAATCTCATTTTTCTATATCTTGGAGGCTTTTTTTATAAAAAAAGCAATGCGTGTTTATCTAAATTTATGCAAATCCCCCTAATAGTAAGACATAAAACCTATTCCTCAGGCTTCCCCCCCTACCCCGCCCCCAAAATTAACTCATTCTGAGGGTTGTTATTTCTAGATCCAGAGTTTTAGGCCCCCTTTTTTTCCACATGAACTGAATTTGTAATAGTGCCCAATTGTCTGAAAGCAGAGTCATGTATAGGCTATGTGGCCACTCAAGTTAGATAAGTGACAAATGCTTGTTAATACCTGTAGTTGACCAGTTTCTGTAGAAATTAATATGTTTACTTAGCCCCAGCAAACCTGTCATGGTTTGTTGCCTATTGCATAAGAAAGTCACACATTTCAGGGGAAGATTGGGAGACACTATTGCAGTAATTAGCCATCCAAAACCTAGAGCTGCAGAAAATCTTTCCTGATAGTAGCTCATCAGTGCTAGAGAGCATCCCAGTGCCCACACCCATAAAACAGAATGATGAGCAAGGACCATCAATGAAACTTGATGAGGCTGATCGGTGAGCACACCTGTTGGAATGGCCACATTGACAATTGGCACCATCTCTCAAATTCCCTGAATCTAGCTCATTAGATACGTCCCAGACTACAGCGCTTAGGAAACCAGAGGGTTGAGATGTACACAGAACCACCACTTCATTGTCCTTGATGTTTCAAGGATTTCCCAACAACTAGAACTCCCATGAAGTAAACAGTGTTTCTGCAAGTGTGACAGAAATATCATCTGTCACAAATGTGGTCTAAAGGCAACCAGAGCTGCTGTGATCCTGGGTGCCTGCTGGATGTTGACTAGAATGAGCACTGTTCTGATCTCTCCATCCTCCTAGTACCAGCCCACCCACCATCCACTTGGCCCTTTTGCTCCACTCTGCCCTCGGGCTCTGAACCAGCTGAGGTCACATCCTGTTGAGTTGAAACTCCTCACGGACCCTCCAGAAGGTTTTCACAGGCTGTAAATGCAGAAGAGATTGCCCATCATTCTCCTTCAGAGTAGCTGGTAAATTTGAACCCCAGCCTTTGGGTCCGCAGCATGACTCCTAACCCACTAGGCCACCAGAGCTCCCTAGGCACTTGTGGAGGGACTGAAACAATGACTACCTCATTTTACTTCCTCCTTCCTCTTTCTTTTTTTGTGGTTCTGTAAGATTGGTTTATAAATTCTCCACATCAGATAATGAAATGTTCCTTCTCATTCTATGCGATTCTAACCACCTAACTAAAGTAATGCCTGAAAGCCTTCCTCCAGGGTCCTCTCAGTCACTTTGACTTGTACTCCTTTATGCCTGAGGGGAGGGGCCCCAGTGAGTGCTCATGGGCTTGTTTTTTTCCTGAATTTTATGTTACTGGAGGTTTTCATTATGTTTTAGTAAATTTTTATATACATATATATCACCTTGTAGTAATTGATGCTTCAGGTTCTTTGATTGCCTGGAGGTTTTCTCCTTCTTGCTCTACTTTTTGTTTGTTGCTGATGCCTCAATAAGGCATTCTTTTTTTATTTTTATTTTTTTTAATCTGTTCATAAGGGTGAGGATGGTGCGTAAACATTAACCAATTTCAGATAGCCAATCGGATAACTCCGTAGTAGTCTGGAGTGCCCATTAATGCTGTTGATCTGTGGTCCTGTCTTGTTTGCCCATCATGGCTTAAGGCTTAGAGCGTCAGTGTGTTGGATCCATTTAACACTGTCCAGATGAAACAGCCAGTGTACCTGTAAGAACAGGTGGTGAAGAAATGTTAAGGGAATCTATTCAGATGATTCTTTTACCTCAAGATTTTTTAAAAAATCAAACTAATAGGTTAATAATTATGCTTTATATTGGGAGCTATCAATAAACATGTTCTAAATAAACTCTTACCTTGCTGAACAATTAAAAAAATTCAAGTTTGACTTTTAATAGCACAGTATGCAACAGCGAATTTGAATTTCATTACATCAGCCTGTTTTCAAAAGGCAGATACAGAGAATCTTTTTATTACTCGTTTTCATCTGCTTGAACCTAACTAAAATTTTTACTATTGAAGAATTTCATGAATGGGTATCTTTTTTCATTGCTTGGCCGGTTATTATTATTATTATTATTATTATTAATTAACCATTTTACCACTCCAAATAATAATCTGGGGAGATTTTCTTCACCTTGTTCTCTTTTTACACTTCCTAGTTAATATTTCACAGCAGCCCATGTAAGGATGAGGTCTCCTCAGAGGTTGAACAGCTTCTATGGAATAATCAGGGAAGTGTTCATTTGATTTTACTATTTAGGATTTTATTTCTTGATCACTTGATGTGAATAGTAGTGCTCATTAACATTTCACCGTATTTGGGATTCTACAGTATTGAGAGAATATCACGTAAGGAACCAGGGTGCTTGGAAAAGGATCTGTAGCCTTTGAGGGAATAAGTAGTCTAATCTGACAGTTTAAAAGGTGTGCTACGCTAAAAGTTCTTTTACTTCCTGCAGCTTTTGTTTTATTAAACATTTTTTAACAAGTGATAGAATGGTCAGCAACTTAGAGATCATACTGTTTTTTGGGTTTTTTCCCCCTTTGGGACACACTAGGGAAAATATTGGGGTGAAGGGTTGGGGCATGGGCCATTTGCAATTTCAGTAAAAGTTACTGAGCGTTGGAGTTAGTTATCACTTTTCAAGAAGGAAAATTCTTAGCCCATGTGTGTGTGCAGTGCTTCATCCAGCTTCCATGAAGTATTTCTGTTTGTGTCAGTAACTGATGTAAATTGATGCTAAAAAAATCTTTTATCTGATTTCTTTAGCAGGGGGAGCAATCTCCGAACTGTTGTGAAGACCCTTGCCGCTCTTCATTTTCCCCCATCTGCCATCATGTGTTCTCTGGACACTGTGGTCAGTCACTTGAGACTGACTTTAATTTAAAACAAAGGCCTTGCCTCCCACCCAGGAGGTAGAAGGAGTGAATCCTGTGTCTGAATGAAGAAATGAATTATGGAAGAACTGTATACATCCTTTCCTTTCCCTTTCAAGCATAAGTCCAAATAGGCTCTCAGGAATGAGGATTTATGAACACATCACAAAGGAGTTTTTGACTCACAGACACTTGCTGTTTAGTTCTATTGCTGGAGAAAAGATCCCTGTGGGTTTTGCTCATCTACCCTGACATTGTTTAGACCTGTCATTTCCTGGCCTCCTGTTGGTCTTCCCTTCTCAGTGCATGTCCTTGAGTGACTTGGTTTCTACCAGTGTCCCAGAAAACCTTTTGTTGCATATTTTCTTTCTTCTGTTTTAAACTTCCCCTCTTACTGTATACCGTCTGTATTTCCATGTCATGTACAAAGGCAGGGCAATGAAATAAAGAACTTGAAAGATTTCAGGTTTTAGTAAGGAAAGATGAGAAGAAGGCCTCTCTTCCTACATATCACACTTGCTTAAGAAGCTGGGCTAGAAGAGCTTTAGGATTGTGGGGTTTGAGGTTCTCCCCCCATTTTCCTTTAATTTCATGGTTCCCTCCAGCATTGGCTCGTTAGCATTAATCATGGTTTTTGAAGAAAGCGAGTTTCACCTCTCTCCAGCAAAGAATCATCTGTAGTTTATATTGCACTGTCTGTGCTGACTTCCAGAAATGGAGGAAACACACCAAGATGTCTCTAAATAAGCGGTTTTTGCTGGGGTGGGGGAATCTATGCAAGGACTAGAGTAAACTGTCCAAAATCAAAGCAGCAGCAACACTTCAAATCAAAGATGAAGGTAATTTTTGGGTTTGTTTTTGGTTGGTTTTGTTTTTTTTTTTAAGTAATCATCGTTTCCTCTGTCTGCACACCATTTTCCTACTACATATTTTAGCCGCTTAGCTTTCTCTCCCTCTCTCCCCGACCCCTTGCTTTTATTCTTAAAGTAGCAGATTGGATGGACATGTGTGTTGGATGTTTGAAGCAGCCAGGTGTGGAAAGGGCTCACTAGCCTCTCAAGTACAGCTAGCTGTAGCTGACCTGAAGTTGGTTCTCCTCGGTTGTCATTTTTTCTGCATCAGCTGGTGGATACACCTCTTTAGTAGCTGCACACCTTAATTACCTTTTGGATTTTAGGTAGAAATCAAGGCAGGGCACATCAGGAAGTCCCATTTCATCTGTTGGAACCAGTGTTCTTAGAAAGGAGCCAACTTTGGAATCAGTTGCAAAATGTTTATATTTCTTAGATGCCATTGTTTTTTTCTTCACATGTCTGTTCTGTAAACTTGAGGTGAGTTACACCAGTAGTAATATACCGGTGGTGAGGAGGCTCACTACACATGCTTTTTCTCTGCATACATCACAACCATTCAACTTCTGTCTACACTGTGTGCTGTGAGAGTGTGCAAACCATCTGACAGAAGGCTTCTGCCTTCCATGTGGGAAGTAGCTTGATTTCCTATTCCTGTACATTTGGATGTTTATGCTGTGTCCTTCCCAAACTGGCTACTGAGAAAATCAACTGAAGCCCTGTCAGATTGTCTCTGGCAGCAGTAATTATTTATGTTGGGGGGGGGGGAAAATTCCACTTTTAAAACCTCTTCATTTCAGTTTGGATCTCTCAATTTGTACAATATATGTATATTTTCTTCTTCCCCTCTGCCACCCTGGCCTCATTTTGTTTTATAGTGTTCTGTAGTTTTGTACAAGATGACTTTTAGCCTTGGTTATTTCTTGCTGAAGCTTTAATGCTTTGTGAATAACATTGGATGTTTATTCAAAAAAAGAATCAAATCCCTATGCACATCCAAAAACTTCTCCAACAGGGTAAAAAGAGAAGCCACAGATTGGGAAAAAAATATCTGGTAATGACATGTCAGACAAGGGACTTATATCTAGAATGTATGAAATATTCGAGCACCATACAAGATAAAGGGTAATAACCCATCTGAATAATGAGCACAGGATATGAACAGACACTTCATCAAAGAAGACATTCAGAAGCCACACAAGAACATGAAGATATGTTCAAAGTCTCTAGCTCTAAGAGAGATGCAAATCAAAACAACTATGAGATATCATATCACCCCAGTAAGAATAGCAAAATTTAACAGAGCATGAAATGCTTGCCAGGTTGCAGAGAACCTGGAACACTTATTCACTGTTGGTGGGAGTACAAAATGCTTCAACCACTATGAAAGGCTGTATGGCGCTTTCTCAAAAGTTGCAAATCTTTTGGCTTTTGTACTCTTTTTTTAAAAATAAGTTTATATTTTTAATGCAGATTTCCCCCTGGCTGTATATTCTTGTGTATTGTTCTTGTTTTATATCAAATTGCCTAATAGCCCACATATTGGAGAATATATGGAGCTGGGTTAGGGATTGTTTTTCCTGTTTTCTCACTGTGACTAACCGGGACAACATGCATGCACAGCATAAGACAACAAGTTGACTGACATTATCTATAAGTCCCACACTTCCTTGTCACCTCAAAGAAAATTGTGTGAGGGAAAAAGAGGTTGATGCAGACTATATGGAGAGAGCTTTTCATGTGACAAGACAATCTTAATGTTAGAACTGTATTGTAGCCAAGACGACTAATTCCTGGAGGAAAGTGGTGTAAATCTTTCCACTGAACATTACCTTCCTGTTTCCAGATGTGCTCAAGTCTCTTGCTAAGCTAACAAATGTTTATGTAGCATTGTTAAGTCATTAAGGCACTAATTATTATGCTTATTTTATATTAAATCCTCCCTTTTCTGCAGCTACTTTAGATTTGTGTTTTTGAAGACATTCACGGCAACCCGTAAAATGATCAGTGGTACTTTGAGTTCATGGCTCTTAGACAGTCCTTTGTCTTTCCCTTTCTATGTCAGGAAGTAGTTGGCAACTAGCCATAAACAAAGCTAGAACTTTTATTTTTTTTAATGTTTTTAATGTTAGGTGCTGTCAAGTTGACTACTACTCATAGTGACCCTATGATCAACTTACATGAACCCTGCATTTTTCTGAACTGTCCTCATATTTTCTGACATACTTGAGCCCATTGCTACAGCATCTTTCTCTCTTTTGCTGACCCTTCACCTTTCCAGGCATGACGTCTTTTTACCAGGACTAGTTATTTTAACAACAGGCCTAAAATATGTGAGAAAAAGTCTCTAAGGAATGCTTTGGTTGTACGTTCTCCAGGAGATACTTGTTTGTTCTTTTGTCAGTACTCTTCTCCAACACAAAGGCATTCATTTCTTCTGTCTTCCTTAATCATTGTCCAACTTTCAGTTACTTAGCAAGTAATTCACAAGACTGCAATGTTGATCACATGCACTTTAGTCTTTAAACTGACTGCCATTTTTGCTCTTTAACACTTTGGAAAGGTCCTTGGCAGTACATTTCGCAATAGCAAAGTGTTGGAAACAACCCAATTGCCCATCAACAAACAAATGGATAGAGAAGCTGTGGTATATTCACACAATGAAATATTATGCAGCATTGAAAAACAAGGAAGTCATGAAATATTATACAAAATGGGTGACCCTGGAGGACACTCTTTTGAGTGAAATATCTCAGTCACAAAAGGACAAATGTTGCATAGGGCCACTGTTGTAAAACAGGACTAACATCAGGGTTGACGGAAGACAGAGAAAGAAGGACAAATACTGTGTAGTGCCGCTGTTGTAAAACGGGGCTGACACTGGGTTTGGGGGGAGACTGAGAAAGATGTGAAAAATTATGTATACTGCATTGAAACAGATGAGGGAGAGAACTTTTTAAAAGGGATATATAATTAGGTAATATTGTCATGACAGGAGTCCAGAAAGAAGGCTGCATAGTAGAGTGGACTTGGGGGAGGGGGCTGGGAGAGATTGTATAACAATGAAATAACTTTTCTTTTACTTTGCAAAGAGAAGTGTAAGCTGGGGAGGTGGTGGAAGTTGGGCAAAACAGTGAAAATTGAATGAATGGAAAAACAAAGTCTCTGTAAACTTTCATTAAAATTAATTAATAAAAAAAGCTGAACGTAGAAATTCTGTATGACCCAACTATTCAGCTACTTGGAATATACCCTGAGAAAATGAGAACTAAAGTACAAATGGAGATTTCATAAAAGTATTATTCACCATCTCAAGAACAAGGAAGCAGCCCAAATGTCCAACCACAAACGAATGGATTAAGAAATTATGGTACATTCACACAATGGAATACTGTGCAGTATGCAAGAGCTATGATTTTGTAAATTATTACCTAACTTAGGAGAGACTGGAGAGCATTATTCTGAGTGAACTAACTCAGTACAACAAGGATAAATTTTGTATAGAACCATTATTGTAGAATGCGTAGAAGGATCCAAGAGCGGTGAGAGGGTGGAAGCAGAAGGATGAACAGGAATCAATCATAAGGTTAAAATTTGATGGGAGGGGGCTGAAGAAAATTGAAAAAAAATTTGTTCTTGAAAACAATGTATTCAAATTTTGTAAATAAACTAATGGAAATGTTTTAAAAAGATTAAAAATTAGAGATTAACTCTTGTGCTCATCCGTAACTTTTCCCAGCATAGTGAAAAGAAAACCTACTGACTGGGAACAAACATTTGGCAATACCATGTGAGACAAGGGTCTCATAGCGAAAGTTTACAGAATTCTAAAGAGCCTCCATAAGAAAACAAATTGATAATACAATTACAAAATATGCAAAAGACATGGACAGACTTTCACAGATGAGGACATTTGGATGGCGATCAGACACATGGAAAATGCTCTAAATCTCTGGCAATTAGAGAGATGCAAATCAAAATCACAATGAGATATTATCTTAACCCAGTAGCAGTGGTAAAGTTTAGCAGGGCAGCAAGTAAATGTTGGAGATGATGTGTTGAAATAGGAACTCTTATACATTGTTAATGGGATTGTAGAATGGTACAACTACTCTGGAAGGCGCTTCTATTTTTCTTCTAAAAGCTGAACATAGACCCATGATTCAGCTATTCTGCTGCTTGGAATATACCCTGAAAAAATTAGAATTAAGGCGCAAACAGGGACTAGTACACCAATGTTTATAGCAGCGTTACTCAGCATAACAAGAACATGTAAACAGCCCAAATGCCCAACCACAATGAACCGACAAGAAATTATGGTAAATTTACTCAATGTAATACTATGCAGCATGCAGTAGCAATGATTTTTTTAAAAAAATTACTCCCTATTATAGGAAGGACTGGAGCGTATCACACTAAGTGAACCAGCTCAGTCTCTTAAAGATAAATACTGTATAAGACCATTATTGTACAATGAGTACAAGGATCCAAAGTGACATGGTGCGTAATCATAGGGTCACACAATTTGATGGATGGAGGGAGGGGGTGGATAAAGAAAGAGGAAAGATCCCGTGTGAAAAACAATGTATATGAAGTTTGTGAACTTTGTAATTAAACCAGTATAAAATTAAAAAAAAAACTACAAAGAGAATGAGAGAGTTATATAACTTCGGAGGGACTGAAGAACACTATACTAAGTGAACCAAGTCAGTCCCATAAGGACTAACACTGTATAAAAACCATTATTGTAGAAATAAAAAGATAACTAACAAGAAAATGTTAATACTGTGTAGAACTGTGACTATGCAAAGGCATATGATTGTGTGAGTTACAGCAAATTGTGGCTAATCTTGAGAAGAATGGGAATTCCAGAACACCTGCCTGTGCTCATCCAAAACCTATACTTGGAAGAGGAAGCAGTAGTCAGAATAGAGCAGAGAAACACAGCATGGTTCAGGATCAGAAAATGTGTGAATCAGGGAAATATCCTCTCTCCATACATTTTTCAATCTATATACAGAATAGATCATTCAGGAGGCTGGACCTAATGAGGAGGAATATGACATCAGGATTGGAGGAAGACTCATCAGCAACCTGCTTTACACAGAAAACAAAATCTTACTTGCTGAAACTGAGGAGCACATGAGACATTTTCTGTAGGTGGTCAAGGACTGTAGTCTTCAATATGGATTGAAGCTCAACATAAAGAAAATCAATAATTTTTTAAAAGAACCCTCTATCATTAAAAATATGCACCAATAATACGAGCCAAAGAGGAGGACATAAATGGTTTCTATCAATTTCTGCAGTCAGAAATTGATCGAACATACAACTAAGATACATTAATAATAATGGGCGATTGTAATGAAAAAGTTGGGAACAGGGAAGAAGGATCAGTAATTGGAAAACATGGACTTGGTAACAGAAACGAGGCTGGAGATAGAATGATAGAATATTGTACAATCAATGATTTATTTATTGCAAATACCTTTTATAAAAAAAAACCATAAGTGCAGGCTATGCACATGGATTTCACTGGAATGAATGCTCAGAAATCAGATAGACTACACCTATGGAAAAAAAATGTTGGAGAAGCTTAGTTTCGGCTGTGAAAACTAAGCTAGGAGCTGATTGTGGAAAAGATCACCTCATGCAAGTTCAGACTAAAGCTAAAGAAGTTTAAACCAAATCCACAGGAACCAAAATTTGACCTTGAGTCTATCCTACCTGAAATTCAAAACCATCTCACAAACAGATTTGAAGCCTTGAATGCTAATGAACAAAGAACAAATGACATGTGGGAGGATATCAAGAATACCTTCCACAAGAATGGAAAAGGTCATTACAAAGTTAGAGGAAGAAAAGACTAAGAAAGATATGAGAGGAGACTCTGAATATTGTGGGAAAACATTTGGCAACACCATCTCAGACAATGGTCTCAAAAAATGTTTACCGAATACTCCTAGGCTTCCAGAATGAAAGACTTAAAACAGAGTTACAAAAGACAGAATAAGACATTTGGTTGACCAATAGACACAGGAAGAAATGTTCAAAATCACTGGCAATAAGAGAGATACAAATAAAAACCACAATGAGGTAACATCTTACTCCAACAGCAGTGGGAAAGTTTAGGAGGTCAGCAAGCAATAAATGTTGGAGAGGATTTGGAGAGGTGGGAACTCACATAAGCTGTTGGTGGGATTGTAAAATGGTACAACCACTCTGGAAGGCAGTTTGGCATTTCCTCAAAAAGTTGAACATAGAAACTCCCTATGTCCCAGCTATTCCATTACTAGTAATGTACCCCGAGACAATTAGAACTGAAACAAAGATATTTGCGCACCAATGTTCATAGCAGCATTATTAACCATCACAAGAAGATGGAAACAGCCCAAATGTCCAACCACAACTGAATTTGTTGAGAAATTGTGGTACATTCACACAATGGAATACTATGCAGCACTCAGGAGCAATGATTTTGAAAACAATACATAATTTGGGAGAGATTTGAGAGTATTATGATGAGTGAACTAACTCAGTCTCATAAGGACAAATACTGCATAAGACCTTTAATGTAAAAATAGAAGGACAACTAGTAAAACATGTATGGAGATCATAAGGGGGAACCGGTGGGAGTAGAGGGGTAAAGATGAGTAGGGGAAAATTCACAGTGTTGCACAGTTTGGTGGGTGGAGGGAGTGAGTAAGTGAAGGAAATGGGAAGAATCTGGTAGAACCCAAAAAGAGATAATGGGCAAAGTTCAATTGTGATCAACTTTATAAAACATAATTCATGGGAATGAATGTATAAAACACAATGTGAATGAAGAATAATATGAAACACAATGTAGATGAAGTTTCTAATTAGATAAATATAAAATTTTTAAAAAGAAAGGAGGGGAAAAGAAAGAAAACAAAAATCCTTGCCACTGGACCAATGATGGATGTAGAAAAGATGGAGACTGTCAATGACTTAATCTTACTATCAATATACTTGGTACTAACAGTCACAAGTTCAGGAAATGCATTGGAGATCAGGAGACACATGACACTGGAAAAGTGTGTAGACAGGAAACTTTCCAAATTATTGAAGAGTGATGATATCACTTTGAGGACTGAGGTGCATCTGATTCAAACTATGTTTTGGGGTGTTATTTTTTTCAGTCACTTGTTATGCATCTGAGGGTTGGGCAAGGACTAAGGATGACAGAACAAAACTGATGGCTTTGAACTGTAGTGATGGAGAAGAGAACTGAAGATTCTATGCCCTATCAAAAGAATAAACAAATATGTCTTGGAGAAGGTGCAGCCAGAGTGCTCCTTGGAGGTAAAGCTAATGAAGCAAGCATGGCAAACGAAGCTTTGTCTCATGTACTTTGGGCATTTCGTGAAGAAAGGTTATTCCCACTTGGAAAGGTGGAATAACAGTGAAGGAGAGGAAGACTTCCAACCAAGTGAATTGACAGTTACAGCTGCAATGAGTTTTAGTGTGTCAAGAGATTGTGAGGATGGCACAGGACAGGACAAGGTTCAGATCTGTTGTTTATAATGTTGCTATAAGTTATCCTTGATTTAATAGCACCTTACAAAAAGGAATATTCGATATCTTATTTGAAGTACTTGTTAGGACAGTAAGACAAGAGAAGGAAATAAGCACATTATTGTAAAAATAGAAAGTTAATGAGCTGTTTATAAATGCCCAAAAGAGGAAGGGTAAAGGGGGGAGGGAAGGGGGCAGGAAAAGGTAAAGTGAGGAAATCACTAAGATAGCAGAGTTAATTGCATGGATGGAGGTGGCGGTGAAGAAATAGGAAAGATTCAGGGAGGGCGAAAAATGATGGGGTAATAATAGTCATAGATCAGTAGTAATAAATAATATAAAATACACTGTATATAAATGATTGTATGCAAATAAACGATTATATAAAACACAATGTACAAGACTGAAATACAATGTAAACAAATAATTGTACATAAATAGAAAAACATTTAAAAATCAAAACACATTTCAAAAATAATTTTTTAACAAATTGAAAAAGAACTACATTAAACTACATTGAAAAAGAACTACTAATATAGAAAAGATATTTGAAATAATTCAGTGGTTTTTTCTGATATAAATTCTTAGAAAAAATAGGCACGAAGGGGAAATTTATCAGCATAAACAAAAGCATATAAAATCAAGGGCCACAAACATTCTAAATGGAGAGAGAACTAAAGGCATTCCTCATGGGAACAGGAAAAGGATGCCCTCTATAATTACTTCAATTCAATAGAATGAAAGTCCTAGCCAGAACAATAAAACAATGAAAGGAAACGAAAGGTATCCAGATTGGCAAGGAAAGAAATCAAATTATCTCTATTTCCAGAAGATATGATCCTATATAGAGAATCACAGCAAGAAATTACTGGATCTAATTGACTAATTAATTCAGCAAAATGGTAGGGTATAAAACCAATATGTAAAATTTAGTAAGATTACAGTAACAAAGTAAACAAGGGGGGGAAATGTCATTTACAATATTCACCCAAAAGATGAAATATTTAAGAATAAATATAACCAGAGATACAAAGAAAATTTGACACTTGCTGTTGTTGTTGTTATGTGCCATCGAGTCGCCTGCAACTCATAGCAACCCTATGTACAACAGCCCTAAACTCCGCTCTGTCCTGTGCCAATCACAGTCTCTGAGACTCCCATCCCAATTATACCAGTCACTGAATCAATCCACCTCATAGAGGGCCTTCCTCTCCTGCGCTGTCCCTCCACCCTCCCAAGCATGATGTC
>NW_006399928.1:531634-533105 GCF_000299155.1 Elephantulus edwardii
GGAAGAGTGCAAACGGTCATTGCAAAGACAGAAGAGGAAGAAAAGACCAAAATGGACGTCAGAAGAGACTCTGAAAATTGCACTGGAGTGCAGAGGAGAAAAAAAGAATTTGACACTACTAATACAAAAAACCAAGAGACCTATATAAATAAAGTTATATATTACCTTTATGGATTTAAAGACTGCACTGTGAAAAATGTCAGAACAGTGACACATAAATACAATGTTATCCTAATGCAGAGCCCATCATTATTCTACAAAGAGATAAAAAAGTGATCAACTATATATGAAAAGGAAAGAAATCAGAAATAAGCAAAATGCTGTTGCTGTTAGGTGCTGTCACGTTGGGCATGACTCATAGCAGATCTGAACTCTTTCCTGTACTGTGCCATTCTCACCATCTGGGATGTATTTAGACCCATTGTTACAGTCATTGTGTCAATCCATTTCTTTGAGGATCCTTCTCTCTTTTATTGCCCCAGCACACCTTTCCAAGAGAGCTCTGGTGATGTATGGTAAGGATCTGTGCTGACAATCCACAGGCACAGTGTCCGAATCCACCAGCTACCCCTTGGAAGAAAGATGAACTATCTCTTCCTGTATTATTTACTGACTCTGAAAACTCACTGAACGGGTTGGTATGGGTTGGTTCCAACTCAGTGGAACATAGAAACAATATCTTTCCAATAATGATGTCTTTTTCCAAGGACTGGTCCCTCATAGGTATATGCCCAAAGTATATGACGAAGCTTCAGCATCCTTGCCTCCAAGGAGCATCCTGTCTACACTTTCTGTAAAGCTTATTTGTTCTCTTGGCAGATGATGAAATATTCAGTGCTCTTCTCCAACACGACAATTTAAAAGCATCAGTTCTTCTGTCATCCTTAGTCACTGTCCAACTTTCAGATGCATGTTGTTGTTGTTATGTGCCATCAAGTCACCTGTAACTCATAGCGAGCTTATGTGCATTAGCTCTGAACCCTGTTTATCCTGAACCAATCTCATTGTCTTCAACAGACCTAATCCCATTTCTCCAGTCACTGAGTCAGTCTAGCTCATCATGGATCTTCCTTTCCTGTGCTGTCCCTCCCCCCTTCTAAGCATGAGGTTTCTTCTGGTCATGTGCCCAAAGTATGTGAGATGGAGCTTCAAAATCATTGACTCCATGAAGCAGTATGATTTCACCCTCTCCAGGACAGACCTGCTTGTTCTCCTGACAGTCCATGGTTCAACATGTTTCTCCAGTGCCACAACTAAACCTTAGTTATTGTCCAGCTCTTGAATGCATAACAAGTAATTGTGAAAAATATGGCATGAATCAGGCACACCTGAGTCTCCAGACTGACATCATTGCTCTTCAGTACTCTAGAGGGGTCCCTGACAGCAGACTTTCCCAATGTAAATTTGTGTTTTGATTTCCTGACTGCTGGTGCCAAGAGTGTTGATTGTGGAACCAAGCAAGCTGAAGTTA
>NW_006399928.1:533205-545597 GCF_000299155.1 Elephantulus edwardii
TGACAGCAGACTTTCCCAATGTAAATTTGTGTTTTGATTTCCTGACTGCTGGTGCCAAGAGTGTTGATTGTGGAACCAAGCAAGCTGAAGTTATTTTAAAAAAACAAAAAAAAAAAAAAACCAAAACAAACCAAAAAACAACAAACACACACCTCCATCTCTTCCCTATCCATCATGTAGCTGCCTATCGGCCCAGTGGTGGCAATCTCTGTTCTCTATATGTTGAGCTTCAATCTATACTGAGGATTACAGTACTTGACCTTCTGCAGCAAACACCTAATGTTTGTTTCAGTTTCAACAAACAAGGTGTCAGATGCATTTAAAAGAATTTTAAAAATCATGGTTTGAATCAGGTACATCTTAGTCTTTAAACTAACATCATTGCTCTTTAGGTCTTTGGAGAAGTACTTCGCTTCAAATTTTCATAATTCAACATATCTTGTGATTTCTAGACACCTGGCATCAACGGTGTTGGCACCAGGGATATCATTGCTTATGTCAGATGAATAATGATGTCAATTTGAAGACTAAGATGCGTCTGGTTCAGGCCATGGTCTTTTCAGTCACTTGCTATGCATCTGAGAGCTAGACAATGATTAAGGATGAAAGAAGAATTGATGCCTTTGAGGTATGGTGTTGGAGAAGAGCACTTAACTACTTGGTGCTGAAAAACCTGGACAAATACTTGAAGAATATTCAAACATGACCTATAATTCACAAGGTGCACAAAAACTACCTCAAGATGGATCAAGGAGCCAGTCTTTTGTAAAAGCCCATAACTATAAACATCATCAAAGGAAAGGCTGGGGCAAATTTGGGAGTTTCTTGTGGCCTAGTACTAAGAAACTGTGCTGCAATTCGAAGGCATGCAGCTGCTGCACAGGAGGATGAGCAATCTCCTCTCCTATGATTAACTGCCTCCAAAAACGCAGAGGGTCACATATGGGACGGTTTTGACTTGATGGTAGACAGCAACAAAATTAAAAGTGCACAATCAATAGGAGATAAACTAGACATTTGAGATCTCTTAAAAACTGAATCCTATCAATTCCTGGAGCCTTCTTTTTCCCAGTGCCTTCAGTGCAACTTAAACTTCTTCCTTCTCATATGGTACTGATATTTTTCAGTGTCAGTCAAGTTTGTTTGTTTGTTTGTTTATTTGTTTTTAGTAGAGTGACTCAGTATATTCTTTCCATCTTTTTTGATGATTCCACAGTCACTCAAGATTTTTCCCATAGCATATCTGAGTATTGCACCCTGAGGCTTGAATTTGTTTTTCAGTTCTTTCAACTTTAGAAAGGTTGGGTGAGTTCTTCCTTTTTTATTCTATAAGTTCTATTTTTTATAGATTCTGTTACAAAATTTTGCTTTGTCTGCTTGGATTGCCCTTCGAAGTCTTTTGTTATTCTGTTTTGCTTTGGCGTTTCCCCTTTTATTATGCCTTCTCCACAATCTTCTTGCACATTAGTACAAGTTTCAATGTCTCTTCTGACATCCATTTTGACTCTTCTTTTTCTTTTGTCTTTGTAATGACCTTTTGCTGTCTTTATGGATGATAGCTTGTCTATGCTAATAAATTTGGAAGACAGCTGCCTGGCTGAGTGACTGGAAGAGATCCACATTTACTCTAATTCCCCAGAAAGGTGATCCAACAAAATGTGGAAATTATTGAAGTATATCATTAATATCACATGAACATACAAAAATGGCTAAAACGGCATTGGGAGAAAACTTCCAGAAGTTCAAGCTGGTGTAGAAGAGGCTGTGGGGAGCCAGCACATATGGATGATGTTGCACAGACACAAGCAGGGAAAAGACTTTCAGCTTTCTCCAGGAGGGAGGTCTGACTTGATAACCCCCTGTATACAAAATGTGTAAGCTGGCAGCCCTGATCTCCCACAACTCCTGAGACAAAGGAGGACATTAAGATGCAGGAGAAAAGGTGAGAGAGATGCTGTTCTGTGCTGAGAGTGAGCACCCTTCATTGTTGTGTGGAGACTGGACTGAGGATTCCCTGGGATATAGGTCATTTCATTTGGGGATCCTTGTCCCCATAGCTGTGGGACCATCACAGGGGCTAAAGAGGACAAAAGATTTTGGGACACAGAGCTACAAGCAGAGAAAAGAGTTTTCTCAGTTCTCTGTGAAAGGGAGGGCTGACTTGAGACCCACCCCAACCCCTGCACACAAGATGTTTGGATGCTTGAGCAGGCAACACTGATCTCTCACCCCTCCAGAAACAAAGGAAGACATTAAGCTGTAGGACAAAAGATGTAAGAGGTGAGGCTCTGTGCCTAGAGTTAGCACTCTCCAATCCTTGTGTGGAGACTGGACTGAGGCTTCCTTTGGATATAGGTCCTTCCATTTGGGGATCCTTGCCTCTGTCGCTGTGGCGCCATCCCAGGGGCCAAATAGGACAAGAGACTTTGAAACACAGACTTATAGGCAAGGGAAAGACTTTCTCAGCTCTCTGTGAGAGAGAGGGGGCTGACTTGAGACACCCCTCCCCCATCCTACCCCCCCCAAGATGCTTTGGCTAGAAGCCTGATCTCTGATCTCATGCCACTCCAGAGACAAAGGAAGACATCAAGATCCAGGAGGAAATGTGCATGATAAACTGCTCAAGTAGAATACTTAGCCAAACACCACTCAGCCACTTAATAAAGAAAAGAAACAGGGCAGTAGAGTTGGCTACAGGGGACTACATCAAGGTGAGATTCCTGCAGGGCTGCAGTGCAGAACAGAGAGAACTTCAAGGACTTTAGGAAAGGCACATTTTCCTAGAAAGGACTTTCAGTATAGTGACTTTCACCCCATAGACTGAGCATTTTAACTTGGATACTAATCAATAACATCATAAAGACAAGAACCACCAACAAGTAACAAAGACACAATAGAAATGGCCTAATATTTATCAAGGAAAAATACTACATAATGTAGAGAAAGCAGCAGGCAGCTTCAAATACTGTGAAAAAACAAATTAAGCCTTCTCCAAAAAGAGCAGAGAATATTGCAAACCTCACAAATACCCCAGTGTCCAGAAGGCAGATGATATACGTTGATATGGAGACATAAGAACAACTACGAATGAAAGTACATATGATGTAGAAACAATGGAAGCCACAAATAAAGAGAATACCATAGAGGTAGAGAACCAGAAGAAATATGTTGATGAGGTGTTATTTTGTACAGCTGTGGAAGAAGGTGCAAATGGTGGAAGAAACAATGGAATCACTAAGAAAGCAAATGATCCACAGACATGGAGCCAGAAGAAATATACTGATGAGGAAGAAGTTGCACAATTATGGAAGAAAATACGAAAGATGAAAGAAATAATTGAAACTGAAAAAAATAATTGAACTAAAACTATAGGTAAAGAGGTACAAGATCTTAACAATTCTTCACAAAATAGAGACAGTACTGGAAATAACAGAGATGCAAGAAAACGCAATCGAGAATATTAAGACCAAAATGGCAGAAGTGTCCAACATGCCTGAGGGACAAAAACGTAGAAGAGATGGAGCAGAGAGTCACTAAGTTGGAAAACAAGAACCTCAATGGGAAAAATACCAGAAGAAAAATCAGAGATGAAGCATAAAGAAAATGAAGACACCATTAGAATCATGTAAGATGACATCAAAAGGAATAACATACATATGATTGGAATTCCAGAACGTGAGAGGGATAGGAAAATAACTCAGAGTCAAATTCTCCAAAATAAAAGATATGGATATAAGACTGAAAGCAGTATATGAAAAGCAAAGAGTCACCACCTAAAAGGAAAAGCAATTAGATTAAGTTCTGATTTTTCAACAGAAACCATGCAAGCAAGAAGACAATGGGGTGGAATATACAAAAAGTTTAAAGAAAACAATTGCCAACCAAGAATCCTGTACCCAGCAAAGTTCTTCCATTGAATATGAAGGAGAAATCACATCTTTGTAGAAAAGAAATAACTTAAGGAATTTGTGAAAACAAGACCAAATCTACAAGAACTTTAAAGAAAATAATTTACACAGATACACCAAAGGAAAGTAGTTGGACCATAGTAACAAGAAACAGCAATGAAAAAAAAATACAATAAAATAATAACAATAAAACCTAGCATTTCAATAATCACATTTAATGTGAATGGACTAAATGCACAAAATAAGAGAAAAATAGTAGCACGATGGGTTTAAAAAATACCAAAACCAAAGTAAAGTAATATGTTGTCTCGAAGAGACACATCTAGTAAGAAAAATATAGATTCAAAATTAAAGGCTGGAGAAAAATATATAAAGCAAATGACATCCACAAAAAAGCAGGAATGGTAATACTAATGTCTGCAAAAATGAACCTCAGAATAAAAACCATCATAAAAGATAAGGAAGGGCACTATATAATGTATAAAGATAGAGTTGATTAAGAAGACATAACATTGGTCAACATATATGTGCTAAATGATAGACCTGCTAAATGCATAAAACAACTATTAACATAATTCCACTACAATAGTGGTGGAAAAAAATTAACACACCCCTCTCAATAAATGTTGTTGTTATGTGCTGCCTAGTAGCTTGCAACTTATAGCGACCCTATGTACAATAGCCCTGAAACACACACTTTCCTGAGCCAACTTTATTTCCTGACACACTTACGCTCATTACTCCAGTCACTGAAGCAATCCATCTTATCAAGGGTTTTTTCTCTCTTTCTCTGTCCCTCTCAAACATGATGTTCCTTTCCAAGGACTGGTCACTCCTTGCAACATTCCCAAAGTATATTAAATGAAGCCTCAGAATCCTTGCCTCCAAGGAGCACCCTGGCTTCACCCTCTTTAGGATGAACCTGTTTGTTCTCCTGGCAGGTCATGGCATATTCAACAGTCTCCTCTAGCACCACAGTTCAAAGGCATCAATTTGCTTTCTATCATCCCTGATCATTAAGCAGCTTTCTGATGCATAAATTGCAAAGACCATGGCCTGAATCAGGAACAACTTAGTCTCCAGACTGACATCATTCCTCTTCAATACTTTGGAGAAGTCTCTGACAACAGACTTTCCCAATGCAATTTGTCTTTTAATGTCTTGGCTGCTCGTGCCAAGAGTGTTGATTGTGGAGTCAAGTAAACTAAACTAAAGCTGTTCATAATCTTAATCTCTTCACCATCTATGATAATGTTGCTAATTTGCCCAATAGTGAGAATCTTTGTTTTCTTGATTTTGAACTTCAATCCATATTGAAGGCTGTGGTCCTGACCTTCTGCAGCAAGTGCTTCAGGTCCTCCTCAGTTTCAGCAAGCAGGGTTGAGTCATCTGCATATTGGCGAGTTTTGAGGAGTCTTCTTCAAATCCTGACGCCACATTCTTCTTCATACAGCGCTGCCTCCCGATGACCTGTTCTGCATATAGATTGAAAAGGTATGGAGAAAGTACATCTCTGGCGTACACCCTTCCCAATTTTGAACCATGCAGTATTTCCTTGCTCTGCTCTGATAGTTGCCTCTTGGTCCAAGTATAGGATTCACATATGCACAATTAAATGTTCTAGGATTCCCATTCGCAAAGTCAGCCACAGTTTGTTGTGAGCTACACAGTTAAACATGTTTATATAGTCAATGAAATACAGATGGACATTCCTCTGGTACTCTCTGGTTTCAGATAAGAGCCATCTAACATTAGCTATAATATACCCTGTCCCACGGCCTCTTCTAAACCCAGCCTGCATTTCTGGTAATTCTCTATTGATGTACTGCTCCAATTTCAAAAGAAATGTAACAAAGATGCATAGCATCTAAATTATACATTCAGCTAATTTGAGCCTGTGTTTCTCCAAGTACTGTACCAAGCTAAAACTCAATTCACTTTATTCTCAAGTGCACATAGCATGTTTTCTAGACTTTATCACATATTAGGGCACAAAGAAAGCTTAAAACTATTAAAAGAAAACATTGAAATAATATGAAGCATCTTCTCAGAAAACAATGCCATAAAACTAGAAATTAGCCACAAGATAATAAAGCTTATAAAACCACCAATGTGGAAGCTAAATTACACCCTGCTAGAATATGATTGGTTTACAGAAGAAATAAAATCATTTCTCAAAACAAATGATAATGAAAATACAACATACCAAAACCTCTGGGGTGTACCTAAGGCAGTTTTCAGAGGCCAGTTCTTAGCAATACACAAACACACAAAAAAAAAGAAAGAAAAAAGAAAATTCAAAAGCAAAGATAATGATCTAACACAACACATTAATCAAACAGAAAAAGAACAACAATATAACACCACAACCTCTAGAAGAAAGGAAATTATAAGAACAAGTGCTGAAATAAAAAAGACAGAAAACAGAAAAACAAATGAAACCATCAAGAAAAGCAGGAGATGGTTTTTCAAAAGAGTCAATAAAATTGACAAACCACTGGCAAATATAACAAAAGGAAAAAAGGAGAAGACACTAATAACTTGATTGGTTAAGGATAGAAATGACATTACAACAGAACCAGAGGAAATGACATCTAAAATATTAGAATATTATGAAAAACTGTACTCAGGCAAGTTCAAAAACATAGAGGAAATGTACAAATTCCTTGAAACTCATGCCCTACAGACACTGACAAGGGCAAATGTAGAACACTGAACAAAAGAAGAAATTGAACTGATTGTAAGAAGACTTTTCCCAGAAAAAAGGTCCTGAACCAGATGGCTTCACAGCTGAATTCTACCAAATTTTCAGCAAAGATTTATCACCAATTCTACTTGTTATTTCAAAATATAGAAAAAGAAGGAACACCCCCAGAAACATTCTACGAAGCAATACAAATATTGTAGGCAAAGATGTTGCCCAAAAAAAACCTTACAGAGAGAAATAGCTCTCATGAACATAGATGCAAAAATCATTAACAAAATCCTACTCAATAGAATCCAAAATCACATCAAAAAAAGAATTCATTATGACCAAGTAGGATTCATAATAAGTATGCATGGATGGTTCAACATAAGAAAAACAATCAACATAGTTTACCATATTAACAAAGCAAATTTAAAAAAAACCCCATATGATCTTAGCAATTGCTTAAAAAAGGGTATTTGATAAAATCCAACATCACTTCCTGATAGACACTCAGCAAGATTGGAATAGAAAGGAATTTCCTCAACATAGTGAAAACTATATATGCAAACCCAAGAACCAATATCATTCTCAATGGAAAAAGTCTTGAAGAATTTTCCTTGTGAACAGAGACCAGACAAGAATTCCCACTTTTACCACTCCTACTCAACATTGTATTGGAAGTACTTGCTAGGGGAATACAACAAGAGAAGGAATTAAAAGGCACCCTGATAGGCAAAGAGATTGTTATATTGTAGCTATATGCAGATAATATGATAGTATACTCAGAAAACCCCAAGGATTCAATAACAACGAATCTGTTAGAGGTAGTGGATCAGTTTAGTATGGTTGCAGGATACAAGATCAATATAAAAAAAATCAGTGAGATTCCTTTACTGTAACAAAGAGAATTCAGAAAAGAAAATCAAGAAAGCACCACCATTTACAAGAGCAAACCAAAAATTGAGATACCTGGGAGGGAACTCTATCTAGAGACACAAAAGACCTACCTATACAAAGAATACTACAGAACATTTCTTCAACACAGTAAAAAAGACTTAAATAAATGGGAAAATGTCCCCTGTTCATGAATAGTAGGTCTCAATATTGTGAAAATGACAATCCTACCAAAGGCAATCTACAGGTTCAACAGAATACCAATACAGATACCAAATTCATTTTTAAGGATAACTGTAAAGGAAACTGTTAAGTTTATTTGGAGTGGAAAGAGGATCCAAATAAGCAAAGCACTCCTGAAAAAAAAATGAAGTGGGAGACATAGCATTTCCTGACCTCAAAACCCACTACATAGTGGTATTAACCTAATCAGTATATCATAAGTACGCTGACAAGCAAGTAGACCAATGGAACAGAATCGAGAACCCAGAAATAGACTTATCTATTTGACAAGGAAATACAACTTATCAAATGGGGAAATCACATCTTCAACATCTGATGCTGGAAAATCTGGACTGCCACCTGTAGAAAACTGAAACAGGATTCACATCTCACACCATACACAAAAATCAACTCAAGGTATATCAGAGACCTGGGAGTAAAGCCCCAAACTGTATAGTTCATAAGATACAAACTGGGACCTAGTCTATGGTAGAAAGAGACTGCCAAATACGGCCAGAAATGCACAATCTGGAGAAACTAAAATTGATGAATGGGGCCTTCTTTTTTTTCTGTAAAATTGATGTATTTTTATTTTTTACTGATTTATTTACAAAGTCCAAATACACTCTTTTTCACACAAGATTTTTCTCATTTCTTCCCCCCACCAAATCAAATTGTGTGACCCTATAATTAAAACCTCCCTCCCTGCCCATCCTCATTCCTCTACTTCCACCTAGCCACCATGGATGATCATACTCTTTCTACAATAAAGTATCATACAGTATTTGTCCTTATGCGACTGAGTTAGTTTACTAAGCATAATACTCTCCAGTCCCTCCCAAGATAGGTAGTAGTTTACAAAATCATTGCTCCTGTGTGCTACATACTTTTCCATAATGTGAATGTACCACAACTTCTCAATCTATTCATTCGTGGTTGAACATCTGGGCTGTTCCCATGCTCTCGTGATGATGAATAATGCTGCTATGAACATTGGTGTACAAGTTTCCGTTTGAGCCTCAGTTCTCATTTTCTCAGGGTATATTTGAAGTGGTGGAATAAATGGGTCATGTGGAATTTCAACATTTGGCTTTTTGAGGAAACACCAAACTGCTTTCCAGAGTGGTTGTACCACTTGACAATCCCAACAATGTATAAGACTTCCTAACTCACCACATTCTCTTCAACATTTATTATTTGCTGTCCTGTTAAACTTTGCTACTGCTACTGGAAACTCTACAAACTCTCTAAACTTTCTAAATGTACAGAAATGATGGTAGTTATAGAACAGAATTCTGTACAGAAATGATGTTAGTCATAGAACAGAGTTTAGGTCTTTTGTGCAAAACTTATTCTCAGTCATATTCAACTTGACGACCCCTAACCACTGCTAGTGAAACTAGTGCTGTTATATCTGGAGGAACACTCTTCCACGTTGTACATAACTCTTTGTCAATGTGCAGTATGAAATAACCCTGGATTGCAGTGATGCTGAACCTTGTTCCATTGGGGTATCAAATACCAGAATGGCTTCCCAATGTAAACAGTGTTTGGTGGAGCTACCAGTTGTAAAACAGGTTTGGAAGCAGGATTTGGGAAGTGGGTACTTCCCAAACCACATGCCTCTGGAAACTCTATGAACTTGATGAAATGACAACAGTTATGGAAAGGCATTATGTCTTTTGTTCATAGAGTCGCTATGAGTCATGCTTGACCCGACAGCAGTCAACAAACAACAACTGCTGTTGGAGTGAGATGGTATCACATTGTGGTTTTGATTTGCATTTCTTTTATTGCCAGTGATTCAGAGCATTTCTTCAGGTGTCTGTTGGCCGTGAATGGGACCTTCTAAAGATTAACTTCCTGTACACATCAATAACGTTTTCCAACAGAGTGAAAAGAAAACACAATGACTGGGGGGAAATATTCGGCAATACCATTTAAGAAAAGAGTCTCATCAAACATTTACAGAATCCCATAGGGACTCAACAACAACAACAGCAACAACACTCCCTCATAACACAATTACAAAATGGTCAAAAGCAATCTATGTGTTCAACACAATCCCAATCCAGATACCAAATTCATTTTTGAGGGAGATTGAAAAGGAAATTGTCAAATTTATTAATTGGGGCTGTTGTTGTTATGTGCCATCGAGTTGCTTGTGACTCATAACGATTCTATGTATGACAGGCCCTAAACCCTGCTCTACCCTGTGCCATTCGCACTGCCTCCGACATACCCATCCCGATTACCCCAGTCACTGAATCGATCCACCTCATAGAGGGTCTTCCCCTTCTGTGCCATCCTTCCACCCTCCCAAGCATCATGTTCCTCTTCAAGGGCCTGTCCCTCCTTACAACATGTCCAAACTATATCAGATGAAGTCCCAGAATCCTTGCCTCCAAGGAGCAGCCTGGTTTAACCCTCTCCAGGATGAATCTGTTAGTTTTCTTGGCAGTCCATGGTACATTCAATACTCTTCTCCAGCACCACAGCTCAATGGCATCAATTCTCCTTCTATCCTCCTTAGTCTAAAGACCTTAAATAAGCAAAATACTTTTGAGAAACAAAAACGTGGTGGGGGGCATAGCACCCTCAGACTTCAAAACCTATTACACAGTAGTAGTAAGCAAAAAAGTATGCTCTGGTACAATGACAGGCACAAAGACCAATGGAAAATAATTAAGAACCTGAAAATAGACCAAACTATTTATGATCAGCTGATATTCAGCAAGGAAATAAAACCTATCAAATGGGGAAATGACAACCTACTCAACAAATGGTTGCTGGCAAAACTAGACTTCCATCTGCCAAAAGCTGAAGCAAGATCCACATCTCATAAACAGAAATCAACTCCAGGTGGATCAGAGACTTGGGAGTAAAGCCCAAAACCATAAAGTTCAAAATGGGAACAAGTTTAAAAGGCCGAGTTCGTGGTATAAAGAAACTTCCAAATACAGACAGAAATGCACAATCTGAAGAGGATAAAATTGATGAATGGGACCTTCTAAAAATTAAATCTCTGTGTGCATCAAAACCTTTTTCCAACAGGGTAAAAAGAAAACCCACCAAATGAGAACAATCATTTAGTAATACCATCTCAGACAAGAGTCTCATAACAAAAATTTACTGAATGTTCTTGGGATGCCACAGAAAAAGACTGATATCCCAAATACAAAATGGGCAAAACATGTGAAAAGAATTTTCACAAAGGAAGATATTTGAATGTCCAACAGACACATGAAGAATTGTCCCAAATCAGTTGCAATAAGAGATTTCTCACACACTGTTTGTGGGATTGTAAAATGGTACAACCACTCTGGAAAGAAGTTTGATGTTTCCTCAGTAATGTAAGAAACGTGAGAAAATGAGAACTGAGGTACAAATGGAGACTTGTACAACAATGTTCTTTGCATCATTATTCACTATGGCAAGAACATGAAAACAGCCCAGATGTCCAACCATAATCAAATGGATTGAGAAATTATGACACATTCATACAATGCAATACTACACAGCACACAGGAGCAATGATTTTGAAAGTCATTACTGAATTTGGGAGGGATTGGAGAGCATTATGGTGAGTAAACTAACTCAGTCCCACAAGGACAACTACTGTATAAAACCATTATTGTAGAATGAGTATGAGGATCCAAGGGGGGGGGTGAAAGAGGGATGAGGATGTATGCATAGGGGATTAACCATAGGGTTGTACAATTTGATGGGGAGGGTGTGAGGGAAATTGGAAGAATCTTGTCTGGAAAACGATGAAGTCCAATTTTGTAAATTAGTATAATAATGAAAAATAAGTACTAAACCTTAAATGAATATGTTCAATATTGTTTTTGCATGAGGACAACTTTGGTATTTTGAATATACATAATTATGACAACCTAAGAAAAAGACATGGAAAGAATTTTTATTGGAAAATATTTGGATGGCACACAGACACATGAAGAAATGCTCCAAATCACTGGCAATAAGAGAGATGCAAATCAAAACCATAATGAAATATCATCTCACTCCAGGAGCAGTGGCAAAGTTTCACAGGACAGCAAGTGATAAATTCTGAAGAGGATGTGGAGAGATAGGATTTCTCATGCACTGTTTGTGGGATTGTAAAATTGTACAAGTACTCTGGAAAGAGGTTTGATGTTTCCTCATAAAGCTGAACATAGAAATTCCATATGATCTAGCTATTCCACTTCTTGGAATATATCTTGGGAAAATTAGAACTGAGATACACATGGAAATTTATACACCAGCATTCATACCAACATTATTCACCTTAACATGAATGTGGAAACAGCCCAATGTCCAAGGTGGAATACTTTGCAGCATGCACGAGCAATGATTTTGAAAATCACTACCTAACTTGGAGGGACTGGAGAGCATTATACTAAGTGAACTAACTCAGTCCCATAAGGGCAAGTACTGTATTAGAGCATTATTTTAGGAACAGAAAAATAACTAGTAAAACATGAATGAGGATCCAAGGGGCAGAGGACAGGAGCAGACTGGTGAGCATGGGTAGGGGGATAATCATAGGGTCACACAATTTGATTGGTAGAGGGATGGGTGGTTAAAGGAAATGGGATAGATCCGGTGTGAAAAACAATATATATGAACTTTGTAAGTATAAGTAATAATCTATATGAAAATATAAAATAGTAATT
>NW_006399928.1:545697-559303 GCF_000299155.1 Elephantulus edwardii
GGAATAAATTTAACCAGAAGTACAAAGGACCTTTTCAAAGAAAATTACAAAACATTACTAAAAGAAACAAAAAGAGATCTTGAAAAGTGGAAGAATATCACTTTCCTTTTCTTTGAACAAGGAGCTCTGGTGGCACGGTTTGAGCATGTTTCACTGCTAAGCAAATGGCTGCTTTACTACAGTGGTTCAAATCCACCGACTATTATGAGAAAGATAGACAGGCAACCTCCTGCTAAGATGTATAGGCTCTCGAGAACCCAAAGGAGACTCACTATGAATCAGAACCAATTCAAGAGCAATGAGTGAGTATGTTTCCCTCAATTGTTTTCACTTTGCTTTACAGAAATAGTGGCAACTGAACCATTCTACATGACAAGTATTGGGTTTGTTTTCATAGTATTCACCAAGGAAAGTCTAGAAGAAAATAAAATGATGGTATGCTTAAGTAAACTCAGCAAGGGCTTGGAGGCTGGAACTCAATAGTCTCTCCATAAGAGAAAGATGTGGCACTCTTTTTCTGAAAAAAATCATGGCCTTGGAAACCATGAGGCAATTCTAGTCTGACTTACAGGGTCACTACAAATTGGAATTGACTAAATGGCAATGAGTTTGCTTTGGTCTGAATAGAAGGGCTCAAAAAAATGTAACAGGAAATTTCAAGACAGATAGCAGTTAAGTGGTTTATACAATCTTAACTAGCAAGGAAGTCAAAGTGAGTCTCATGTGATTACACTGAGCATAAACGTATCTTTAGATTCTATTTTTCAACATGCATTCACTTACTTATGATTAGCTTACGTTACACCGTTGGGATAACTTATATGTCTTTTTAATGCTTTACATACAATGAGCCCTGGTGGCAGAGCGGTTAAGTGCTTGGCCATTAGCCAGAACATTGGAGGTTGGAACCCAATAACCTCTCCATAAGAGAAAGACATGACAGTCTTTTTCTGAAAAAAAAAATCATGGCCTTGGAAACCATGAGGCAGTCCCAGTCTGTCTTATAGAGTCACTACAAATTGGAACTGACTAAATGGCAATGAGTCAGCTTTGGTTTGAATAGAAGGGCTCAAAAGAAAATGTTCAATCTTCTTAACACATCCACAAATTGTACAAAACATGTATTAAACATTTGAGTAATTTTTAATTTTTTGTTAACTCTGTAAATGAAAAAAAAAAAAAACACACACACAAAAAAACCCCAACTAGTCAAGACAGAAAGGCTTTTCTAATGGACCATGGGTTTAGCAATGTATTAGATGACAGCTATATCCTTCTACGACAATGGGGATATTTAAAGCTCTGCCATGGAAGTTAATCATAGCGACACACAATTTGATGGGTGGAGGGAAGGGTGGGTAAAAGAAATGGGAAAGATCCAGTGTGAAAAACAATGTATACAAGCTTTGTAAATAAACCGGTATAAAATAAAAAATTTTATTTTAAAAAAACCCAAACAATGAGACTTAGATGAATGGAAGAATATACCATGTTCATGAATATTGTTTACAATCAAAGTCAGAATTGACCCTTAGCTGACTCTCCAGTAGTTATTCAGATACAATAAATAAAATTAGAGGAGCTTGCCTGTCATTCTCCTGCAGATCTGCTCATGGATTCGAATTCCATGCCTTTGGAATTGCAGCAATTTCTTATCACTAGGCCATCACAGCCTCTCATTTTCATTGATGAGAAGTCTCAATATTGTGAAAATCACAATTCTACCAAAAGCAATCTACAAGTTCAGTGCAATCTCAATAGTGGTCTGGAAGCCAGGCAATTTCCAAATTTATCTGTAAAGGAAAGAGACCATGAATATGCAAAAACTACAGAAAAAGAGAAAAAAGTTTATAGGTATCACACTCTCTGATCTCAAAACCTACTGCACAGTGATATCAATTAAGTCAGCATGGTATAGTACAATGAGAGACTCAAAGACTAGTGGAATAGAGAACCCAGAAATCATCCCATCCCCCTGCGGTCAACCGAACAAGTGGAGGAAACACAGTCTTTTTAACAAATAGTGGTGGCAAAATCGGATAATTGTATGCAGAAAACAGAAACAAAGCCCACACTTTACACTATACACAACCTAAACATTGTAAAAATCACCAGAGAAAAAAATAGGAGCAAATATAGAAGCCCAATGTATGGCATGAAAAGACTTTCAGGTATAATAAAAAATCCACAGCCAGGAAAGAATAAAAATAGATCAAGGAGGCCTTCCAAAATTAAAAACCTTGTGTGTTTCAAAAACCTTCTCCAACAGAATTAAAAGGAAGTCCACTGATTGGGAGAGAATATTTGGCAGTAACATAATCTGATAAGGGCCTAATTTCTAAAATATAGAGAACACTCTAGCACCTCAACTAGAAAAAGACAAACAGTCCAATAAAAAAATTGGCAAAAGATATCTTGGTAATGGTGGTAGTAGTTGCCTACAACAGATATGGACCATTTCCTATCATGTTCCATCATCACAATCTCCCCCATGCTCAAGTACATTGGTTACAGTCATTGTGACAATTCATCTCCTCAAGGGTTGGCCTTTTTTCCACTGACCCTCTAACATTATCAGCATGAAGTCTTTTTCTGAGGATTGACTCCTCCTAACAGTGTGTCTAAAGTATGTGATATGAAGTTTCACTCTATTTAACTCTAAGAACACCTTGATTGCACTTCCTCCACAACAGATTTGTTAGATCTTCTAACAGTCCATGGGATGTTCAGCTTCTCCACCAAGATTATTTCAAAGGCACTGATTTTTCTTTTGTTTTCTTTATTCATTGTCTCTGGTTTCAAAAACCTTGATAATTGTCTTTCCTAGCCCCTTCTGGGGGAATGATCTCCATCTACCTTAAATGTGGACATATGGTCTCACAAATCATCAACAGCTGTGGGATCAATAGAAGATATTGCTCTCCACACTGTGGGATGTGTGAAAACACTGACACAGGAGCAGCAGCATGGCTGTGTTAACTTAGTCCAAGCCTGCTGGAGAAGTAATTGTCTGTACTGAGAAATCATATATAGTGTGCTATGCATCCAGCTACACCCAGCCTGGCCACCTACTCACCAGTTCCCACAAAAACTGGATTGTAAAAAAGAAAATATTAAAAAACCAAAACAACAAAACCAAACAACTTGTCTGTATACCATTTCCCTAATGGGTCTGAGTCTCTGGAAGATGTTCTAGTGAATAAGTCAAACCCAAGGGCCATAAAGAAGTTAGAGAACTGAGCCAAGGACAGAGGTTTTTTTTAAAGTTTAGAAATTATGGATTTATCCTTAATACTTAAATTATGGGTTAAGCATTTGGGACAACATTGGCCTGATATTTCTTTCTTTTTTTTTTTTGTG
Organism: Elephantulus edwardii; assembly: GCF_000299155.1. Lineage (NCBI taxonomy): Eukaryota > Metazoa > Chordata > Mammalia > Macroscelidea > Macroscelididae > Elephantulus > Elephantulus edwardii. Next base: position 549,058 of record NW_006399928.1, read on the forward strand.
GAATAAGTTTATTCTTATGTACAGAAGAGTCAGTGTGTACATCAGCCCAGTTTGGTGGCGAGTTCCTTGGCCTTGGCCTTCACCAGCTTGGCGATGCGGGCCACTGACTTGGGCCCCAGGACGTTGCCTCCCCAGTGGCGGCGGATCTCATCATATCTGTCGTTGTAATTGGTTCTGATGGCTTCTACCAGCTTTGCCAGAGCGCCTTTATCTTCCGGGTTCACCTGCGTGAAGGCAACAGTGGTGTAGGTCTTCCGGTGGACGAGGCGGCCCAGCCTGGCCTTGCCCTTGATGATGCAGTAGGGAACACCCATCTTCCGACACAAAGCCGGCAGGAAGACCACCAGCTCTATGGGGTCCACGTCGTGTGCGATCACCACAAGCTGGGCCTTCTTGTTCTCCACCAGGGTGGTGACTGTGTTCACCCCTGCACGGAGGACGGGGGTCTCTTGGTGGGGGTGTCTCCCTTGCCAGCAGCCTTCTTCTCAGCCCGGGCCAGCAGCCTCTCTTTCTTCTCCTTCTTGGTCTCTGGTCGGTACTTGTGGGCCAGCTTCAGCAGCTGAGTAGCTGTCTGGCGGTCCAAGGCCTGGATGAACTGGTTAATGGCGGGTGGCACCTTGAGCCGTTTGTACAGGATCGCCCTCTGCCGCTGCAGCCGGATGTAGCGGAGCCATTTGACGAAGCGGGTAAGGTCCCTTTTGGGTTGTATGTCCTGCCCGATGCCAAAGTGTTTGGGCCTCTTCTCGAACAGGGGATTCACCACCTTCTTGGCCTCCTGTTTCTTGACCACGGCGGGCGCCGGGGCCACCTTCTTCCCCTTGGCTTTCTTTCCCTTTGGCATCTTGGGCGGATGGGCGAGAGCCGATATTTCTTATAAATAGTCTGCTGTTAATCTTAGAAAGACCACTGATAAAAGCATTGCCTAACTTTCAGAGACATAACAAAGCAATTGAAAATTCCATGGGTTTGAATCAGGCACACCTTAGACTTTAAACTGACATTTTTGCACATTAGCACTTTAAAGAGATCCTTTACAGCAGATTTTCCCAATGCAGCATTGTTTTTTACTGCTGTGACCACAGATGTTGACTGTGGATCCTAGTAAAATGAAATAATTGATAACTTTAATGTTTTCCTCCATCTATCGCAATGCTGTGTATTAGGACAGTAGTGAGGATTTTTTATTTTCTGGATATTGAGATGTAATCCATATTGAAGACTGTAGTGTTTTGATCTTCTTCAGCAAATGCTTAAAATCTTCTTCATTTCTGCAAGCAAGGTTGTGTTAAGTGCATAACACAGGTTGTTGCTGTAACTTCCTCCAATCCTGATACCACAGTCTTTTTATATATTTCAACTTCGCAAATTATTTGCCCAGTATACAGATTGAATATGTATGGAGAAATGGTACAACTCTGATGCACACCTTTCCTAATTTTAAATCATGCAATGTTGCCTTCTTCTTTTTGGATTACTTCTTCTTTGTATGTGTATGAGCATAATTAAGTGTCCTAGAAGTTCCTTTCTTCTTTATGCTATCTACAATTTGTTATGCTCCACGCAAGACCTGCACAACTAAACATCTTTCTGGTATTCTCTATTGATGTCCCTCATTCCATGGTCTCTTCTGAATCCAACTTGAATTTTTGGCAGTTCCTTTTCAGGGATTTCTGAATAGTCTTCAACAAGATTTTGCTTGCACATGGTCATTTCTGAATTCTACTGGATCACTTGTTTTTGGAATGGTAACAAATATTAATCTCTTCCAGTCAGTTGGCCAAGTTGCTGTCTTCCAAATGTCTTAGTTACAGACTAGTGAACACACCCAGGACTGCATCTGTTTGTTGAAACATTTCAATTTATATTCTTTCAATTCTTTGGGTCTTACATTTTCCAATGTCTTTAGTGCAACTTGAATGTCTTCCTTCATTACTGTTTGTACTTGTTCATATGCTACTTCCTAAAATGATTCAATGTTTACAAATTCTATTTTGTACAATGGCTCTGTGATTTACTTCCATTTAATTTTTATGCTTTCTGTATCATTCAAGATTTTGTTCATAGAATTCTTCAGTATTGCAATTCAGTGCCTGATTTTGTTTTTCAGTTCTTCCAGCTTTAGAAATGCCTTCTCTTTGGGTATTCTAAGTTCATCTCTTAAAACATTTCATTTTGTTTTGTTTTTTCATTTTCTAATTGTGATTTGAGTGAGAGTTTAAAGGTCATGTTGCACTTTTTAGTCAATCATCCAAAAATATTTTGTTCTAAACAAACAAGTTCGTCCTGGAGAGGGTGAAGTCAGGCTGCTCCTTGGAGGCAAGGATTCTGGGGCTCCATCTGACATACTTTGGACATGTTGCAAGGCAGGATAAGTCCTTGGAGTGGGACGTCATGATTGGGGAGGGTAGAGGGATAGCACAGAAGAGGAAGACCCTCAATGAGATTGAGTCAGTCACTGGGGTAATGGGAATAGGCGTGTCAGAGCCAATAAGATTGGCAAGGGATAGAGCAGGGTTTAGGGCTGTTGTACATAGGGTTGCTGTGAGTTGCAGGCGACTTGACGGTACATAACAATATAATAGTAATTAGAAAACACATAATGACTGATTGTCCATTCATTCAACAATGCCCTTTCCTTCACTCATCCTAAAAAGTGTTTTCTGTTTATCATTTAATTTCCTACTCCATTCCTTTTCCTATCCCTGTTTATCATTTTGTTGTTATTGATTGCCTTGGAGTTGAGCACAACTCCGAGTGCCCCTATAACAAAAGGTCTGAACATTTATCAAAGTTCATACAGTTTCCAAAGTCATGTTTTTTTTAGGAAGTGGATGCAACTCCTGCTTCCAAAACTTCCAACAGAATGTTATTGGTAGAGTCACCTGCAATGCATAACAACTCTATGTACCTACCCTTCCCCGTTCTGAGCCAGTGTCACTAATTCTCACACATGAATCCGCATTGCCCCTGTCACTGTATCAATCCATCCCATCTGGGGTTTTTCTCTCCTACAGTGTCTCTCCACCCTTTCGATCATAATGTCCTTTTCCAAGGACCGATCTCTCCTGGCCATATGCCCAAAGTAAGTGAGGCAGAGTTTCAAAATCCTAGTCTCCAAGGAGACTCTTGGTTTCACTCTCTCCAAGACAGATTGATTTGTTTTCTTGGCAGTCCATGGTATGTTCAAGACTCTTCTCCAGCAAATAAATCCTTCTCTGCCTTCCCCCTGCCCCATACCCAAACATATTTGTTTTCTTTTATTATGATGTACATGAAAGTTTACAAAGCAAATTGGTTTTTCCTTCAACCAGTCATACACATTTTGTTTTACAGTATTAGTTACAAGACCGAGCTTCCTACTTTCTCCATGTGATTCTCATTTCCACTAATCCTTCTATTTTATTTTTACCTGCGTTCAGGATTTTGTCCTTGGGAGAATATTACCCTCTTAAGTCAGTATTGTTAGTTGTTCTAAAGAGTGTGTGCCTCCCTTGTGTTACTGTTCATATTATAAACATTGTTTGGATGAAAGGTGAGCCATGTGGGTAAGTTTTATTCCAGGTATGAAGTGTGTCTAGGGCAAAAGTGTTAGAGATTTTTTGGGTTTCTATTGTATGAGGAAGGCAATCCCTTTTCATATTTTTAGTTTTGTTCCCCTTTTATCCCACTGTATCCAGGATTATCTAATGTGATTCCTTTAAGAATGGAATCATCTAATTATTTTGATCTCAGAGTCATGGGAGATGAAGTTCATGTGGTCCATTAGTCTTTTGGACCTTATACTACATATAGCCCAGTTTCTCAAAAATTTGCTCAGTTTACAGATTTTATAGCCAGGATCCATTTAACATCAGTAATGATATCCCTGCGGCCATGGTTTCTTCTAAATCCACCTTGAACATCTGATAGTTGATGTCCAGGAAACATCAAAAGAAAATTGAGGGAATGCACACAATCATTGTACAAAAAACCAACAACAAACAAAAACACCCCACAACAAAAACCCCCACCACAAAACTTGCTAACAATTAACTATTTCAGGAAGTTCCATATGGCCAAGAGCCAATGATGCAGCCCTGGACCAGACTGTGCCCGGAAATTTGGAGGACCTAGTCAACTGTCTAGAAGAAATAATTTTTTTAATTGTAATATGCAAAGGCATTTCACTGTGTACATGACAATAATTGGTGGCTAGTTCTGAGAAGAATGGGAATCCCAGAATACTTGATTGTGCTTATGCTAAAAATATACTTGGACCAGGAGGCAGTCATCAGAACAGAGCAAAGGAATACTTACTGCATGGTTCAAAATTGGGAAGGGTATATGCCAGGGATGTGTACTATTTCCATACCTTTTCAGTTAATTTGCAGTACAAATTATCTGGAAGGCTGACTTCTATTAGGAGAAATGTGGCATCAGGATTGGAGGAAGACTCACAAACAATCTGCATTATACAGATAACATAACCCTACTTGCTGAAACTGAGGAGGATCTAAAGTGCATGCTGCAGAATGTAAAGGATCATAGCCTTCAATACAGACTGAAGCTCATTATCAAGAAAAAGATTCTTACCACTAGTCTGATTGGAAGCATTAAGAAGGATGGTGACGAGATTGCGATTGTTCACAGCTTTAGTTTGCTTGGCTCCACAATCAACATTCTTGGCACCAACAGCAAGGAAATTAAAAGACATATTGTGTTGGGAGAGTCTGCTGTAAAAGACCTCTCCAGAGTACTGAAGAGCAATGATGTTAGTCTGGAGACTAAGGTGTGCCTGATACAGGCAATGGACTTTGTAATCACTTGCTATGCATCAGAGAGCTGGACAATGACTAGGGATGATAAAAGGAGAATTGATGCCTTTGAGCTGTGATGTTGGAGAAGAGTATTGCATATTCTATGGACTGTTAAGAGAACAAACAGGTTCATCCTGAAGAGAGTTAAATCAGGCTGCTCCTTGGAGGCCAGGATTCTGAAGTTTTGTCTGACATACTTTGGACATGTTGTAAGGAGAGACAAGTCCTTGCAGAGGGACGTCATGCTTGGGTGGGTGGAGGGACAGCACAGGAAAGGAAGACCCTCGATGAGATAGATTGATTCAGCCACTGGAGTAATGCTGATAGGTGTGTCAGAGACAATAAGATTAGCACAGGACAGAGCAGGTTTAGGGCTGTTGTACATAAGGTCACAATGAGTCACAGGTGACTCGATGCCACATAACAACAACAACAAATTGCACTGTAATATATTACAATATAAATAAATGAAAAAATTTATAAGAAATAGAACAGCAAATTATTACTCCCCAAACACATACACACTCATCCTCAGAAGTCCTCACAACAGAGCAGGGAAGCACCGCACAGTTCAAAATCAGGAAAGGAGTGTGTCAGGGATGTATCCTGTCTCCATAGCTTTTCAATCTGTATGCAGAACAGATAATTTAGAAAGCAGGACTTTATGAGGAGAAATACGGCATCAAAACTGGAGGAAGACTCATCAACAACCTACAATATGCAGATAACACAACCTTGATTGCGAAACTGAAGAAGATCTGAAGAACCTGTTGCAAAAGGTCAAGGACTACAGTCTTCAATATGGATTGAACATAAAAAAGACAAAGATTCTCACAACTGGGCCAATTGGGAGCACCATGATAGATGGAAAAGACATTGGGGTTGTTAACAGTTGCATCTTGTTCGGCTCCACAATCAACACTCTTAACATCAGCAGTCAGTCCCATCCACCAGGAGAAAGTGGGTTAGCAGGAAATTGAGTTCTCTTAAGTCCCACTAAGGGCAAGTGGGTCTGTTAGAATTTGACTGAGTTTTCTTGTGCTCCTGCTGATCACCCAGGATCGGGTGGGCTGGTAGGAATTTAACAGAGTTTTTTTGGGCACTGCTGACTGGCCGAGAAAGCACCCAGGAATGAACAGGCCACTCAAATTTGGCTGAGTTCTCTTGGGCCTCACCGACAGCCCAGAGTCTGGCAGGCCGGTAGGGATTTAACTATGTTTTCTTGGGTACTGCCAACTGCTCAGGAGAGCACCCAAGAACAAGTGGGCTGATGGGAATTTGACTGAGCTATCATGGACACCTCAGACTGGCCAGAGGCAAGTGGGTGAGTGGGAATTTGACTGAGTTTTCTTGGGTCCCACTGGACCAAGCACTCTGCTGGGGCAGGGGCTGCTGGGCCGGGGCACCTGGGCAAGGGCCGCTGGGCAGGGACCACTGAGCAAGAGCCACTGGGTGGGAAAGAGACAGTTGGAATTTAAGTAGGGACCCCATGCGTGAGCATACACAGACAGGTGAAATGTGAGTGAGGTCTCTGCAAGTGGCCGATCCACCTCTGTAATTGCCCTGTCCCCTTCTTGCCTGCCCTGCCCCACATTCAGCTCCACACCTGTGCCTAAAAGTCCCATAGATAAAGTTGCCTTTATTCCAGAGCACCTTGATTAGACTTAGCTCCAAGAGGCTACTCTCACAGGCCCTGAACTGAACTTTCCCTTGAAATAGAAGTTCAGAGAAAAACACAGCTGGGGTAGCTGCCTAACAAATTTCTAGAGTATTGTCTTCAGATCAAGAACCTATCAATGTCTCGAAGAAAGCAAACTATCCCACACACTATACAAGCACAAAGCAAGATGTCACCCCCGAAAAGGTGACACAGTATCAAGGGATTCACTGAAGCCAGAAAGTCTGATTGAACTTTCTGACACTTTCAGTAGATAAAAGACAAACTTGAAGAATTACAGGACACTGCAAGCAAAAAGCAGGGGGAGCTTAGGAAAAAACCCCAAACAATGCAGGTAAAACAAACGAGACATTAGCGGTACTAGAAAAAGAAGATACCACTATCCAAAATATGAGGTCCACTGTTTCAGATGCTGTCAACATGATGGAGGGACACATGAGTAGAGTTGAAGAGATGAAACACAGAACCAGTGAAACAGATGATAGAATTGTCACCACTACTCTGCTAGAGCAAAAAGCAGAAACAAAAAGGAAGGAAAAAGAAGAGAATGAAAGAATAACGTGGGACACCATCAAGAGAAATAACATGATTCATTGGAATCACAGAAGAGGAAGAAGCAAGTGAAGGAACCGAAATAGCTGTGGAAGAATTACTAGAGGAAAACTACCCAGGCATAATGAAGAATGAGAGAATATATATTCACAAGCTGAGCGAGCACCATATAGTACATCCCAAAAGAAAAACACCAAGGCATATCATAGTAAAATTTGCCAGAACCAAAGATAAGGAGAGAATTCATGAAAGAAATGAGGGAGAAACAAAGAGTAACCTATAAGGGAGAACAGATAAGATTAAATTCAGATTTCTCAGCAGAAACAATGTGAGCAAGAAGACAGTGGAAGGATAAAAATCATAAACCCAAAGAACACAACTGTAAACCAAGAATACTGTACCCAGCAAAATTATCCATCAAATATGAAGGAGAGATCAAGGTATTCCCAGATAACCAGAACCTAAGAGAGATTGTAAAAACAAGTCCAGCATTGCAGGAAACACTGAGATATACCCTTCTTACAGAGGTGCCGCAGAAAGCAGCATGGACCAAAGTAACTAACAACACCTCCAAAAAGAACTCAACAAAATTACAGCAATAAAACCCTGCCTTTCAATAATCACACTGAATGTGAATGCTTTGAATGCATCACTGAAGAGAAGAAGAGTAGCAGATTTGATAAAAAACCAAAATCCATCCATATGCTGTTTACAAGAGACAGACCTGCAATGAAGCCGATGAGGGAAAGAACAGTTTAAAAGCAATATATTTTAGGGCATTATAATTATCCTAAGAGTTTGGAATGAGGGTTGTAGAGTGGAGTATACTTGGGGTGGGGGTGGGGGTGGGGGTGTGCAGAGGGATTGTATACCAATGAAGGAGTTTTTCTTTTGGTTTTCAAGGAGAAGAGTGAACTGGGGGTAGGCTGGGGTGAGCAGGGAGGAAAGTGCAACAATGAATTAATGGAAACTGAAAATCTCTGTAAATGTTCATTGAAATTAATTAAAAAAAGAGACACACCTGAAAAATGTAGATCAAGAAAGATTTTTTTAAAAATGGGAAAAATATACCTAGCTAATGGCAACCAGGAAAAAAGCATGAGTATTGATATTAATCTCCAATAAAATAAATATCAATGTAAAAACCCTCACAACGGATGATGGACCTACATAATGCTTAAAAGGTCAATAGAACAAGAGTACAAAACAATAATAAATATCTATGCACCAATTGAAAGACCTGCAAAATACATAAAACCAACATTAACAAAACTGAAAAAAGAGATAGACAACACTACTCTAGTACTTGGAGACATCAATACACCCCTCTCGAGAAAAGATACAATTACCAGAAAAAACTTCAACAAAGATGCTCAAGAATTAAACCACCCAAAAACCAACTTGACCTCATAGATATATATAGACTAATGCAGCACCTCAGAAAAAAAAACAAACCACAGTATACCTTCCTCTCCAATGTGCTTGGAACATTCTCCAAAATAAACCACATTTTAGGTCATAAGGCTAGTATCAAAATAAAAAAAAAACATAGAAAGAATATGAACTATTTTCTCAGACAAAATTATAAATTAATAACAAGAGGGTAAAGGAGAAAAAAGCATACATTTGAAACCTGAGCAACACCTTGCTTGAATATGAGTGGGTACTAGAAGAAATAAAAAATGAAATGAAAAAGTTTTTTGAAACAAATGAAAATGAAAAAACCACTTATCAAAACTTCTGGGAAACAGTCAAAGCAGTAATCAGAGATCAATTTATAACAAAAAGCAAACATATCAAAATGCAGGAAAAAAACGACCATTGACTCTCTAACCCAACATCTCCAAAAAATTGAGGGGGGGGGAACCTGACACCATCTAAAAAACCTGAAATTATAAAAATTAAAGCAGAACTAAATGAAATAGAAAACAAAAAAACAATCAAAACTATCAACAAAACAAGGAGTTGGTTCTTTGAAATGATCAAAATTGACAAACCACTGTTTTTGTTGTTGTTCTGTGCCATTGAGTCACTTGTGACTTATAGCGACCCTATGTACAAGAGCCCTAAATGCCATTCTATCCTGTGTCAGCCTCACCGTCTCAAAAACACTCATTCCCAACACTCCACTCACAGAATCGATCCATCTCATCGAGGATCTTCCTCTCCTGCGCTGTCCCTCCCTCTCCCAAGCATGATGTCCCTCTCCAAGGACCAAGCCCTCCTTACAACGTGCCCAAAGTATTTCAGACGAAGCTTCAGAATAATTGACGCCGAGGAGCATTCCAGCTTCAACCTCTCTCAACCAAATGCATAGCCCAACACAGTGCTGAACCTTGACCTGAGAGTCAGCCAGCTACTGTGTGCATCACAGGAAGGCATCTGCAATTCAAGATCCAGAGAGGGAAGGGGGCTGCTCATTTATAAATCAAAGCTATCAATGGGAAGTAAATGGAAATGAAGGTTAAGAAACAGAAGAGAATCAAGAGTATAGCAGGGCCCTTCACAATTTATAGGGAGGAGAGAAAGAGGTGGTGCTCTCTCTCAGGGTCTGCTCACTTGATCTCACACCCACCACAGGACCTGAAGTGGTTAAGAGGAAGACACAGTGCCATATATACAAGGTCCAGCAGAGGATAGGTGTCTGTAAGTGATGCAAACGAAGCTCAACTGCTAACCAATAATTGGAGGTTCAAATCCTCTCAAAGGTACTCGGAAGGAAAGCCTGGGGAAATAGTTTCAAAAATCAGTCGCTAAAAACCCAGGTTTCCTCTATTAAGATAAACTTGACAGAAAGTAGCCTTTTACAGAAGTTAACAGGAAGACACCTAACAAAAGTTAGCTCAGTACCAACAAGCTCCAGGAAGTCGCAAATGTGTCTGCTAAAATACAACGGTAAGTATGTCTTTTGAAGGTTTACAGTGATTCTAAAATAAATGAAAAAATCATCAAGGAAAACGCTAATATTTATTTATCACAAATTTAAATGATTGCATAAATGAGGATTATAAAAAATTATTTCAAAAAAATTATTCTTGGACATTTTAATTTTTCAATGCCCTGTGTGTGTATAAAAACTCACTAAACTTTTGTGAGTTTTGCTAGTGGTTTATCGATTTTGTTGACTTTTTCAAAGAACCAACTCCTAGTTTTGTTGATAGTTTCAATTGTTTTTCTGTTTTCTATTTCATTTATTTCTGCTCTAGTTTTTATAATGTCA
>NW_006399928.1:565782-571824 GCF_000299155.1 Elephantulus edwardii
AGTTTTCCAATTTTGCCAACACCATTTGTTAAAAAGGCTGTCATTTCCCCACCTAACTGATTTCATCTCTTTGTCAAAAATCAATTGCCCATAAATAAATAGATGGGCTGATTTCCGGGTTCTCAATTCTATTCCATTGATCTATGTGTCTGTCATTGTACCAGTACCATGCTGTCTTGACTACCACGGCAGTGTTCTAGGATCTTAAGTCAAGGAGTGAGATGCCTCCTACTGTGAACAAACATCTTTTAAAATCCCATCAATTATCATTTAAGACCTTATGGTCTTAAATACATAGGAAATTGACGAAGAGGACCACAGTACCATTTAGATTTGGATAGTGTTTTACAGCTTAAATGGTCATTTTTTTTTTGTAGAAGCTTTGTCATCATCCAAATTTTCCAGACAAATCACTTATCTAATATTAAATCCGGATGTGTCAAATGCGTTAATGGTCGGCTACCTAATGCGGACTGAGAGTGGGGTGGATCTCCCCGATTAAACAAGCGTGGAAGGAGGAGTGGCATCCACTTCCATAATAGCTTACCTGCGGAAAACCTAAGAACTTGGAGAGAGGATGAAAGGCACCCAATTGTCCAGGACTCTCCTTCATAAGGTCGCTATGAGTCGCCTGCGACTTGATTGTACTTAACAACAACAACAATATTAAATCCAACCTAACTCAATATAAAAGAGAAACTTTCAAGGTATCAAGAAAAACAAGAAAATATACATTCATGAAGCGCCGAACATCAAACATACCCGAAAAGAAAAAAAAAAACCTGAAGAAATATCAGTGGAAATTTCTCCAAAATCAAATACAAGGATTGAAGGCTAGGGAATAAGCAGCTAGGGGAAAACAAAGATTTATCTCCAAAGGAGAACCAATTAGATTAAGCTCTGACTTCTCATCAGAAACCACATGAGAAATAAGAATAAGAAATGAAAGAAAACAATTGCCAACAGAGGATCTTGTACTCCGTAAAGCAGTCTATCAGATATGAAGGGAAAATTAGGTCATTTGTGGGAACATAAGGAAATAATGAAAATAAGACCAACTCTACAAGAAGTACTAAAGAAGTCCTTTACACAGAAACAGAAAAGTGGATGGCCTAAAGTAACCAGCAACAGCAGAAAAAAGAATGGAATAAAATGGTAAAGATAAAATCTGGTCTATCAATAATCACATTAAATGTAAATGGTAAACTCATCAATAAAGGGAAAAAGAATCACAGGACGGATTAAAAAACTCCAGAAGGTACAGCAATATCCTACCTACAAGAGACACATTTAAGAAATGAAGAGAAAGGTAGACTAAGAATCAAAAGTTGGAAAAATAACATAAAAAGCAAATGGCAAGAATATGGAAACAGTCAAAATGTCCATCAACAAATGACTGCATTGAGAAATAATAATACATTCACATGACGGAATACTATGTAGCATTCAGGACCAATGATTTTGAATAATTCTTCATAATTTTGGAGAGGCTAAAGAGAATTATGCTTAGTGAATTCACTCAGGTGCATAAGAATAAATACTGTATAAATCCATTATTGTAAAAACAGGATGACCATTGAGAAGTATATGGATATACAAACGATTTTTGGCTGACGTTTATGAAAAGTAATAAGTACTTAGAACTATGCCACTAATAAAAGGACACCCTATCTAAAAAGGTGCATTTCTGTACCAGAGCTATGCCACACCATCCTGTGGACTTGCTGCCTGAAAAATAGAACCAAGTCTTAAATAATGCCTTTTTAATTGTATTTTCAGTTATTATTGGTGTAGGAAAGCTATGTATCATACCTCTGTGAATGTAAATTATCTCATACAAGCTTAATGATCTGTATTAGTGATTGTGCTAGATCAGAGCTGTTTTGTAAATGATGTTATTCCTGAATGTTTTCTTCCCAGATGAGGCAGATTGTGACTAAGAAGGTTGTTGTTGTTATGTGCTGTCAAGTCACTTGTGACTCATAGCGACCCTATGCACAACAGCCCTAAACCCTGCTCTATCCGTTTCCAATCGCACTGCCTCTGACACACCCATCCTGATCACCCCAGTCACTGAATCAATCCACCTCATAGAGGGTCTTTCCCTCCTGTGCCGTTCCTCCACCCTCCCAAACATGATGTTCCTCTCCAAGGACCGGTCCCTCCTTACAACATGTCCAAAGTATGTCAGACGAAGCCCCAGAATCCTTGCCTCAGAGGAGCAGCATGGTTTAACCCTCTCCAGGATGAATCTTTGTTATCTTAGCAGTCCATGATACCCTCAGTACTCTTCTCCAGCACCACAGCCCAAAGGCATCAATTCTCCTTCTATCCTCCCTAGTCATTGTCCAACTCTCTGATGCATAACAAGTGATTGCAAAGACCATGGCCTGTATCAGAATCACCTTAATCTCCAGAGTGACACTATTGCTCTTCAGTACTTTGGAGAGGTCTCTAACAGCAGACTTGGCTGTTGGTGCCAAGAGTGTTGACTGTGGAGCCAAGCAGACTAAAGTTGTTAAGAATCTCAGTTTTTTTCCCCCCATCTTGCAGGATGGCGGGTGAAAAGGCAGACCCCAAGGAGAAGAAGCCTGCGGCCAAGCATGAAGCCAAGAAGGCAGATGCGAGTGGCAAAGCTAAGAAAGCCAAGCCCAAGGGCACGGGCAAAACCCCCAAGAAGGGGAAACCTCACTGCAGCCGCAACCCTGTCCTAGTCCGGGGAATCGGCAGGTATTCCCGATCGGCCATGTACAAGAGGAAGTACTCGGCCACCAAGTCCAGGGTTGAGAAGAAGGAGGAGAAGGTTCTTGCCACTGTCACAAAACCAGTAGGTGGTGACAAGAATGGGGGTACCCGAGTGGTGAAACTGCGAAAAATGCCCAGGTACTACCCTACTAAAGACGTGCCTCGGAAGCTGCTGAGCCACGGCAAGAAGCCCTTCAGTCAGCATGTGAGGAGGCTGCGTGCAAGCATCACCCCCGGGACCATCCTCATCATCCTCACAGGGTGCCACCGGGTCAAGAGAGTGGTTTTCCTGAAGCGTTCCTCTGCGGAGAGCACACCAGAAATTTGTCATTGCCACCTCCACTAAAGTTGACATCAGTGGTGTCAAAATACCAAAGCACCTCATTGATGCTTACTTTAAGAAGAAGAAGCTGGGGAAGCCACGCCACCAGGAGGGCGAGATCTTCGACACAGAAAAGGAGAAATACGAGATTACAGAGCAGCGCAAGACTGACCAGAAAGCTGTGGACTCCCAGATCTTACCCAAAATAAAAGCCGTTCCTCAGCTCAAAAGCTACCTGCGTTCTTTATTCTCCCTCACCAATGGGGTTTATCCTCACAAATTGGTTTTCTAGATTATTGTAGACCTAATCAAATAATGTTTAAACACTGAAAAAAAAAAAAGAATCTCAGTCTCTTCACCATCCATCCTGATGCTGCCAATTGGTTCAGTGGTTAGAATCTTTGTCTTCTTGATATAGAGCCTCAATCCATATTGAGGGCTGCAGTCCTTGACCCTCTGGAGCAAGCGCTTCAGGTCCTCCTCAGTTTCAGCAAGCAGGGTTGTGTTATCTGCATAACACAGACTGATGATAGATCTTCCACCAATCCTGACGCCACACTTCTCCTCATAGAGCCCATCCTCTCGGATAATCTGTTCTGCGTACACATCCCTGTTGTACACCCTTCCCAATTTTGAATCATGCAGTGTTTCTTTTCTCTATTCTGACGACTGCCTCTTGGTCCAAGAGTAGGTTTCACATTAGCACGATCAAATGTTCTGGGATTTCCATTCTTCTGAGTCAGCCACAGTTTGTTATGATCCACACAGGCAAACACCTTTTCATAATCAATGAAACACAGATAGACATTCTTCTGGTATTTCCTGCTTTCAGCTAAGATCCATCTAACATCAGCTACAATATCCCTAGTACCACGACCTCTTCTAAACACAGCCTGGCCTTCTGGCAGTTCTCTGCTGATGTGCTGTTCCAGTCGGTTTTGGATGATCTTCAGTAGACTCTTACTTGCATGTGAAATCAATGATATTGTTCTGTAGTTTCCACGCTCTGTTGGGTCACCCTTCTTTGGAATGGGAACAAAATATAAATCTCCTCCAGTCAGTTGGCCAAGAGGTTGTTCTCCATATTTCTTGGCACAACTTGGTGAGCACATCCAGGGCACCATCTGTTAGTTGAAATACATCAATTGGTATAACATCTATTCCTGGGGCCTTATTTTTTGCTATTTCCTTCAAAGCAGAAGGTTATATATTTATATATATAATGATCCAGGAAACATTAAAAGAAGATGGAAAGAGTATACACAGTAATTGTACCAAAAGAAATTGGTGGACACAGAAGAATTTCATGAAACAAAGTATGAGTAAGAGCTTGTGGTGATAAAGGAAGAAGTTCAAGCTGCTCTAAAAGAATTGGCAAAAAACAAGGCCCTGGGAATTGATGGCATACCAACTGACATATTTCAACAAGCATATGCTGTCTTGGACGTGCTAAGTTGTGCCAAGAAATCTGGGGGGAAACAAACTGGCCAACTGACTGGAAGAGAGCTGTATTTTTTCCCATTCCAAAGAAATATGACCAGACAGAGTGTGGAAATTATCGAACAATATCATTGACATCACATGCAAGCAAGATTATGTTGGAGATTTATAAAAAAAAAAAGTGACTGGAATAGCACATCAGCAGAGAACTGCCTGAAGTGCAGGCTGGGCTTAGAGGAGGCTGTAGTACTAGGGATATTATAGCTAATGTCAGATGGATCTTGCCTGAAAGCAGAATGTACCAGAGGAATGCCTATCTGTGTTTCATTGCCTATGCAAAGAAATTTGATTGTATGGATCACAACAAACTGTGGCTGACTCTGAGAAGAATGGAAATACCAGAATACTTGATTGTGCTTAAGTGAAGCCTATATTTGGACCTGAAGGCAGTCATCAGAACAGGGCAAGGAAACACTACATGGTTCAAAATTAGGAAGGGTGTACACCAGCGATGTGTCCTATCTCCATATCTTTTCCATCTGTATGTGGAACAGATTACTCAGGAGGCTGAGCTCGGAGAAATGTGGTATCAAGATAAGAGGTAGACTCATCAACAATCTGCATTATGCAGTTGACACAACCCTGCCTGCTAAAACTGTGGAAGACCTGAAGCACTTGCTGCAGAAGGTCAAGCACTAAAGCCTTCAACATGGATTGAAGCTCAATATAAACAACAACAACAACAACCAAAAAAACCCCCAAAAAACAAAACACAACACCACAAAGATTCTCACCACTGGGCCGATAGGCAACATCATGGTAGATGGTGAAGAGATTGAGATCGTTAACAGCTTTAGTTTGGTTGGCTCTACAATCAACACTCTTGGTGCCAAGCAGCCAGGAAATAAAAAGACAAATTCTATTGGGAAAGTCTGCTGTCAGAGACCTCTCTGAAGTACTTAAGAGCAACAATGCCAGTGTGGATACTAAGGTGTGCCTGATCCGGGCCATGTTCTTTGCAATAACTTGCAGAAAGCTAGACAATGACTAGAAAGGATAGAAGGAGAATTGATGCCTTTGAGCTCTGGTGCTAAAGAAGAATATTGAATATACATGGACTGCTAGGAGAACAAACAAGTTCATCCTAAAGAGGGTGAGAGCAGGCTGCTCCTTGGAGGCAAGGTTTCTGAAGCTATGTCTGGCATACTTTGGACATGTTGCAAGGTGGGACCAGTCCTTGGAAAGGGTTGCCATGCTTGGAAGGGTAGAAGAATAGTGCCAAGAGAGGAAAACCCTCAATGACATGGATTGGTTCAATGACTTGAGTAATGGGCATAGGTCTGTCAGAGACAGTAAGATGGGCACAGGAAAGAACAAGGTTTAGGGCTGTTGCACATAGGGTTGCTATGAGTCATAGGTGACTCGATGGCACATAACAACAAAAACATGTATGTGTGTGTATGTATATATGTGTGTGTATATGTATATGTATATGTATATGTATATGTATATGTATATGTATATGTATATAACAG
>NW_006399928.1:572024-582024 GCF_000299155.1 Elephantulus edwardii
ATACACACATATACACATACACATACATATACATGTACATTGTTGTTTATTGGCTTTGAGTTGAGCACAACTCATATAATAAAAGATATATATAAAATATATATTAAAGCAAATAGCATCCAAAAGAAAACAACTGGTAATCATATCTCTGATATGATTTCAGGACGAAAGCCCGCATAAGAAATAAAACAGGGGAGATTTCTTTAGCCAGAGGGGCACGGAAATGGACTCAGTGAAGTTTCTGGAGGACAATATATCCTTGCACTCTATGATCTAAGTATTTGTGCCCATGAACCCTCCTGGTTGCTATACCTGTAGGAGGAGACTTGTGATTTCTCAAGCCGAAGTGGAGCAGTAGAGAACTTGCCTGTTTCTGGAAGACAACATATCGCTGTGCTCTATGATCCAGGTACTGCCAACCTTGCACACTCCTGAATGAAATACATGGAGAAGATTTGGAATTTCTTAAGTCAAAATGGGACAGGAATTGACTCACTGTAGTTTCTGGAGGGTCATACATTCCTGCACTCTATGATCCAGGTACTGCTGCCCTTGAACCCTCCTGACTGCAACAACCAGCAAAGGCTTGAGATTTCTTAAGCCAAAGGATAACAGGAGAGGACTTGCCTCAGTTTCTGGAGGACAGCACATTGCTGTGTTCTATGGTCCAGGTATCGTAGCCCTTGAACTCTCCTGACTGCAATACAGGGAGAAGGCTTGGGATTTCTTAAGTCAATGGGGAATAGAAGTGGAACCCACCACAGATTTTCCAGAGAATAGTGCTCATTCCACTTCAAATGGGCAACACCACTATACAGGTCCTTCAAAGAATATTGTCCTGACCTGAGACATTACACACTTATGATACCTTAACATTTACCAAGAAGAAATTCACATACTGTCAAGAAAACTGTGTCAAATATTGTTTTTAAAAAACCCATCAAAATAACTTTTTAAAAAGCAGAGCATATTGCAGACACATTGAATACACCATACACAGAGAACCAGAGAAAATATTTGATGATGGGTTATTTAAAGTACTACATAAGAAACTACAAATGATGGAAGAAACAATGGAATACACTAAGAAAGAAAATACTATAGAGACAGGAAACCAGAAGAAATACATCGATGAGGAGAAACTTGTACAACTATGGAAGAAAATGTAAAAGATGGAAAAAGGAATTGAAAGAATATATAAAAAGGTACAGGAACTTAAAAAATAAACAAAAGACAGAAAGGGTATGGCTAAAAAATATTGAAAATAACAGAAATGCAGGAAAATACAATCCAAAAATATTAAGACCAAATGGTAGATATTTGTCCAACATGTCCAACATGCTAGAGAGAAAAAAAAAACTATAATAGGAGAGATGGAACAAAGAGTCAGTGAATAGAAAGATGAGAGCCTCAATAGAAACATACTAGAATAAAAATCAGAGATGAGACATACAGAAAATGAAGAAAACATCAGAATTGTTTGGGATAACATCAAAAGGATCAATGTATGGATGACTCGAATTCCAGGACATGAGAAGAACAGAGAATTCACTGAGAAAAATGTGGGAGGGGTACTAGAAGAAAAGTTCCCAGATATTTGAAGAATTGAGAAATCTATGTCCAAGAAGCTTAGCAAACATCAAGTAGATTAGACCCCAAAAGAAAAACATCAAGACATATCATAGTCAAATTATCCAAATTAAAAGAAAGATAAAGACAAATACTAAAAGCAGCGCTAGAAAAACAAAGAGTCACATACAAAAGAGAAACAATTAGATTAAGGTCTGGATCCTCAGCAGAAACCACATGAGCAAGAAGACAATGAGACGGCATATACAAAAATTAGAAAGAAAATAATTGTCAACTAAGGATCCTTTATACAGCAAAGCTGTCCATCAAATTTGAAGGAGAGACTATGTAATTCACAGAAACAAAGGAACTTAAGGAAATTGTGAAAACGAGATCAAAACTACACGAAATTTTAAGGGAAGTCCTTCACAAAGAGACACAAAAGGAAAGTGGATGGATCATAGTAAGCAGAAACAATAGAAAAAGAAACAGCATGTGAATGGCTTGAATGCACCAATTAAGAGAAAGTGCGCATAATGGATTAAAAAACAAACCAAAATAAAACAAAAAAGCCCAGCACTATGTTCCCTACAAGAGACACATCTATGAAAAGAAGATAAAAACAGACTCAAAATCAAAGGCTGGGGGGAAAATAAAACAAAATGGCATCCATGAAAAAGCAGGAGTGGCAATACTAAATTTCCAATACAATTAACTTCAGGATGAAATCTACCATAAATGATAGGAAAAGCATTGCATGCTGATTAGAAGCAAAATAAATCAAGAAGATATAATCTTGGTCAATATTTATGCACCAAATAATAGACTTGTAAAATACATTTTAAAAAATTGTTAACAGAAAAGAATAAAGAAATAGACAGCAACACAATAATGGTAAGAGATTTTAACACACTACTCTTGTTAAAGGATAGGTCAACACAAAATAAATTTAACAAAGATCCAGAAGATCTAAACTATATAAGCAGCCAACTCGAACGTGTAATGCACCCAGCTAAAACTCACTTCACATTCTTCTCAAGTGCACATGGCACACTCTCTAGAACTGATCATATATTAGGATACAATTCAAGCCTCAACATATTTTTAAAAAGTGAAATATACGAAGTATCTTCTCAGATCATGAATACCATAAAACTATAAATTAATGATAATTAAAGAGAATAAAGCTTACACAACCATCCATGTGGAAGCTAAATAATACTCTGTTAGAACATGATTGGGTTATAGAAGAAATAAAAAAATTAAATAACAAAGCTCCTTGAAACAAATGAAACTGAAAATACAACACATCAAAACCTCCAGGATGCAGCTAAAGCCATCCTCAGAGGCCAGTTGATAGCAATAGAAACACACATTAAAAACAAAGAAAGCAGCAAAATTAATTATCTAACTCAACACCTCCATCAAATAGAAAAAGATCACAATCTAACCTTACAGCCCCTAGAAGAAAGGAAATTATAAGGACAAGAGCTGATATCAATGAGATAGAAAGCAGAAAAACAATTGAAACCATCAGCAAGACCAGGAACCGTTTTTTTTAAAAGGTCAATAAAATGGATAAGCCATTGGCAAACTTAACGAAAGAAGACACAGATAACTCAAGTAAGAAATGTTAGAAGTGACATCACAACAGAAGCAGATGAAGTTAAATTGATAATATCAGAGTATTATGAAAAGTTATAATAAATTTAAAAACCTAGAGGAAATGGACGAATTCCTTGAAACTCATCCCCTACCCAGATTAACATGGACAGATATAAAACAATTGAAAATGTCCAATGGCAAAGAAGAAATTGAACAGGAGGACATAAAGAGACTCCCTCACAAAAAAAGTCCTGGAGCAGACGGCTTCATGGCTAAATTTAACCAAACATTCAGCGAAGATCTATCACCAATTCTGCTTAAAATCTTTGAAAAAACTGACAGTGCATATGAACTTTGTAGCAAGACAATATAAAATAAAAGTTTTAAGAAAAGAAAACAAAGAACACTACCAGGCAAAGATATAACCAAAAAATAAAACTATTTTTTTCAAGAATATAGAAGCAAAAATCCTTAATAAAATCCTGGCCAATAGACTCAAATAAAAAAAATTCATCATGTACAAGTGAGATTCATAACAGGTATACAAGGATGGTTCAATTTAATAAAAACAATTAATGTAATTCATCCCATTAACAAAGCAAATAGTAAGAACCACATGATCCTAGCAATTGATGCAGAAATGGCGTCTGAGAAAATTCAACACCCCTTCTTTTTTTTTTTGTTTTTTTTTCTATAATTATATTTTACTAATTTTCATAAACATTTACAGAGATTTTGGGTTTCCATTCATTCATTGTTGCACTATTCTCTCTACCCTCCTCCCAGTTTGTTCTTGTCCAAATGCCACAGTGCTTGTCAAAGCCAGTTCTGATTAATCTTCTTTGTCAGTGTGTCCTTTGCCATTCCCTATCACTCCTCCCTGAGAGAGACTTCACCCTGAGTCATAAGGAAAAGGGGACGGCGTATTCTCTTAGCTACTTCCTGCTGAAAAGGGACGCTGTGGGTTTCAGGGTGAAGATCTTCTCTCACTACTCTAAAGGGCCCCTTTGGCAGTAGGAAACACATAGACTATATCATCAACACCCCTTCTTAACTAAAATATTCAGCAAAATAATAATAGAAGGGAATTTCCTCAACATAGTGAAAACTATATACACAAAACCAAGATCCAAAGTAATTCACAATGGAGAAAGACAAAAAGCACCAGAAAAAACTAAAAGCACCAGACAAGGATGCCCATGGTTACCATTCTTATTCAATATTATATTGGAAGTACT
This sequence comes from Elephantulus edwardii, assembly GCF_000299155.1. Classification (NCBI taxonomy): domain Eukaryota; kingdom Metazoa; phylum Chordata; class Mammalia; order Macroscelidea; family Macroscelididae; genus Elephantulus; species Elephantulus edwardii. The sequence continues at coordinate 576,437 of NW_006399928.1, forward strand.
AAGCAAAAGAAGGAAAAATGTAATTTTTAGATCCGTCATGAAATACAATGTTGTCAGTGACAGGATAATTTCCATATTCATACAAGGAAGTCCTTGTGAACACAGCCATCATTCAAATATATGCACCAACAACCAGATTCATAAAGGAGGGAATAGAAGATTTCGACCAACTTTTGCAGTTAGGGATTGATCGAACATGCAATTGAAATACATTAATAATAATAATGGGTGACTGAAATGCAAAAGTTGGGAATAGAGAAGAAGGTTCAGAGTTGGAAACCATGGACTTGGTGACAGAAATGAGGCTGGAGATAGAATAGTAGAATTCTGCACATTCAATGATTTTTCATTGCAAATACCTTTTCTAAGAAATACAAATGCAGGCTATACACATGGATTTCACCTGATGGTATGCATAGGAATCAGATCGATTACATCTGTGGAAAGAATCACTGGAGAAGCTCAATATTAGCTGTGAAAACCAGGTGCTGGTTATGGAACAGACCATCAAGCAAGTTCAAGCTGAAGCTGAGGAAAATTAAATGAAGTCCACAGGAACCAAAATTTGAACTTGAATCTCTCCCACTTGAATTTAAAAATGATCTCAGGAACAGGTTTGAGGCCTGGGACATTAATGAGCAAAGACTGGATGAGCTGTGAGAGGATATCAATAATATCATCCAGGAAGAATGTAAAAGGTCATTTTACAAAGACAGAGGAGTTAGAAAAGACCAAGATGGATGTCACAAGAAACTAAATATTGCACTGGAGAGCCAAGAAGCCAAAGCAAAGGGGGGAAAAAAATCAAGATAGTGAGGAGTTGAACAGAAGATTCCAGAGGGCAGCATGGGAAAGTATTACAAAGAAATGTGCAAAGGAGCTGGAGTTAGAAAATCAAAAGGGTTGAACTCGCTTAGCATTTTTTTTTTCATTCAAAGCAACAAGATCTGCATTTTATCTTGTTTGCAAATTGTTAATTTCTAACTCAGCTCCAACCACTCCAGGTTCCTTCTTTCTCATTTCTCCTTAAATTACCCCAATGCCCAGAGAAGAAAAATATTAGTCATTCTCTGCCAAGGTAGTCTCAGCCTTCTCACCAGTCCTGTCCTGTGTTCTAAGGAGACACATCGTCCAGGGTAACTGGCAATAACCCTGCCCTAATAAAAGACCATACCTTGATTGCAGGAAGGATCTTTTCAGAGATTTTTTGGGGGGGGAGACAGAAGTGAGAAAGGCTGGTCCAGGGATGTCAGCACAGATCCTAGGAGATTGAGCTCAGCCTCTGCCCTGATGGGTTCTCTTCAGGTCTTCAGAGCCAGGAGGAGGCCCCTCCTGCCACCAGCATTGTCTCCCCCTGGTTTGCCTATCCTTATATGCAAGAATTCTTTTATGCTTTCCTTGCTTGCCTCCTCTATCCATAACACATGGCTGAAGTTGATCTTCATGAGTCCGAAGCCAGGCAGTTCATTCTAATGTTTGTTGCAGCAAATTGTATGATCAGGTTATTGGTGAGGCCCACCAAGGCTGTTTTGCTAATGTTGTAAGGGTCCAGTCCAGGAAAGCGGATGTAGGCTGCTAGAGAGGCCACAATCACCATTGTGATTGGAAAAAGAAGAAAGCTGATACTTTTCCCAACAGAGTACAGGGCCCTCTGCCTTTTCCCATTTCAACCAGGTTCCTTCTCACTCTTAATGCCATCATTTCTTCATCTCTGGCACCACTACGTTTGTCAACATGGCTGTGGTATCACATTGATGTCCAAAATCTGGGGAGAAAAAGGAATACCCTTGCTTAGCATTACTTAAGCTCAAGGAACTTAAAAACAAATTTAAACCTTGTGTTGCAATACTTAAGTATGCTTTGGGCAGAATATGAAATGATCCAGGAAGCATTAAAAGGAGGTGGAAAGAGTATACACAGTCATTGTACAAAAGGGAATTGTTGGACACAGAAAAAGTGTCATGAAACAATGTATGAGCAAGAGCCTGTGGTGATGAAGGAAGAAGTTTCAGCTGCTCTGAAATAACTGGCAAAAAACAAGGCCCCAGGAATTGATGTCAAACTGAATGACATATTTCAACAAATAGATGCTGCCCTGAATGTACTTACCAAGTTCTGCCAAGAAATCTGGGGGACAACAACCTGGTCTACTAACAGAAAGAGATCTATATTTGTTCCCATTCCAAAGAAAGGTGATACAACAGAGTGTGGGAATTATTGAACAGTGTCATTGATATCACATGCAAGTTAGATTCTGCTGAAGATTATTAAAAAGAATTACTGGAACAGCACATCAACAGAGAACTGCCTTAAGTGCAGGCTGGATTTAGAAGAGGCCTTGCAGCTAGGGATATTACAGCTAATGTTAGATAGATCTTGGCTGAAAACAGGGAGTACCAGAGGAATTTCTATCTTAGTTTCATTGATTATGCAAACGCATTTGGCTTTGTGTATCACAAAAAACTGTGGTTGACTCTGAGAAGAATGGGAATACCAGAACACTTGATCGTGCTTATGTGAAACCTATACTTGGACCAGGAGGCAGTCATCAGAACAAAGCAAGGAAACACCACATGGTTCAAAATTGGGAAGGGTGTGCATAAAGGATGAGCCCTTTCTCCATATCTTTTCAATCTATATGAGGAACAGATTATCTGGGAGGCTGTACTCCATGAGGAGAAGTGTGACATCAAGATTGGAAGTAGGCTCATTAACAATCTGTGTTTTGCAGATGACACAACCCTGCTTGCTAAAACTGAGGAGGACCTGAGGCGCTGGCTGCAGAAGGTCAAGGACTGCAGCCTTCAATATGGATTGAAGCTCAACATGAAGAAAACAAAGATTCTCACCACTGGGCTGATTGGCAGCATCATGACAGAAGATGAAGAGATTGAGATTGTTGACAGCTTGTTTGCTTGGCTCTATAATTAACACTCTTGATACCAGCAGACAGGAAATTAAAAGGCAAATTGCATTGGTAAAGTCAGCTGTCAGAGACATCTCCAAAGTACTGAAGAGCAATGATGTCAATGTAGAGACTAAGGTGTTCCTGATACATGCCATGCTCTTTGCAATTATTTGTTAAGCATCAGAGATCTGGACAATGACTAGGGATGATAGAAGGAGAGTTGATGCCTTTGAGCTTTGCTGCTGGAGAAGAGTATTGAATATACCATGGACTGCTAGGAGAACAAACAAGATCATCCTGGAGAGAGTGAAGCCAGGCTGTTCCTTGGTGACAAGGATTCTGAAGCTCCATTTGACATACTTTGGGCATGTTGCAAGGCGAGATCAGTGCTTGGAGAGGGACGTCATGCTTGGGACGGTGGAAGGACAGCACAGGAGAGGAAGACCCTCGATGAGATTAATTGATTCAGTCACTGGGGTAATGGGGATAGGCATGTCAGAGACAATGGGATTGGCAAGGCATAGACAATGGGATTAGCAAGGCATAGAGCAGGGTTTAGGACACTTGTACATAGATTCACTATGAGTCTCAGATAACTTGACAGAACATAACAACAACAACAACAACAACAACATATGGTAGTGTACACAGAAAACCTTACAGTCTCAAGAAACAAAAAAAAAAAAGAAAACACCAAAAACTGTTAGAGTTAGTGGATCAATTAGTAGGGTGGCAAGATACAAGATCAATATACAAAAGGCAGTGAGATTCCTCTACAGTAGTAAGAAAGAAAATACAGAGAAGAACCAAAGAAAACAATATTACTTACAATAGCCAATCTAATACTGAGATATTTGGGAATAGAGCTAACTGGAGATGCAAAAGACTTTTACAAAGAACGCTTAAAACCGCTTCTGTTAGGGAAGAACTCCGCCACCAGTCAGGAGAACTCCGCTGCCAGATGGAACTCCGCTGCCAGACAGGCCAGGAAGAGACGCGGGAAGAGCAACAGTCAGCCACCCACAGCAGAACTCCAGAGGAGCAAAGACTGTGAGACCCCAGAGGAGCGAATACTACTCGCCACTGTGCGAACCCTCTGCAGCCCACACCTGTGTGACCCCCAACACACAGGGTGTTGCTGCATAAACCCCCAGCAGCGCCCAAGCCCTGCACCCACCTCTTGGTGGAAGTGTCCAAGCCCTGTGCTCTTAGGCCCCCTAGTCCCTTGCTTTCCTCCCCTTCCCCCTCCCCCTGCAGCTCCACAACCATGCACCTCAGCCCCACCACAGCCCTGTGACCTCAGGGCACCACCGCAGATCCAGCCATCACCCGGAGCTATCAGCCGTGCTGTTGTGGAACTAACCTGGAAGGAGAAAGGCCAGTAGAATCTTGGCTGTGTTTACTGGGGCATTGCTGATACATGAAAGAGCACCTAAGGGCGTGCCCACTGGTGGAGAATTTGGCCGAGCTCTCTTGGGCTACACCAACTGCCCCAAATGAGCCAGCTAGCTGGCTTCCCTGAACTCTGCAGACCAGCCAGAGGCTAGTGGGTTGGTGGGAATTTGACCTTCACTTTTCGGATCCTGTCAGATCCAGGACCCTGCTGGAGCAGGGGCTGTTGTGTGAGGGCACCTGCGTAAGTGCCACCAGGCAGGGAACACTGAGAAAACCACTGGGTAGGAAACAGACAGCAGGAATTTGAGTAAGGACCCCAGTCGTGAGCACACTGAAACAGCAGAGGTTTGAGCAAGGTCCTCCAAGTGTTTGACCTGCCCTTGTGATCACCCAACCCTTTGCCTGCCTTATCCCATTTGGCTGCACACCAGTGCCTACACGTCTGGGAAATCAACTTGCCTTTAAACGGGAGCACCTTGACCTGTTTAGCAACAAGAGATTGCCCTAGCAGGTGCTGAACTGACATTTTTCTGAAGTCAGAAAGTCAGAGAAACGCACAAGAGGATTTTCTTCAGATCAAGAGCATACCAATGTCTTGAAGAAAGCAAACTATCCCACACAAAAAACAAAAGCAAAGCAAGATGTAACTCACAAAGGGCGACACAGTAGCAGTGGATATGCTGAACCCAGAAAGTCTCATAGAACTTTCTGACACAGAATTTAAAAGAGGAGTGACTGAATATATTCAATGGATGAAAGACAAACTTGATGAATTACAGGATGCTACAAGCAAAGACCAGGAGGAGTTAAAAAAAAAACACAAGGCAAAACATTACAGAGAAAATAAATGAGGCATTAGCGGCACTGGAAAAACAAGACTCCACCATTCAAAATATAAGGTCCAATGTTTCAAAGGCCATCAACATGATGGAGGGACATATAAGCAGAGTTGATGAGAAGGAACACAGAATCAGTGAAATTGAAGACAAAATTGTCACCAATGATCGACTAGAGCAAAAAGGAGACTCAAAAAAGAAGGAAAAAGGAGAAAACCTAAGAATAATGTGGGACATCATCAAGAAAAATAAAATGTGCATCACTGGAATCCCAGAAAAGGAAGAAGCAAGTAAAGGCACTGAAAAAGTTGTGGAAGAATTACTAGAGGAAAACTTCCCAGGCATAATGAAGAATGAGAGAATTTGTATTCAGGAAGCTCAGCGAACACCATATAGATTCAACCTCAAAAGAAAAACATCAAGGCATATCATAGTTAAATTTGCCAGAA
>NW_006399928.1:592462-599417 GCF_000299155.1 Elephantulus edwardii
TTATCCAAAACCACCAGTGCTAAAGCTAATTAACACCTTGCTAAAGTACGACTCTGAGAAGAATGGTAATTCCAGAACATTTTAACGTGTTTATGCAAAAGCTATACTTGGAGCAGGAGGCAGTCATCAGAACAGAGTAAGGAAACACTGCATGGTTCAAAATTGGGAAGGGTGTGCATCAAGGATGTGTCCTATCTCCATATCCTTTCAATCTATATGTGGAACAGATTACTCAGGAGGCTGGGATAATCTCTATGAGGAGAAGTGTGGCATCAGGATTGGTGGTAGACCCAACAATCTGGTTTATGCAGATGACACAACCCTGATTACTGAAACTGAGGAGGAACTGAAATGCTTGCTGCAGATGGTCAAGGACTGAAGCCTTCAATATGGATTGAAGCTCAACATCAAGATAACAAAGATTGTTACCACTGGACCAATTGGCAGCATCATGATAGATGGTGACAAGATTGAGATTGTTGACAGCTTCAGTTGGCTTGGCTCCACAATCAACACTCTTGGTACCAGCAGACAGGAAATTAAAAGACAAGTTGCATTGGGAAAGTCTGATGTCAGAGACCTCTCGAAAGTATCAAAAAGCAATGATGTCAGTCTGGAGACTAAGGTGCACTTGATACAGGCTACGGTCTTTGCAGTTACTTGCTACGCATAAGAGAGCTGGACGATGACTAGGGATGATAGATGGAGAATTGATGCCTTAGAGCTGTGGTGCTGGAAAAGAGTATAGAATATGCCATGGACTGTGCTAGGAGAATAAGAAAGTTCACCCTGGAGAGGGTAAAGCCAGGCTGTTCCTTGGAGGCAAGGATTCTGAAGCTTTGTCTGGCATACTTTGGACATGATGCAAGGAGGGATCAGTCCTTGGAGAGGGATGTCTTTCTTGGGAAGGTGGAGGGACAGCCTCTATGAGATGGATTGATTCAGTCACTTGGGTAATGGGGATAGTTGTATTGTAGATAATAATATAGGCAAGGGAAAAGCAGAGTTTAGGGCTATTGTACATAGGGTTGCTATTAGTCTCAAGCAACTCAATGGCACTTAAGCACAGCAACAGCAAAGCACGACTGGGTAACAGAAGAAATAAAGAATGAAAAAAAATGTTCCTTGAAGCAAATGATAATGAAAATACAACATACCAAAACCTCTGGGATACAGCTAAAGCATTCCTTATTGGCCAGTCAAAGCGATAGGAAAACACACAAAAAAGGAAGAAAGAAGCATAGCTAATGATCTCAGTGAACACCTTAATCAAATAGAAAAATAACAACAATGTAACCCCACACCCTATCAAAGAAAGTAATTTATAAGAACAAGAGCTGAAATCAGTGAGATAGAAAACAGGAAAAAACAATGGAAAACATAAACAAAACAAGGAGCTATTTTTTTAAAGTTCAATAAAATTGACAAATCATTGGTAAACTTAACCAAAGGGGGAAAAAGAACACATTAATAACCGGATTAATTAATGACTGAGGTGACATCACAACAGAATCAAATGAAATTAAAACTATAATATTGGAATGTTATGAAAAGTTATATTCAGATAAATTTGAAAACTTAGAGGAAATGGACAAATTCTTTGAAACTCATGACTTACTTAAATTGACAGGGTCAGATGTAGAGCACTTGAACAGACCCATCACAAAGAAAGTGAATAAGTCATTCATGAATGAATGAATGAATAAAAAAAAACAATAAAAGCCCTGGATGAGATGGCTTCATGGCTGAATTCTACCGAAGATTTAAGATTTATCACCAATTCTACTTAAACTATTTTAAAAAATGGAAAAAGAAGGAACACTCTCAGAGACAATCTATAAAGCAAGCATAACCAAAACCAAGCAAAGATATTAACAAAAGAGAATGCTACAGACCAAGAAATCTTATGAACATAGATGGGAAAATCCTTAATAAAATCCCAGCAAATACAATTAAAAAGCACATTAAAAAATAATTTATCATGACCAAGTGGGATTCATAGGATCATTCAAATAAGAAAAAAAAAAGAAAGAAACATAATCCACCACATTAAAAACAGAATAAGGACTTTGGTGGGAGATCGGCAAGGACAGCGGAGGGAGTGCCAGGCCAGGGCTTGTGACCAAGCCTTCCCAACCCCCTCTGCCTCCAACCTGCAGGTTCCCTCGAGGCCCTCCTCATGTGTATCAGTGTGTGCTTCCTCCCTCCCCACTCACGTGAGTGTTGGAGTGTGCACGCACCCTCAACACATCTACTCTTGTTTCTGCCCAACCTTCTTCTGGAGCAGTGACATCAAATAAAAAACCAGGTACCACCTCAGACACGAAGAACTCTACCACACCAATGGCCCGTAGAAAGCGGAGTGCTTAACTTGTCCCACCAGCCCAAAGCAAGATATCAACCCCCAAAGAAGACACAGTAGCAATGGATTTCGTGGAGCCAGAAAGCCTGACGGATCTTTCTGATACTTATTTTAAAAGAACAATGATTGAACATTTTCAATGGATAAAAAAGAAACTTAATGAATTACAGAAGAGTGCTAGCAAAGAACATGAGGAGTTAAAAAAAAAACAATCCAAAATAAAGCAGAGAAAACAAATAAAGCATTAGAGGCATGGGAAAAGCAGGAAACTGTGATCCAGATTTTGAAATCTAAGGTTTCTGGTGCTGTCAACATGATGGATGGACATACAAATAGAGGAGAAGAGATGGAAAACAGAATCAGTGAAATAGAAGGTAGAATTGTCACCACAGATCTGACCGAGAAAAAAGTAGAATCCAAAAAGAAGGAAACAGAAGAAAGCTTGAGAATAATGTGGGATACCATTAAAAGAAATAACATCCGCATCATAGGAATCCCAGAAAGGGAAGAAGCAAGTAAAGGCACTGAAAAAGTTGTGAAAGAATTACTAGAGGAAAACATTCCAGGCATAATGAAGAAAGACAGAATATATATTCAAGAAGCTGAGCGAACACCATATAGAATAGACCCTAAAAGAAAAACACCAAGGCACATCATTGTCAAATCTGCTAGAACTAAAGACAAGGAAAGAATACTAAAAGCAACGAGAGAGAAGGAAAGAGTGACTTATAAGGGAGAACAGATAAGATTAACTGCTGATATCTCAACGGAAACCATGCGAGCAAGAAGAGAGAGGAATGGCATGTATCGAACACTTAAAGAACACAACTTTCAACCAAGAATACTATATCCTGCAAAACTGTCCATCAAGAACGAAGGAGAGATTAAAATATTCCCAGAAATACAGAACCTAAAGGAGTTCGTAAAAACAAGACCAGCCATACAGGAAACACTGAGAGAGGTCCTGGAAACAGAGATGCAAGAGAAAACAGGATGGACCAAAGTAACTAGCAACAACACCAAAAAGAATTAAACAAAATGACAGCAGTAAAACCCTACATTTCAATAATTTCACTGAATGTGAATGGATTAAATGCACCACTGAAGAGAAAAAGAGTAGCAGATTGGATAAAAAAAACAAAAGCCATCAATATGTTGCCTACAAGAGACACATTTGAAAAATGAAGATACAGAAAGATTAAAAATTAAAGGATGGGACAAAATATACCAAGCAAATGGCAACCAAAAAAAAAGCAGGAGCAGTGATACTAATTTCTGATAAAATAAATTTCAATGCAAAATCCATCACAAAGGACAAAAAGGTCATTACACAATGCTCAAATTGTCAACAGAACAACAAGATATAACAATATTGAATATCTATGCACCAAATTAAAGACCTACAAAATATATAAAACACACATTAACAAAGTTGAAAAAGGACATAGATAACACTACCATAATACTTGGAGACTTCAATGCACCCCTTTCAAGAAAAGATAGAACTACCAAAAAGAATCTCAACAAAGATACTCAAGAATTAAACCACACAATTAACCAACTCTATCTCATAGATATTTACAGGCTAATGTACCCAAAAAAAGCACAATATACCTTCTTTTCCAACGTGCGTGGAACGTTCTCCAGAATAGACCACATTTTAGGTCACAAGGCAAGCATCAACAAATTCAACAACATAGAAATTATACAAAGTATCTTCTCAGATCACAATGCCACAAAATTACAAATTAATAACAAGAGAATAAAGGAGAAAAAATCATACATTTGGAAGCTGAACAACAGCAACTTGCTTGAAAACGACTGAGTACAAGAAGAAATAAAAAATGAAATTAAAAAGTTTCTTGAAACAAACGACAATGAAGACACTACTTACCAAAACCTCTGGGAAATAGTCAAAGCAGTAATCAGAGGTCAATTTATAGCAATTAGCAAACACATCAAAAGGCAGGAAAAACTGACCATTGACTCTGTAACCCAACATCTCCAACAAATTGAAAAAGAACAGCAAGAAAAGAGATCAGCTTCTAAAAAAACTGAAATTATATAAATTAGAGCAGATGTCAATGAAATAAGAAAATCGAAAAACAGTTGAAACTATCTACAAAACTAGCAGTTGCTTCTTTGAAAAGGTCAATAAAATCGACAAACCACTAGCAAATCTCACAAAAGAAAAGAAGGAGAAGACGCAAATAATCCGAATAAGAGATGAATCAGGCAACATCACAACAGACCCAACTAAAATTAAAAAAGCTAACATTAGAATATTATGGAAAAATTATACTCAAACAAATATGAAAACCTTGAGGAAATGGACACATATATAGAAACGCACAATGTACCTAAACTGATACAAACCGAAATTGAGCATCTTAACAGACCCATTACAAAAGGAGAAATTGAAAAGGTAATACAAAACCCTCCAACCAAAACAAGTCCTGGACCAGATGGATTTACAAGCGAATTTTATCAAACATTCAGAGAAGAACTGTCACCAATTCTATATAAACTATTTCAAAAAATAGAACAAGATAGAACACTCCCAGACTCATTCTATGAAGCAAACATATTCTTGATACCAAAGCCAGGAAAAGACACCACCAAAATAGAAAACTATAGGCCAATATCTCTTATGAACATAGATGCAAAAATCCTGAAGAAAATATTGGCCAATAGAATGCAACGATACCTCAAAGAAATAATCCATCATGACCAAGTGGGATTCATAACAGGCATGCAAGGATGGTTCAAAAAAAGAAAAAAAAAACTAATGAAATTCATCATATTAACAAAGCAAAGAACAAGAATCACATGATCCTATCAATTGATGCAGAAAAGGCCTTTGACAAAATCCAACACCCTTTCCTGATGAAAACACTCAACAAAATAGGATTAGAGGGGAATTTCTTCAATATCGTAAAAAGTATTTATGAAAACCCGAGAGCTAACATTATTCTCAATGGAGAGAGGTTAAAGGCATTCCCTTTAAGAACAGGAACTAGACAAGGATACCCACTCTCACCTCTTATTCAATATTGTATTGGAAGTCTTAGCGATAGCAATAAGACAAGAGAAAGACATTAGAGGTATACAAATTGGCAAAGAGGAAGTAAAATTATCCCTCTATGCAGATGACATGATAGGATACTTAGAAAACCCTAAAGACTCAGCAAAAAAACTATTGGACATAGTTGACCAATTCAGCAAAGTAGCAGGATACAAGATCAACATACAAAAATCAGTTGGATTTCTCTACAGTGACAAAGAGAATACAGAGCTGGAGCTAAGAAAAGCAATACCCTTCACAATAGCTAATCACAAGATTATATATTTGGGAGTAAATATAACTAGAAGCACAAAAGATCTATTCAAAGAAAATTACAAAACATTATTACAAGAACCAAAAAATTAAGCCTGGAGAAGTGAAAGAATACCCCTTGCTCATGGATAGGAAGGCTCAATGTTGTGAAAATGGCAATACTACCAAAAGCAATATACACGTTCAATACAATCCCAATACAAATACCAATTCCATTCTTCAATGAGATGGAAAGGGCAACTCCAGCTTCATTTGGAATGGAAAGAAGACATGAATAAGCAAAGTACTTCTTAAAAATAGAAAAAAACACAGAGAAGAAAACTAAGAGAGCAATACCATTTACAATGTTGTTGAGTACAGTAGAGTCAAAACCATCCCATAGCTCACCCTCTGGCAAGTTTTAAAAGGCAGTCAATAGCATGGGAGAATATTGCCCATACTATATTCTTGGAGGGACTGGTAGCCTTGAACCACATGCATTCGTGATTGCAGTGCAGTTTCTTGCCACTAAGACACTAGAGCTCTCTCTGTACATATATTTATATATATGCATGCATGTATATATACATACATACTTGACTAAAACCTATCCACCATGGGTAACATTTATGACATTTGACACACCAGTGGCATGGCATTCAGCATCACGGTAACCCTTACGTTACATGAATACAGCAAATTGACAGACAAGCACTGGACCAATTAGAACAATGTTCTCCTCAAACATAAGAGTCTGACATTTTAGATTATAACTGTAATAGCAAATACCAATTACAAAGTTGTTGTTGTTGTTGTTATGTGCCGTCGAGTCGTTTCCGATTCATAGGGACCCTATGCAAAACAGCCCTAAATCCTGCTCAATCCTGTGCCAACCGCACTGCCTCTGACACACCCATCCCGATTACCCCAGTCACCGAACCAATTCATCTCATAGAGGGTCTTCCCCTCCTGCGCTGTCCCTCCACCATCCCAAGCATGATGTCCCTCTCCAAGGACCCGTCCCTCCTGGCACTATGTCCAAAGTATGTCAGACAAACCCCAGAATCCTTGCCTCCAAGGAGTAGCTTGGTTTAATCCTCTCCAAGATGAATCTGTTTGTTTTCCTGGCAGTCCATGGTACATTCAGCACTCTTCTCCAGCACCACAGCTCAAAGGCATCAACTCTCCTTCTGTCCTCCGCAGTCATTGTCCAACTCTCTGATGCATAACAAGCGATTGCAAAGACCATGGCCTGTATCAGGCGCACCTTAGTCCCC
>NW_006399928.1:600242-605451 GCF_000299155.1 Elephantulus edwardii
GTACCCCCAATATGTTTTTCCAATTAAAAAAAATTAAAAAAAAAGAATATTGAATCAATCAGGAAGCATTTAAAGCAGATGGAATGAATATACAGAGTCACAGTACCAAAAAGAATTGGCTGACACAGAAGAATTTCAAGAAAAAAAAAACATATCATCAAGAGGCAATGGTGATGAAAGAGGAAGTCCATGTTGCTCTGAAGAACTTGCAAAAAATAAAGCTCCAGGAATTGATGGAGTAACAATTGACATATTTCAACAGATACTGCCCTGGATGTGCTCACCATGTTGTGTCAAGAAATCTGGAGGACAGCTACTTGGTCAACTGTCTGGAAGAGATCGACATTTATTCCTTTTTTTAAAAAAAAAAAAAACACGCCACCTGACTGAGTGTGGAAATTATCAAACAATATCACCAACATCACACAATAGCAAAATCCTGCCACAAACAACTGGAACAGTACATTGACAGAGAACTACCAGAAATACTGGCTGGGTTTAGCAGAGGTCATGACACTAGAGATACTATTGCCAATGTCAGATCTTGGCACAAAGCAGAGAGTACCAGAGGAATGTCCATCTGTGTTTCATTGACTATGCAAAGGCATTTGACTGTGTGGATCACAACAAATTGTGACTAACCTTGAGGAAAATGGGAATCCTAGAACATTTGATTTTGCTTATGTGAAACCTATACCTGGACTAGGAAGTAGTCCTCAGAAAAGAGCAGAGAAAGACTGCATTGTTCAAAATCAGGAAAGAAGTGTGTAAGGAACGCATCTTGTTTCCATACCTTTTCAATCTATATGCAGAACAGATCATTCGGAAAGCAGGGCTTTATGAAGAGGAATATGGCATCAGAATTGGAGGAAAACTCATCATCAACCTATGTTATGCAGATGACACAACCTTGCTTGCTCAAACTGAGGTGGACCTTGCTGCAGAAGGGCAAGGGCTATATGGATTGAAGCTTAACATCAAAAGACAAAATTCTCACCACTGGACAAATTGGCAGCACTGTGATAGATGGAGAAGAGACTGAGGTAGTCAACTGAGGTAGTTTGCTCAGCTCCACAATCAACACTCTTAACACCAGCAGTCAGGAAATAAAAAGAGGAATTGCACTGGGAAAATCTGCCATCGAGGACCTCTCCAGAGTGCTGAAAAGCAATGATGTCAGTCTAGAGACTAAGGTGTGCCTAATCCAGGCCATGGTCTTTGCAGTCACTTGTTATGCTTCAGAGAGTTGGACAACGACTAAGGATGACAGAAGAAGAATCAATGACTCCAATTTGTGGTGCTAGAGAAGAATCTTGAAGATACCATGGACTGCCAAGAAAACAAAAAGCTCTGTCTTGGAGAGGGTGAAAACAATTTTTCCTTGGAGGCTAGGATTTCAAAGCTCTGTCTCATATACTTCGGGCACCTGGCCAGAAGAGATGAGTCCTTGGAGAATGACATCATACTTGGAAGGGTGGAGGGAAAGCATAGGAGAGGAAGACTCTGGACCAGACGGATTGATACATTAACTGGGGCAATGGGAGTAGGTATGTCCAAATTATTGAAACTGGTTCTGGACAGGGTAGAGTCCAGAGCTGCTCTACATAGGGTCGCTATGGATTGTAGGTGGCTTGACAGCATATAATAACAACAACAATACATGGAGGTGAGTTTGTGTATGAAACACAATGTGAATGAAGATTAGTGTGAAACACAATGTATATGAACTTCGTAAGCAAATAAAAATTTTTTAATTACATATATCTATACACTAGCATCATCACTGATAAATTTTCAATAAAAAAGAAGGGTAAAATGTATATTTAAAATAGATTTTTCCTGATCCAGTCACTGAGCTGCCATCTAAGGACTCTGTTGCCTCCTCCTTAAGCCCCATGGGTTCTCAACACTTTGTGTCTCCCAGCCCTACCCTTCTCTCTCCACCGCCTTCTACAGACCATTTCCACTGAGGAAAAGGAATCCAATTTTATGTCTGCTATTCTGGGGCTTCGTCTGACATACTTTGGACATGTTGTAAGGAGAGACAGGTCTTTAGAGAGGGACATCATGCTGGGTAGAGTAGAGGGACAGCGCAGGAGGGGAAGATCCTCTATGAGGTGGATTGATTCAGTAACTGGGGTAATTGGGATGGGTGTGTCAGAGGCAATGCAATTGGCACAGGATAGAGCAGGGTTCAGGGCTGTTGTACATAGGGTCGCTATGAGTCGCAAACGACTCGACGGCACATAACAACAACAACAACAATCCATAATCTCCACTCTTTTTGATCTCTTTGCTGATGCAAGTAAGGGTGATGGCCTGCTTCGGACTGGGACTCAGGATAATATCCATATAAAAATACAACAGAGAAATGGCAGGAAGACCCTTACAACTGTCCAAGGGATCACTGATGATTATGATAAAAAGAAACTGGTGAAGAAGATTAAGAAAAAAATTGCCTACAATGGTACTGCAATTGAGCATCCAGAATATAGAGAAGCAATTTAGCTACAGAATGACCAGCACAAGAATATTGTCAGTTCTTTGTAGAGATTGGACTGGCTAAGTATGACCAGCTAGCTGAAGGTTGATAGATTATAAGTGCTTTTGGCTCACTGACCTTAAGTGAGGATTTGCTGTTAATGAGTAGAAAATTTCCCTTATGTCCTTTGTCACAAGTTTAAAACCCCAGTCTGTATAATGTACCATTTGGGGTCCACCTTTAACTTCAACTAGTGTAACTCCTTCATGCAATAAACTGAAAAGGGGGGGGGGAACAAACCTCAAAGCCCACCAAAAATTACAGTCTGATTTGGAGTAAGAACACCTGGATCAGATTTAAGCTGTATAACTTTCTTTTCATATGACATTGGTAAAGTCACCAAACCATTTTTAATCTCAGTTTTCTAAAATGTGTGAATAGACAGAAACATTGCAGATTGTTCTACTATATTTCTACTAACCTCTGCAGTCAGAAATCGATCAAACATGCAGTCAAGATGAATTGACAATAATGGGTGACTGGAATGCAAAAGTTGGGAACAGGGAAGAAGGATCAGTAGTTGGAAAGCATGGCCTTGGCGACAGAAATTAGGCTGGAGATAGAATGATAGAATTCTACACATTCAATGATTTATTCATTGCAAATACCTTTTATAAGAAAGACAAACTCAGGCTATACATATGGATTTCACTTGATGGTATTCATAGGAATCAAATCTATTACGTATGTGGGGAAAAATCGGTGGAAAAGCTCAATTTCAGCTGTGAAAACTAGGCTAGGTGCTCATTGTGGAACAGACTACCAACTGTTCATACGCAAGTTCAAGCTGAAGTTGAAGAAAATAAAATCAGCTCCACAGGAACCAAAATTTGACCTTATGCCTATCCCACTCAAATTTCAAAATCATTTCAGGAACAGGTTTGAGATCTTGAAAACCAATGAGTGAAGCCAAATAAGCTGTGGGAGGATATTAAAAATAACATCCATGAAGAAATCAAAGCAGAAGAGGAAGAAAAGACCAAGATGGATGTCAGATGACATTGAATATTACATTACAGCGCCAAGAAGCCAAAGCTAAAGGAAGAAATCAAGAAATTAAGGAGCTGAACAAAGATTTCAAAGGGCAGCTCAGGAAGACAATGTAAAATGTAATGAAATGTGCAAAGACCTGGAGTCAGAAAATCAAAAGGACTGAACTCACTCAGCATTTCTTAAGCTGAAAGAATTGAAAACAAATTCAAGCCATGAGTGGCAATACTTAAGGATGCTGTGGGCAGAATATTAAATGATTTCAAGAAGCATTAAAAGAAGATGGAAGGAGTATACAGAGTCACTGTACCAGAAGGAATTGGCTGACACAGAAGAATTTCATGAAACAACGTATGAGCAAGAGCCTGTGGTCATGAAGGAGGAAAAAGTTCAAGCTGCTCTGAGAGAATTTGGAAGAAAAAAAAAGGCTCCAGAAATTGATGGCACACCAATTGACACATTTCAACAAACAGATGCTGCCCTGGATGTGCTCATTAAGTTGTGCCAAGAAATCTGGAGGAAAGCCCGCTGGCCACCTGACTGGAAGAGATCGATATCTGTTCCCATTCCAAAGAAGGATGACCAGACAGAGTGTGGAAATTATCGAGCAATATCATTAATATCACATGCAAGCAAGATTATGCTGAAAATTATCCAAAAACAACTGGAGCAGAGAACTGCAAGATGTGTAGGCTGCATTTAGAAGAGACAAGTAATGAGGATATCATCTAATGTTAGATGGATCTTGGCTGAAAGCAGAGTGCCAGAGGACTGTCTATCTGTGTTTCAGTGAATATGCAAAGGAGTTTGACTGTGGATCACTACAAACTGTGTTTAACTCTGAGAAGAAGTAGAATCCCAGAACATTTGATTGTGTTTATGCAAAACCTATAGTTGAACCAGGAGGCAGTTGTCAAAACAGAGCAAGGAGACACTGCATAGTTCAAAATGGGAAAGTGCATATTCTAGGGATGTATTCTGTCTTGATACTTTTTCAATCTATATGTAGAGCAGATCATCCAGGAGGCTGGGCTGGGAGGAATGATTAAGATTGGAGGAAGATTCATCAACAACATGCATTATGGAGATGACACAACCCTGCTTGCTGAGATTGGAGCGCTTGCTGCAGAAGATCAAGGACTGCAACCTTCAACATGGTTTGAAGCTCAACAACAAGAAAACAAAGATTCTCACCACTGGGCCAACTGGCAGATCATTGTGGATGGTGAAGAAATTGAGATGGTTGACAGTTTTAGTTTGCTTGGCATCACAATCAGCGCTCTTGCTACCAGCAGCCAGGAACTCAAGAGACAAATTGCATTGGGAAAGCCAGCTGTCAGGGATCTCTCCAGAGTACTGAAGAGCAAAGGCATCAGTCTGGAAACTAAGGTCAGCCTGATCCAGGCCATACTCTTCCCACTTGCTTGTTATGCGGCAGAGAGCTCCACAATGACTAGGGTTGATAGAGAACTTTGAATTGTGGTGCTGGAGAAGAGCATTGAATATATCATGGACTGCTAAGAGAACCAACATGTTCATCCTGGAGAAGGTGAAAAACTGGATGAAATATGTTTACAGCATTGAAGTCTATGGGGGAGAGAATAGTCTAAAAGTATTATATTTTAGGGCATTATTTTTATCGTAGGAGTATGCAATGAGGGTTGTAGAGTGGATTAT
>NW_006399928.1:605551-608252 GCF_000299155.1 Elephantulus edwardii
AGGGGGGAGGGGTTTGTGCGGGGAGAAGGGTGCAACAATGAATGAATGGAATCCCAAAATCTCTGTAGATGTTCATTGAAATGAAAAATAAACAACCTATATTAAAAAAAAAAGAAGGTGAAACCAGGCTGCTCTTTGGAGGCAAGGATTCTAAAGCTTCGTCTGACATACTTTGGACATGTTACAAGGAGTAACCAGTTCTTCTAGAGGGGCATCATGCTTGGGAGGGTGGGGGGACAGTGCAGGAGAGGAAGACCCTCGATGGGGTGGATTGATTCAGTGACTGAGTCAATGGGGTAGGTGTGTCAGAGACAATAATGTTGGCAGAAAACAGAGTAAGGTTTAGGGCTCTAGTCTCAAATGACTCAACGGCACATAACAACAACAGTCATGGCCAGGCAATGTTGTATAAATAACAGCTATAATTTTTAGATAAAATAATTTTAAAAGAAAAAAATAAAAATAATAAACAAAAATGGGCAAATGAGAAGGGAAGTAACATTTGAAGTAAAAGGAAATTGATTTCATTTTTGGGGATCTCTGCTGGGTTAGTATGTAGGGAGTAGCATTGTCTACCAAAAGGTTGAGTCTCTCCTAGTTTGATTAGTAGCTTGATTCACCTAGCCATTGTGTGAAAAATGTGCACAATCTCCTCCCTTGCAATTTACAGCCTTGGAAATCTGCTGAAGTTTCAGTTGTGAATCAGTTCTGACTTGATCACAATGATTTTTTTAAGCAGTGTTTTGTTCTTAATATTAAGTGGCTAAAAATAAGATAGAAGTCAGTAATTCCAATGGCTGGAAGACCTTTAGACAAAGTTCAGGGAAAATAACAGTCATTGGAAAGTGAGAGGTAGGAGGTCTTGGTAAGGAGAGAGTGAGATAGGATAATGCCAAATTCTGCACACAAACTATCTGAATCTCTGACTTACCTCTAAGCCATGTATGTGCAAGGAAGATTATAAGCATCCAAGCTAAAGAACTTAGATTTTATTGCCTCAAGCTGCTGAAAACAAGGCATTTGAGGTTTGAATCTAACAAAGTGAGCAGATATATATTTTTAATATAGTTTCTTTAACATACAGTATAAAAATCTATGTAACTCATTAAAGTAATTTACAGCCTTGGAAACCTGATGCATTTTGCAATCTCAGAAAACCTGCTGAAGGATCAGCTATGATTTGGTTATGACTTGGTGACAATCACTTTTTCAATTGTAACTCTGCTCAAGGACATAAAAAATATTATTGTTATGTGCCTTGAGCTGGAACTGACTCATAGCTAACTCTCCAGCAGGTTTTCAGAAGATGAAAATAGTAGAGGAGGAGCCTGCCAAACTTTCTCCCTTGGAGCAGCTGATGAGTTCAAACCATTTGCCTTCAGATTGGCAGCACAACTCCTTAATCACTATCATTGTTGTTAAGTGCCATCAAGTCAACTATGATTAGGACTCATAGCAACCCTAACCTGTGCCATCCTAACCATCTCTGACATACTTGAGCCCACTGTTGCAGTAAGTGTGTCAATCCATGTTGTCGACGGTCTTCCTCTCCCTCACTGACCTTCCACATTATTAAGCATGATGCCCTTTTCCAAGGATTGATCTCTCTTAACACCATTCATCTTACTTGGATCCACAATCCATTTATTAGGGGTAAATTAGGAGATCAGAAGATATATTGCACTGAAAAAGTCTTCAATCAGCAGCTTTTCCAAATTATTGAGGAACAATTTTGTCAGTTTGAGGACTAAAGTGCACCTGATTGAGGCCATGGTCTTTTCAGTCCCTTACTATGCATCTGAAGCTGGAAAATTAATAAGGATGACAGAAAAAGAATTGACAACTTTTTTTTAAATTTTGCAATATTTCTGTTTTACTTGGATCCATAATCAACACTCATGGTAGCAGCAGTCAAGAAATCAGAAGACATGATTTGGAAAATCTACTCTTAAGGACATCTCCAAAGTGTTAAGTTCAAGAGTATCAGTTTAAATACTAAAGTGCAACTAATCCAAGCCATAGTATTTTAAATTGCTTCTTATGTATTTGAACAGAAGATAGATAAACAAACTCCCATGCCTCTGCCTCTCCACTGCCTCTGAAAACCCACTGGAGGGTCAGCTATGAGTCATTTTTGACTCGTTAGCATGTAACAATAACCAAAAAAATGCATTTGAAAGCAGGACAATGAATAAGAATGACACGAGAAGTTTCAAAGCTTTTGGGTTGTACTATTAAAAAAGTGCATTGAATGTATCACGAGTTACCAATGAACAAACAAATCTATCTTGGAGGAAGTGCAAACAAGGTGCTATATTTACAAGTAAGAATGGTGAAACTATCTCATATACTTTGGGTAAGTTATAAGAAGGAGTCAGTCTTTGGAAAAACACTGTATCGATCGATTCGTTTAAGAATCTTCCCCTCCCTTACTGCTCTCACCTTTCTATGCTTGATATAATTTTTATTAAAATAATATTAATGAGCATTTACAGAAATTTTGGATTTCCAATCATTCATTGCGACACTTCTCTCCCTGCCCAGCCCTCCCCCCACCGAGTTCGCTCCTCTCTTTCAAAAGTAAAAGAAACACTCCCTCCCTGGTACACAATGCCCCCACCCACCCCTCCCAACACCCCAAGTACATTCCACTATGAAACCTTAATTGTGGACTCTTGTGATAACCATAATACCCTATCAT
>NW_006399928.1:609637-610138 GCF_000299155.1 Elephantulus edwardii
ATTGAGTCTTCCTATCCATGAGCAAGGGATATTCTTCCACTTCTCCAGGTCTCTTTTTGTTTCTTGTATTAATGTTTTGTAATTTTCTTTGAATAGATTCTTTGTGCTTCTGGTTAGATTTACTTCCAAGTATTTAATCTTGTGATTCGTTATTGTGAAGGGTATTGGTTTTCTTAGTTCAGGCTCTGTATTTTCTTTGTCACTGAAGAGAAATCCAACTGATTTTTGTACGTTGATCTTGTGTCTTGCTAATTTGCTGAATTGGTCAACTACGTCCAATAGTTTTCTTGCTGAGTATTTAGGGTTTTCTACTTATACTATCATATCATCTGCATAGAGAAATAATTTTACCTTCTTTTTGCCAATTTGGATACCTCTTATTGCCTTCTCTTGTCTTATTGCTCTCGCTGAGACTTCCAATACAATATTGAATAAGGGAGGTGAGAGTGGGCATCCTTGCCTAGTTCCTGTTCTTAAAGGGAATGCCTTTAACCTCTCTCC
>NW_006399928.1:612897-629513 GCF_000299155.1 Elephantulus edwardii
CTCGATGGCACATAACAACAACAACAACATGTTCATAAGAGATATTGGCCTATAGTTTTCTATTTTGGTGGTGTCCTTTCCTGGCTTTGGTATCAAGGATGTGTTTGCTTCATAGGATGAATCGGGGAGAATTCCATCTTTCTCTATTTTCTGAAATAGTTTATGTAGAATTGTTGACAATTCTTCTTTGAATGTTTGATAAAATTCACTTGTAAAACCATCTGGTCCAGGGCTTTTTTTTGGCCGGAATTTGTTGTGTTACCTTTTCAGTTTCTTCTTTTGTGATGGGTCTGTTCAGATGTTCAATTTCAGTTTCTGTTAGTTTAGGCAGGTTGTACATTTCCAGGTATTTGTCCATTGCCTCTGGGTTTTCATATTTATTTGAGTATAATTTTTCATAATACTCTGTTAGCTTTTTTATTTTCATTAGTTCCATTGTGATGTTGCCTAACTCATTTTTTTTCGCATTATTTGCGTTTTTTCTTTCTTTTCCTTTGTGAGTTTTGCTAATTGTTTGTAGATTTTATTGACCTTTTCAAAGAACCAACTCCTCGTTTTGTTGATAGTTTCAATTGTTTTTCGGTTTTCTATTTGATTTATTTCTGTTCTGATTTTTATAACTTCCGTTTTTTAAGAGGGTTTTGGGTTTTCTTGCTGATCTTTTTCAATTTGCTGAAGATGTTGAGTTAGAGAGTCAATGGTCAATTTTTCTTGCCTTTTGATGTGTTTGCTTATTGCTATAGATTGACCTCTAATTACTGCTTTGGTTGTTTCCCAGAGGTTTTGGTAAGTGGTGTTTTCATTGTCGTTTGTTTCAAGAAACTTTTTATTTCTTCTAGTACCCAGTCGTGTTCAAGCAAGGAGTTGTTCAGCTTCCAAATGCTTGGTTTTTTATCCTTTATCATGCTATTATTAATTTCTGATTTTGTAGCATTATGGTCTGAAAAGATGCTTTGTATTATTTTTATGTTTTTGAATTTATTGATGCTTGCCTCGTGTCCCAGAATGTGATCTGTTCTTGGAGAACGTTCCATGTACTTTGGAGAAGAAGGTATACTGTGTTTTTTTTTTGGGGGGGTGCAAGTTGGTTTATTTTTTGTTTTAATTCTTCAGTATCTTTGTTGAGTTTCTTTCTGGTAGTTCTATCTTTTCTTGAGAGGGGTGTATTGAAGTCTCCAAGTATTATAGGAGTGTTGTCTATTTCCATTTTCAGTTTTGCTAATGTTTGTTTTATGTATTTTGCAGGTCTTTCATTTGGTGCATAGATATTTATTATTGTTACGTCCTCTAGTTCTTTTGACCCTCTCAGCATTATGTAGTGACCTTCCTTGTCCTTCGTGATGGTTTTTACATTTATATTTATTTTATCAGAGATTACTATCGCTGCTCCTGCTTTTTTCTGGTTGCCATTTGCTTGGTATATTTTCCCCCACCCTTTTATTTTTAGTCTGTCTTTATCTTCATTTTTCAGATGTGTCTCTTGTAGATAACATATTGATGGATTTTGGTTTTTTATCTAATCTGCTACTCTTTTTCTCTTCAGTGGTGCATTTAAACAATTTACATTCAGTGTAATTATTGAGAGGCAAGGTTTTATTGCTACCATTGTGTTGAGTTCTTTTTGGTGTTGTTGCTAGTTACTTTGGTCCATGATGCTCTCTGTGGTATCTCTGTAAGAAGGACATCTCTGAGTCTTTCCTGCAATGCTTGTCTTGTTTTTACAAACTCTCTTAAGTTCTGCTTTTCTGGGAATATCTTGATCTCTCCTTCATATTTGATGGATAAATTTGCTGGGTACAGTATTCTTGGCTGACAGTTGTGTTCTTTGAGTGTTTGATATATGTCCTTCCATTTTCTTCTTGCGTGCATGGTTTCTTTTGAGAAATTGGCACTTAATCTTATCTACTCTCCCTTATAGGTTACTCTTTGTTTCTCCCTCGCTGGCTGCTTTCAGGATTCTCTCCTTATCTTTGGTTCTGGCAAATTTAACTATGATATGCCTTGATGGTTTTCTTTTGGGGTGTAGTCTATATGGTGTTAGCTGAGCTTCTTGTATATATATTCTCTCATTCTTCATTATGCCTGGGAAGTTTTCCTCTAATAATTCTTCCACAATTTTTTCAGTGCCTTTACTTGTTTCTTCCTGTTCTTGGATTCCAATGATGCGCATGTTATTTCTCTTGATGTTGTCTCACATTATTCTTAGGTTTTCTCCTTTTTCCTTCCTTTTTGAATCTGCTTTTTTCTCTAGCAAAACAGTGGTGACAATTTTTTCTTCTATTTCACTGGTTCTTTGTTCCATCTCTTCAACTATGCTCATGTGTCCCTCCATCATGCTGACAGTATCTGAAACATTGGACCTCATATTTTGGATAGTGGTTTCTTGTTTTTCCAGTGCTGCTAATGCCTCGTTTGTTTTCTCTACATTGTTCTGGACTGGGTTGTTTTTGTTTTTTGTGTTTTTTTGGTTGTTGTTTTTTTTTTTTTAGTTCCTCCTGGTTTTTGCTTGTAGTATCCTGTAATTCTTCAAGTTTGTCTTTCATCCATTGAAAATATTCAATCATTGTTCTTTTAAATTTGTGTCAGAAAGTTCCAACAGACTTTCTGCCTTCAGGAAATCCATCGAACTGTGTCACCCTTTGTGGGTGATATCTTGCTTTTTGCTTGCTTTCTTCGAGACATTAATATGTTCTTGATCTGAAGATAATGCTCTAGAGATCAGTTGGGTAGCTATCCCACTTGTGCTTTTCTATAAACATCTGACTCCAGGGAAATGTCAGTTCAGAGCCTGTGAGAGCAGCCTCTTGTAGGTAAGATAGGTCAAGGTGCTCCGGATTAAAGGCAGGTTGATTAACCAGACGTGTAGACACAGGTTTGGAGCCAAATGGGTTTGTGGTGATCACAAGGGCAGGTCAACCACTTGGGAGACCTCACCCAGGCCTCAGTTGTCTGGGTTTGTTTACAATTGGGGTCCCTATTCAAATTCCAGCTGTCCATTTCCCACCCAGTGGTTTTCATTCACTTGTCCCTGTCCAGTGGTGCTCACGCAGTTGCCCTTGCACAGTGGCTCCTGCCCAGGAAGGCTCCTGGGTCCAAGGGGACTCAACAAGACAAAGTCAAATTCCCACCAAACCACTCGCCTCTGGCTGGTCTGCAGTGTCCACAAAAGTTCAGCCAAATTATCACTGGCCCACTCTTTCCTGGGAAGTTGGCTTGCCCCCAGAGAGTTCAGCCAAATTCCCACCAGTTGGTTCACCCTTGGGAACTCTCCCAGACAATTAATTGAGAAAACTCAATTAGGATCCTACCAGCCTTTCTCCGGCAGATCATTCCCACAGCAGCTCGATTGGTGGCTTCAGATGATGGCTGTCTCCATGGTGTGCCTTTGTGTGCTGACTCAAAATTGTACTTTCTATTGCTGTTGTTGTGCTGTGTGATGGAATCTCTAGTGGCCCTGGAGCACTGCCAAGGGGTGCAGGGTTGTGATGATGTCACCAGGGTGTGCCAGAAGTGGGGCGGGGGTGCGGGATTGTGGTGGGGTGGTGTCCCTGGACACAGTGCTGTGTCAGGGATGGGGGTGCAGGGCTTGGGTAGTGCTGAGAGTTAGGGGTTGCAGTCTGTTCCCAGATATTAAGCTGCCAGTCCTCAGCAAATAAGTCTTCTTGTGCCATGTCGCCCTTGTGCACTGCATTTCCCTTCGAATTGACAATTTTAAATCTAGTGCTGGAGAATAGTGCTGTCAAAAGAATAAACAGATATGTCTTTGAGAAAGTGCAACCAGAGTGTATCTTGGAGGCAAAGATGATATCGTTTTCAATCACATATTTAAAGCATGTTGCTAGGAAAAGCTATTCTTTGGAGGGGGACATCATGCTTGGAAAAGTGGTAGGAAGTGAAGAAGAGAAAGACTCTTAACCAGTTAGATTGACTCAGTGACTGCCGCAATAAGCTCAAATGTGTCGGACATTGAGAGATGGTGGAGTTCGATAGAGCAGGGTTCAGTTCTGTGGTTCATAAGATTGCCATGAGCTGTACCCAACTTGACAGCAGCTAACAAAAACATATTCACAATCTACATGGAACCAGCAACCAAGAGATCAGGAGTTGTATGGCCCTTGGAAAGGCTGCAGTCAGGGACTTCTCCAAATTATTGAGGAGCAATGATGTCAATTTGAGGACTAAACGGCACCTGATGTAGGCTGTGATCTTTTACTATGCTGCTAAGAGCTGGACAACAAATAAAGATGATAGAAGACTCAATGCACTTGAATTGTGTTGCAGAAGAATGCTGAAAAGCCCATGGACTGCCAAAAACTCAAACACATATGTTTTGGAGAAGGTGTAGCCAGAGTGCTCTTTGGAGGCAAAAATGATAAAGCTTCATCTCATATACTTTTGGCACGTTGTTAAGAAAGCTCCTTGGAGAGGGATATCATGCTTGGAAAGTTGGAGGGATGGGAAAGAGAGGAAGATCTTCAACCAGATAGACTGATATAGTGACCGCAGCAATGGGCTTTAGTACTTCAAAGACTGTGAGGATGGCATAGGATAAGACAGAGTTCAGATGTGTTGTTTATAGGGTTGCTATGAATTGTGCTTGACTTGATGAAACCTAACAACAACAACAACAACATGCTCAAAGTATGGGAGACAAAGCTTCACTGTCCATGCCTTTAATGAGCACCCTGATTGCACTTTTCTAAGACATATTTGTTTGTTCTTTGGACTGTCTATGGGATATTCAGTACTCTTCTCCAATACCATAAATCAAAGGCATCAATTCTTCTGTAATTTCTATTCATTGTCTGACTTCAAGCTACATAGCAAGTAATCGAACAGATTATGGTTTTAATCAGGTACACCTTAGTATTTAAACAGACATCATTCTTCTTCAGCAGTTTGAAGAGGTCAGTGACAGCAGATTTTCCAAATCAAATATGTCTTTTCATATTCTGGTTGCTGGTGCCAAAGGTGTTGATTGTGGATACAAGTAAGATGAAATCATAGACAATTTCTTTTTTTTTTCTCCATCTAGGCCACCAAAATTGTATTTAATGAAAAGAAAGGAAATACCGGTCAGAAAATAATAACCGTAAGAAGAGTCAAATAAAATTTAAAAAGAGAAAAATCAAATATTCTCCTCCTAAAACCAACATCATAAACCTAACCCCAAAATCTCAACATATGAACTTAACAGTAAAATGGAGTGGATAAAATAGTTCATTAAGTTGATGATACAACCAAAAGAAAACTCATAGTATCCTTGTTATGTTGTTGTTATGTGCTATCGAGTCGCTGTGACTCATAGCGACCCTATGTACAAGAGCCCTAAACCTTGCTCTATCCTATGCCAACCTCACTGTCTCTAACACACCTACTCCCATTACCCCAATCACTGAACTGATCCTTAAGGGACAGAATAAAACTGCTGATATTGTTTTCATGGTTGTAAAGCTTTGTGGAAGAATATGGCCACATCTTTCTTCTTCGGGATAGAGCTAGTAATTTTGAGACATTGACATTTTGGTTGGCAGATAACAGCTCAACCATTAAGCAAACACGGTTTTCTTCTGAACTTGACTATATATCTATATAAATTATTCAATATGAACAACAGAGGAAAAAGTTTTGAAAAATATGTTATCAAAAGTCCCACTGTGGAGGAAAGAGGGAGAAAAATGTGTATGAATAAGTGAATGAAAAACCAATTTCTTTGTAAAGTTTCATGCAAGTAGCAATTAAAAAGAATTCAAAATAAACAAAAAATACCCACCTAAATGTCTCTTGCATATGCCATTAAATCTCATAAGAGGAAAGAATAAGGCAGAAAAAATTGTTTGAAGAAATATTAAGTTTTAAAAACCTTGCAAATTTGACGAAAAATCTAAACTTACAGGTAGATAAAATCTTGCTGACGATTGTTAAAAACAAAACAAAACACTGGAACTTCCAGAAATTAAAGTTGTTATCAGAAGAGCTTGTGACACAAGGGCATTGCTGATGTTAGATGAATCTTGACTGAAAGTAAATACCAGAAAAATGTTTACTTGTTTCTTATTGACTATGCAAAGGTATGGCTCATAACAAATGATGAGAAGAATGGGAATCCCAAAGCACTTAATTGTGCTCATGTGAAACCTATGTATAGATCAAGAATTCATTATCCTCACAAAAGAACAGTGTATGGTTTACCCTCATAAAAGGTGTGCATGAAGGCTGTATTATTACTTTTCCTTATCTGTCCAGTATGTATGCTGTTCAAATATTTCAAGAAAATGGACTATACAAAGAAGAATGTGGCATCAGGATTACAGGAAAACTCATCAGCAATTTGTGCTATGCAGATGGCACAATCTTGTTGGATGAAAGTTGAAGAGAACTTGAAGCACTTTCCTACAGAAGATGAAAGACTACAGCCTTCGGTATAAATTACATATCAGCATTAAGACAACAAAAGTCCTCACCACTGGAGCAATAGACAACATTGTGATAAACAGAGGAAAGATTGAAGATGCCAAGGATTTAATTTTGTTTAGATCCACAATCAAGACTCGTGTTAATGGCAGTCAAGAAATAAAACGATGAACTGCACTGGAAGAATCTATTTTCAAGGACTTCTTCAAAGTGCCAAAGAGAAAGGATGTTAATTTATTAAAGATTAAGGTACACCTGATATAAGCTGCACTCTTTTTAATTGCTTCTTATGAATCTGAAAGTTGGACAGTAAATAAGGATGACAAAGAGTAGTGTTGGAGAAGAGTACTGAATATCCTTGGATTGCCAAAAGAATAAACAAGTCTGTCTTGGAGGAAGTGCAACCGGGACACTTCTCAGAGGATAGTGAAACATCATCTCACATAGATTGCGCGTGTTGTCAGGAGAGATCAGTTCTTGGAAAAGGCATCATTCTGTAAATGGTTGAGGGTAAGAAAGAGGAAGACCTTCTAATAAGATGGATTGATACAACGACTGTAACAATGTGCTTGAGCATAGATACAGGCTAGGGCATGGTCCAAGTCTGTTATTCATAGATTTACTATGAGTCACAGATAGATTTAATGACATCCAATAACAACACAAGAAGATTGAAGAAGTAATCAATCATTGCTGCCAGGCCAGAATCAACTCATAGTTTACCCTTCAGTGAGTTCCCAAGAGGCTTAAGTCACAGAGGAGATGGTGCCACATTTGGGTTAGCAGAGCAACTCTCTATAGACTACATCACCAGAGATCTCTTCAAGAATGAGTGGACTAACTCAGTCCCATAAAGACAAATACTGTATAAAACCATTTTGTAAAACAAGTATGAGGATCCAAGTGGGGGAGGGTAGAAGCAAAGGGGTGAGAATGGGTAGGGAAGGGGGTGTTAATCATAGGATCACACAATTTGATGTGTGTGTCGGGTGAAGGAAATGGGAAAGATCCTGTGTGAAAAACTATATATTCTAACTTTAAAAATAAATCAGTACAAAATAATTTTTAAAGTAGAGTAACACACACACACACACACACACACACCCTCCACACACACACTTTTAAACACATATAGTCAACCTGCTGATAACAAAATTATAAAACTCATGGGAAGTGCCTCAAAGACAAGGAGTACAAAAATAATAGAGTCTCAATTATTGTTGAATAACTTCAATAATTCTTTCATTATCCACTTAAAGGATATTTTGAAACAATAGTAAACATTCATACCAAAGAAAAGATATACTTTTTAACTTAAAGTTTATGAACTTAATATCATTATTATGCTAAGAAGAGATTTAGGCTGGAAATAAAAATGAATAAAACAAAGGTTAAGTAGAAGTTACATGTATTTGTAGACAAGAGACTAATCCATAATGGTTCAGTGAAGGATACCAGAATCTTTGATTACATCTTCAATCTGTTGACAAACTGGAGTACAAAATAATGCTTACTATTTCTATGTTGTTGTTATATGCCATGGAGTTAGCTCTAACTTTCCGTAACTTTATGTACAACATAATGAAATACTGCCCAATCCTGCAATTCTTATAATCTTTTCCATGCTTAATACCATTGCTGCATCTGTTTTCTTTGCTAAGGTTTCAATCATCACTATCTCTCTGACCAATTCCTCCTTTTTTCCCCAAATGAATATTGTTGTTGTTCTTACGTGTTGTCAAGTCGTCTGCGACTCATAGTCACCCTGTGAATCCTGCCTTAGCCTCTGACAGTCAGAATTAGTAGCCCAGTAGTAATTCTTTCATTATTGCACATTGTGAGAAATAAAAATATCAAACAATTTTAACTTTCCCATGCTGTTATTGTTGTTAGGTGCCATCATAGCTACTCTAAAAAATAACACAGCTCTAAACTCTGCCCTATCTTCTGCCATTCTCAACATTTCTGACACACTTGAGCCAATTGCTGCAGTTACTGTGTCAAGCCAGCTGGTTGAGGGTCATTCTCTCCTTTGCCATCCTTCCACCTTTCTAAGTATGATATACGTCTCCAAGGAATAACCTTTCCCAAAGTATGTGAGATGAAGTTTTCTTATCTTTGTCTCCAAGGGGCACTCTGGCTGCATTTTCTCCAAGACATATTGGTTTATTCTTTTGGCATTTCATGCAGCACTCTTTCTTTAACATCGCAGTTTAAAGGTGTCAATTCTGCTTCTCTCACTCTTATTCATTGTCCAGCTTTCAGAAGCATAGCAAGTGATTTATGAATCAGGCACACTTTAATCCTCAAACTGACATAATTGTTTCTCAATAATTTGGAGACGTCCTTGGCTGTAGACTTTCCCAGTGCAATGTCTCCTGATCTCCTGACTGCTGGTAGAAAGGTGGTTGATTGTGGATCTAAGTAAGATAAAGTTATTGACAGTCTTAATCTTTTCTTCATCTATCACCATGTTGCCTCTTGGTCCAATGGTGAGAATTTTTGTTTTCTTAACTTTGAGATGCAACCCATACTGAAGGCTGTATTATTCATTAATCTTCTACAGGAATTACTTCACGTCCTACTCACTTTCAGCAAACAACATTGTATCATATGCATGTTGCTGGTTATTGATAAGTCTTCCTCCAATCCTGATGCCACATTCTTCTCAGCTTCTTGGATGTGTTCTGGGTTTCAAATTTTTATCGTTAGCCATAATTTGTTATGATCCACACAGTCAAATGTCTTTGTATAGTCAATAAAGCACAATTAGACATTCTTCTGGTATTCTTTGCTTTCAGGCAGAATCTATCTGACATCAGCAATAATATTCCTGGTGCTACAGCCTCTTCTGAATGCAGGCTGAACTTCTGACAGTTTTCTATGTGTTGTTCTAGCAACCTTAAAATTATCTTCAGCAGTATTTTGCTTGTATATGATATTGATGATATTGTTCAACAATTTCCACATTTTGTTGGATCACCTTTGTTGGAAATGGGAACAAATATGGATCTCTTCCAGTCAGTTAGCCAAGCAGCTGTCTTCCAAATTCCCTGGCATACACTGGTGGGCATGTCTGGGATTGCATCGATCATTTGGAACATGTCAATTGTTATCCTATTAATTTGGGGGCCCTTATTTTTTTTTCAATGCCTTTAGTGCAGCTTGAACTTCTTTCTTTACCACTGGATCTTTATAAAATTATACTTCTTGAAATATTTTCATGCCAGCCAATCCCTTTTGGTACAGTGCTTTAATGAATTCCTTCATTCTTCTTTTGATGGTTTCTGGATCATTCAAGATTTTTCTGTATCAATCCTCAATACTGTAACTCAAGACTTAAAATGCTGGGAGAGTTCTTCCCTTTTTATTCTCTAATTCCATCTGTCTGAACACTTTGTCTTCTCAAGCTACCCTTTGAAAAATTTTGTTCTGTGCTTTTACTTGAGCATTTCTTCTATTATTTTGGTTTTTTGACACTATAATGCAACTGTTGTTCAGTACCATCAAGTTGTCTTTGACTCATAATGATTCTATGTAGAAAGAACAAATTAAAATACTGTTTAGTCCTGTGTCATCTTCACAATCTCTGAATTGCATAAGGCCATTATTGCAACAATTGTGTCAATTAATTTTATTGATAATTTTCTTTTCTTCTTTTTCACCAACTCAAGCATACTGAGTTTATCCTTCTCCAGGGACTGTATCTTTCTGATAGCATGTTCAAATCATGTGAGACGAAGTTTTACTATCATATTTTCTAAGAAATATTAGCAATGTACTTCTAATACAGATTTATTTCTTATTTAGGCAATCATCCATAGTATAATGACTATTTTCAGTATCTGCTAAGGGCTTCCACCACTCCCCTGTAAGTTTGCCATACTGTAATGGCTTACATGTTGCTGTGATGCTGTAAGTTGTGCCATTGATCTTTCAAATATCATCAGGTTCACCCATGGTGAACTGGTTTTAGCAAAGCTTCCAGACTAAGACAGACTAAGAAGTAAGATTGACCATCCACTTCTGAAATAACAAGCCTTCAAAACCGTTATGAATAACAGAAAAACAATGTTGGACATAGTGCTGGAAGATGAACCCCTCAGGTTGGAAGGAATTCAAAATGCAACTGGTAAAATACTGCTTCATCAACGTAGAGTCTACCATAATGGAGCAATGAAGTAAGCTTTCACCTAATGCAGGATCTTCATTGGTTGATTTGGTTAAATTCAAAATGAGGAGAAACAGCTGCAAAGATACTCTGATAGTTGGAATATGGAGTATACAAAGTATAAATGTAGTAAAATTGGAAGTTA
The DNA here is from genome assembly GCF_000299155.1 of Elephantulus edwardii. NCBI lineage: Eukaryota > Metazoa > Chordata > Mammalia > Macroscelidea > Macroscelididae > Elephantulus > Elephantulus edwardii. The sequence goes on from NW_006399928.1 coordinate 623,628, forward strand.
TTAAAAAATTAAATGGAACACTGATCTGAGGAGTGTTAGTATTGCCCATTTTGAATTAGATAATAATGTAATCTATTATGCTGGGAATGACAAATTGTAGAGGAATGGGGTCACATTTGTTGTCAAAAGAACAAAATATTTGTTGTCAAAAGAACAAGATATATCCTGCTAACATAAAACATACCTCCATGTATATTACAGCATTATTCACAATAGCAAAGAATTGGAAACAATCTAAATGTCCATAAATGAATGGATAGAGAAACTATGTACTTCATACAGTGGAGTACTATGCAATACTGAAAAACAATAAAGAATTAGTGAAACACTACATAACATGGAAGAACCTAGAGAATACTATGCTGAGAAAAAATGTTGTCCATTGTTATTGAATTGGAATCCACCCATAGTTGATCCTCCAGAAGGTTTCCAGTGGCTGTAAATTGCTTGGGAGGAGAGTTCTCATATTTTTTTCCTGTGGAAGAATTGTTGGATTAGAACTTCTCAACTTTAAGTTGTCAGCACACAATTCCCTATCCACTAGGCACCAAATTTCAGTCACAAAAGGACAAATATTATATAAAACCACTATTATAAAAAACTAAGTTCATATTTAAAAACAGAGAGAATTATACTAGAATGGTAGCCAAAGAAAAGAGGGGAGAAACAGAAAATTATTTCAAAGACAATGAATACTTATTAATACAAGAGTAGGGGAAAAAACAATATGTAATGAATAGATGATCAGACACTATGGGTATAGTAATTAATGTTATGGGGAAAAATACATGAATGATTTATTGAAAAAACAATATGCTTTGTAAATGTTCACTCAAATTTCAATAAAATTTGGGGGATAAAATATCTATCTTGAAGTATAATGCTGTGAGTGATATTAATGATACTATATATACTCATCTAAAGAAGGCCTACAACTATTATATGCATTGGAAACTAAAGCAGAAGATGGGGGGAGGGGATGAGGATTTCTTTTGACCTTGCAGTCTGAAATTGGTGGAACATGCAATCAAGATCCATTAATAATAATTGGTGGCTGGAATGTAAAAGTTGAAAGCAATGAAGAAGAATTAGTAGTTGGAAAATATGGACTTGGTGATAGAAATGAGATTGGAGATTGAATGATGAATTTTGCACAATCAATTATTTATTCATTTGTGAATACCTTTGGGGAAAGCATAAGTGACTGTACACATGGACCTCACTTGATGGACTACACAGGATTCAAATTGACCACATCTATGGAAAAGGAGAATGGAGAAAGTATTAAACAATAATGTTATTATCACATGCAAGTAAAACCTTACTGAAGATTATTCAAAAACAGCTGGAACAGTCCATCGACAGGGAACTGCCAGAAATTCAAGCTGGATGCCGCAGAGGCCGTGGAACGAAGGATATCATTGCTGATGCCAGATGGATCTTGGCTGAAAGCAGAGAATACCAGACAGATGTTTACTTGTGTTTTATTGACTATGCAAAGACATTTGACTGTGTGGATAATAACAAATTGTAGCTAGCACTGAGAAGAATGGGAATTCCAGAACATGTGCTCATAGGAAACCTATATATCAACCAAGAAACATTTCTTTGAACAGCATGGTTTCAAATAAAGAAAGGTGTGTATCTCAAGATTATATCCTTAATCCTTATCTATTCAATCTATGTGAAGAAGAATGTGACATTAATACTACAGAAAGTCTCATCAATAATCTGTGTTGTGCAGATAACACAAGCTTGCTTGCAGAAAGTGAAGAAGACTTGAAGTACTTACTGATGAAGATCAAAGCTTACAACTTTCAACACATTATATCTCAACTTCAAGAAAACAAAAGTCTCATGACTGGACCAATAGACAACATCTTGATGGAGAAAAGATTGAAGCTGTCAGTGATTACATTTCACTTTGTTCCACAATTAACTTCAATGGCAGCAGCAGTCAAGAAATAAGAAAACATGCTGCATTGGGAAAATCTGCTGTCAAGGACCTCTCCATAGTTCTAAAAATCAAAGACACAAGTTTAAAGACTAAAGTGATTCAAAGTATTGTATTTTAATCACTTTGTATGCATCAGAATGTTGGACAATGACCAGAAAGATCAAAGAAGAATCAATGCTTTTGAAGTGTGGTGTTGATGAAGAGTATCAAATATCTCATGGACTGCTAAAAGAACAAACAAATCTATCTTGGAAGAAATACAGCCAGAATGATTCTCAGAGGCAAGGGTAGTGAACTCCATCTCATATATTTTGGGCATGTTACCAGAAGAAGTCAGTTCTTGGAAAAAGGTAGCATGCTTGGAAATGTAGGTAGTCAGTGAAAGAGAGGAAGACCCACAATGAGTTGGACTAACATAATGACTTTAAAAATGGGGGAAGTAGGGACTTGAGAATGCTGCAGATAATGGTGATGGCATAGGATGGGACATGGTTCAGACCTGTTGTTCATAGGGTTCCTGTGAATCATAGTTGACTCAATACATGCTTGGTATTGAAGTTGACAATACTAGGTGCACAGGTGAGGTAGAGCTCTTATTTACTTCAGTGAAACAGAGCCAGATAAAGAGTACAGATCAAAGCAAAAGCCAGTGAGCTTTGTCAGACTTCAAGATATATATTTTATGTAGATTGCAACCCACAATGAAACTCTATTTGAATTAGTTGAATTCACATAACAGATACCTTGTAGATGATCATGTCATGTAAGACTGCATCAAGAAAACTATTATATTCTATCACATGTCAAGGGGGTGACTATTCATAACTGTCAAACCAGAGAAATATAGACAGCTAAGTTGACATACAATTTTAACTGTAACACATACTCCCACATGAACACTTACCTTCCTTTAAATTGTTTCTCCTTCCCTTTCTTTTGTCCAATTACTTCAAGTAAAATATCTTTTTCTATTTGTCAATTTCACATAACTGTAATCATTGCCACTAGTTCTAAGAGAAACCAGTGTGAGATGAAAGTATCAAATAAAGGTAAATTTATTCTTTCTTAAGTGAAATTTGACTAAAAAACACATGCCATCAATTTCTAATGTCCATTGAAACTCACTAGAAATACTCTTCAGAAAGGACCTGTCAAAGCATCTCCTCAACTTGTAATTAATTATGTTATTCTCGTGTTTTAGCATTCAAAGTGCTATTTATTAGTTATATTCTTGTATTAATAGTATTGACACAGCATTCTTATCAATGATTGAGAAATTAAATGTGCAATCATGGGTTAAGTCTAATTAGTCCAATCATGGTTTAAACCCAATTGTGCGGGCAAAATTGGCAACTTTACTACTGCATTAGCATAATTTATATGGGAAAAATATTTAGATGCCACACAACTATTAACCTTGATAACACCTTTTTTTTTGGTGGGGGTGGGGAAGCACATAAATAGGGTTTACCAATGAATCAGTACAAAGAATCTTCTTTAAGTGAGTAATAAATGGAATATGTGGTTGTTATTGTTGTTGTTGTTATGTGCCTTTGAGCATGAACTAACTCATAGCTGACCCTTCAGATAATTTCCAGAGGCTGTAAATCACACTGGAGGAGATAGCCCACCTTTCTCCAGTGAACCAGCTGGTGGATTTTAATTTCTTGACTTTGGGTTGGTAGTGAAAATTCTTACCACTAGCAAAGTCATATTTCAATAACTGCTGAATTAATTTCTGATAAGCATTTAGTGTAATGTTGTTGTTGTTCTTGTTTGCCTTCAAGTTCATGTAATACTGGAAAAAGAAGATCAATAGTAATTAATTCTATAAAACACAATGTGGGAGATCCAGAAGATGGCGGAGGTGGAGAGCACAGTGTAAAGAGCGAGAGGGATAGCAAGCTGCATAGAGAGGACACCAGAGAGTACTTTATGCTCCACAGAGACTGACCATCACAGCGTGACGTGAACAGTAGGATTTTGAATCAGAACTTTTGCTAATATATTATTTTAGAAGCTTTAAAAACCAGAGCCCTGCCTGCCTGCGCTCAGTGGTCCTGCAGTGGTCTCACCGCGGACCCAGCAAAAGCTGGAATCCACTAGCTGAGCTGAGCTGCATTGAGACTCACCTGAAAGGAAAAAGGTTAGTGGGGAAATCAGCTGAATTCTCTTAAGCCCACTAAAACCTGGAGGGTCTGAGGTGCGGCATGGACTACAGGAATTGAATCATAACTTTTGTCAAAACTTTTAGTATTAGAACTGGTGGAACAAAGCTACGCAGACTTGGCAAAAACCGGAAGCCACTAGATGAGCTTCTAAGAGACCCGTTTGAAAGGAGAAAACTTAGTGGGGAAATTGACTTAATTCACTTAAGCTCCACTAAGACCCAGTGGGTCTGTTGCATGACGTGGACAGTAGAAATTTGAATCAGAACATCTGCTGGAGTGGACTCAGAATGAGCTAATAGCCTCAGCTGCAATCGGGACCACTTTTCGGTCCACACTGCGTATCGGCAAATGCCGGAATCTGCAAGCCGAGCTTCTGACGGACCCATTTGAAAGGGATAATCTTTGGGGGGAAAGTGGCTGAATTTTCTAAAGCCTCACTGAGGCCCAGTGGCTTTGTTGCATGATGGAGACAGTAGGAATTTGAATAAGAACTTTTTATGGATTAGAGTCGGAACTGTACGAAATCTGCCTGGGTTGCAATCTGGTCCACATTTCAGTGTGCAATCTGGATCAGCAAAACCCAGAAGCTGCGGGACCCATTTGAAAGGGGAAAGCTTAGTGGGAAAATTGGCTGAATCCTCTTAAGTCCCACTAAGACCCAGTGGGTCTGTTGTTTGACGTGGACAACAGGAATTCTAAAAAGAACTTTTATTGATACAAAGAGATTTAGGAACCACAGGATCTTAAACCTGTACTGCTTTACAGAAATTTGACTGGTCATCCTAGGCAGGGGCCACTGGACGAGGGCACTGTGTAGTGCCACTGGGTAAGGGCCACTGAGTGAGAACTGCTGACCTGGAGACAGACAGCAGGAACTCGATCAGGATCCTCAATCGTGAGCACACCTGGGCAGCTAAGGTCTGAGTGAGGTCCCTCAACTGGTTGACCCACCCTGGTGACTATTTCACCTCCCTGCCTGCCCCACCCCATTTGGCTCCACTCCTATGACTACACAACCACTCAGTCAATTAACCTGCCTTTAATCCAGAGCATCTGGATCTGACTTTCCTACAAAAGTCTGCTCTCACAGGCTCTGAACTGACCTTTTCCTTGAGTTAGAAATTCAGAGAAATTGTCTTTACATCAAGTTTAAATCAATGTCTCAAAGAAAACAAGCTATTGTACACACTACACAAATGCAAAACAAGATGATACCACCAAACGGTGACACAGTAGCAATGGATTTCCTAAAACCAGAAAGTCTGATGGAACTTTCTAACGCAGAATTTAGAAGAACAATGATTCAATATTTTCATTGGATAAAAGACAAACTCGAAGAACTACAGGATGCTACAAGCAGAAACCAGGAGGAGCTAAAAAAAAACCAATTCAGAACAATGCAAATAAAACAAACGAACCACTAGAGGCACTGGAAAAACATGAAACCACAATCCAAAATATGAGGTCCAATGTTTCAGAAGCTGTCAAAATGATGGAGGGACACATAAATAGAATTGAAGAGAGAGAACACAGAACTAGTGAAATAGAAGATAGAAATATCACCACTGATCTGCTAGAGCAAAAAGCAGAATCAAAAAGGAATGGAAAAGAAGAAAATCTAAGAATAATTTGGGACATCACCAAGAGAAAAAACATGCGCATCATTGGAGTCCCAGACCAGCCAGAAGCAAGAAAAGACACTGAAAAACTTGTGCAAGAATTACTAGAGGAAAACTTCCCAGGCATAATGAAGAATGA
>NW_006399928.1:633922-643661 GCF_000299155.1 Elephantulus edwardii
GAAATATCTCAGTCACAAAGGGACAAGTACTGCATGGTGCCACTGTTGTTGAATGGGTCTGACATCAGGGTGGGGGTATGACAGAAAAAACTGGATAAATTATCTATATTGTATTGAAACAGATGAGGGAAAGAACAGATTAGAAGTGATGTATGATTGAGTATTGTGGTTAGCACAGGAATCCAGAATTAAGGTTGCATAGAGAAGTGTACTTGGGGTGGAGGGTGGGGGGGGAGGTGACGTGGGAATTGTATACTAATGAAGGAATTTTTTTTTCTCTTCGGAGGGGAAGCGAGCTGGTGGGGAGGTGTGGGCAAGGAGAAAAGTGCGGCAATGAATGAATGGAAATCCAAAACCTCTGTAAATGTCTATTAAAATTAATAATGATAATAATAATAATAAAAATTTAAAAAATAACTATGAGTCTCTCCTTAGAGAGAGACATCATGATTGGAAGGGTGGAGGAACAGCACAGGAGAAGACGACCCTGGATGAGATGGACTGACCCAGTAACTGGGGTAACTGAGGTTAGGTATGTCTGAGACAATGAGATTAGCTAAGGATAGAGCAGCTTTCAGAGCTGTTGTACATAGTGTCACTATGAGTTGCAAGCGACTTAACAACACATAATAATAACAACATCATGGGTCTGATCCAAGCCATGGTCATTTCAATCACTTGCTATGCATGAGTGTAATAATGAAAGAACTTTTTTTCAAAAGAAAAAAGAGAACTGGGGCGGGGGGAGCAGGGAGGAAAATGTGCAACAATGAATGAATGGAAATCAAAGTTATTTATAAGCTTTCATTAAAATATTTTTAAAAACAAAAGAAAAAACAAAACAAAACAACAAAAAAAGCAAAATGTGTACGCATGATTGTATAAAACACAATGTACCTGCATGAAACACTATATATATGAATGATTGTATGGAAACCAATAAAATATGTATTAAAGTACACAAAAGAAACATGTATGGTCCCTAAATTGATGATTAAAGCCATGATCTCTTTGATTACACATCTGAAAGTTAAACAATGACTATGGATGACAGAAGAAGATGCCTTTGAGGTGTGGTGTTGGAGTAATGAAAATCCATGAACTGATAAATGAATGAACACAAGTCTATTTTAGAGGAAAATGCAACCAGGGTGTTTCTTGTAAGCAAGGATAGTGCAGCTTCTTGCATATTTTGGGCATGTTGTTAAGAGTTTCCAGTCCTTGGAGGGACATTATGTTTGAGAAGGTGGAGGGTCAGCATAGAAGAAGATGACTCTCAACAAGATCTATTGACCCTAGTGACTGTAACAATGGGCTCAAGTATATCATAGATGGCAAGGATGGCACAGGATAGGTCAAGATTCAGATCTGTTGTTAATAGAGTCGCTATGATTTGCAATGGACTCAACCGTATATAACATTCACAGATGTAATGAAGGAAGTTCTTCAAAGAGTTGCACTGCTAACCCAGAGGTCACACCTCTCTGGTGATTCTAATTTGCTAGCAGAAAGAGAAGCAATCTTATTCTTGTGATTTACACCTCAGAAACCCAATGGGATTGGTCAAGTATGAGTCAGTTCCAACTCAACAATAGTGGGTTTGAACTGTCTTTTTTATTTTTAATATAATTATATACAGTCTTACCACTATCAACCAATGGGACACAATCCCATAAGCAGACAGAGAAAAGAGGATGACTGACTAGTGACTATGCCTTATTCTTAATAAAGTAATTTCTTCCCTAGGTTCCATAATTTCACTTGGAAGGCCACGTGGCAATAAAATCAGATCCAGTGTATGCTTATTCCACCCCATTGCATTGATTGACGAAAATTAACTTTTGTATGGTAAATATATTGCTGGAAAAGAACTATAATGACAATTAAAACATTGATTTGTGTATTCAGAATATAAAGTAATAATGGGTTGCATATCTTATACAATACACAGCTACTATGCAGATACTTCTTGGATCTAAAGTTGAAGCCAAGGTATTATAGATAAGGAAAATGGGAGTTCACTGGGCATGTTACATGGATTGACTCATTTAATAGCCATATTGGCCTTATATAACTAACATTTTATATATAAAAGGTGAGGTAACTTGTCTCAGGCTCACACTTCGTAGTGGGGTTTGGATCTAAATCCAGGACTCCAATTTTAACCATAATTGTTGTTGTTGTCGTTGTCATTTTGTGTCATCGAGTAGCTTGTGACTCATAGTGATCCTACACACAACAGCTCTGAAACTTGCACCAACCTAGCTAACCTTATTGTCTCTGACACACCTAGGCTCTGAGTCAATCCATCTCTCAACCCAGGGTCTTCCTCTCTTACGCTGTTCCTCTACCCTTCCAAGCATGATGTCCTTGTCCACGGATATCAGATCAAGCTTTAAAATCCTTGCCTCCAAGGAGTAGCCTGTTTGCACCCTTTCCAGGATGAACCTATTTGATCTTCTACCAGTTGATAGTATATTCAATACTCTTCTCCAGTACCACAACTCTTCTGTCATCCTTAATCATTGTCCAGCTCTCTGATACATAACAATTGTAAAGACCATGGCCTGGAGCAAGTGCACCTTAGTCTCTAGATTGACATCATTGCTCTCCAGTACACTGGAGTGGTCTCTGACAGCAGATTTTCCCATGCAATTTGTCTTTTTATATCCTGCCTGCTGGTAGTAAGAGTGTTGATTGTGGATACAAGCAAGTTTAAGCTGGTAAAAATCTCAGTCTCTTCACTCTCTGTCATGATTCTGCAAATAGGCCCAGTGATAAGAATCTTTGTTTTCTTGATATTGAGCTTCTATACATATTGAAGGCTGTGGTTCTTGACCTTTTGCAGCAAATGCCTCAGGTCCTCCTCAGTTTTGGCAAGCAAGGTTGTGTCATCTGCATAACACAGGTTGTTGATGAGTCTTCCTCCAATCCTGATGTCACATTCTTCCTCATAGAGCCCAGCCTTCTGGATGATCTCTTCCGCATATAGGTTGAAAAGATATGGAGATAGAATGTAATCCTGGTATACACCAATTCTGATTTTGAACCATGCAGTGTTTCCTTGCTCTGTTCTGATGACTGCCTCCCAGTCCAAGTATAGGTTTAACATAAACACAATTAAATATTCTATTGTTACATGCTATCAAGTTGGCTACAACTCATAGCAACTCTATGAGCAATAGCTCTGAACCCTGCCCTATTGTGAGTCAAACTCACTGTCTCTGACACATTTGCCCCCACTTCCACAGTCACTGTGTCAATTCATCACCTTCAGGGTCTTCCTCTCTGTCATCCTCTAAGGATTGGTCTCTATTGGCAATATGCCCAAAGCGTATCAGACATAATTTCAAAATTCTTGCCTCCAAGGAGCACTCTGGTTTCGCCCTCTCCAGTTCTATTTTACCCAATTGTTCTATTGGCGGTCTAAGAGTTTAATACTCTTCTCCTGCACCACAAATCAAAGGGATCCATTCTTCTTTGGTCATCCTTACTCACTGTCCATCTCTCAGAGGCATAGCAAGTAATTGAGAAGAGCATGACTACCTTCATCACTAGACTGACACTGTTGCTCTTTAGCATTCTGGAGAGGTCCTTGACAGCAGACTTTCCAATGCAACTCGTCTTTTAATTTCCTAACTGCTGGTGCCAAGAGTGTTGCTTGTGGGTCTGGACCAGAAGAATATCTATAAAGATATCCTATATTTGGACCAAGAAGCAGTAGTCAGAATAAAGCAATGAAATACTGCATGATTCAAAATCAGAAAAGAAGTGTGTCAGGGGTACATCCTGTCTCAATACCTTTTCCATCTATTTGGGATGCTGAAGAGGAATGTGGCATCAGAATTAGAGAAAAACTAATCAGCAACCTGTGTTTTGCAGATGGCACAATCTTGTGTGCTGAAAATGAGGATGGCCTAAAGGATTTGCTGCAGAAAGTCAAGTACTGCAATCTTCAATATGGATTGAAGCTCAACATTAAAAAAAAACAAAGATTCTTATCACTGGGCCAGTTAGCACAAGCATGATAGATGGAGAAGAGATTGTTACCAATTTCAGCTTGCTCCTTTACACAATCGATATTCTCAGTGCCAGCAGGTCAGGAAAGCAAAAGACAAATTGCACTGGGAAAATCTGCCATCAGGGACCACTCCAGACTGCTGAAGAGCTGCCATGTCAATTTAGAGGCTATGATTCACTTGATCCAAGCTATGGTCTGCACTTCAGAAAGCTGGACAATGACTAAAGATGACAGAACAAAAATTGATGCCTTTGAGGTTTAGTGCTGGAGAAGAATATTGAATGTACAATACCATGGACTGGTAGGAGATCAAACAGGTTCATCCTAGAAAGGGAGAAACCAGAATGCTCCTTGGAGTCAAGGATTTTGAAGCTTTGTCTGACATACTTGGGGCGTGTTTCTAGGAGGGAGCATTCCTTGGAAAAGAACCTTATGCTTGGAAGTGGAAGGGACAGGGTAAGAGTAAGACCCTGGAGGAGATAGATTGGCACAATGTCTCATGGTAATAGGGACAGGTGTGTCGAAGAAAGTGAAATTGGCTCAGAATAAGACAGAGTTCAGAACCGTTGTACATAGGATCACTGTGAGTTGCAGTCGAATAAACAGCACATAACAACAGCATGTGTGATTGTATGTATACATATATGCTGTTGTTGTGAACCGTCAAGTCAGAACTGACTAATAGCTGACCCTCCAGCTGATTTTCACAGGCAGTTTAATCACACAGGAAGAGATTGCCCATCCTTCTCCCATGGAGCGTCTGGTGAATTTCAACTGCATGCCTTTGCATTGCAGTGCAGTTTCTCACCACTAGGCCACCAGAGCTGCATGCTCGTGCTCTCTCAATAGATATAGATAGATAGATAGATAGATAGATAGATAGATAGATAGATGATAGAGATATGGATATAGATAGCTAGAGATAGAGAGATATAGATATATCACTAAATATGTGTGTGTATGTGGCATCCACTTCCTAAACAACAAGCCTCCAGAAACTATATGAACTTTCATAAATGTCAATAGTTATAGAAAAACTTCAGGCCTTTTTTTCACAGCGTCGTTATGAGTCGTGCTCAACTCGAAGGCAATCAACAACAACATGTGTGTGTGCGTGTGTACATACATGTCTCTATAAAGATAGATAAATCACTACATAGATATATCACTAGATCTATCTATTTATAGCTAGCTAGCTATCATCTAGCTAGCTATCATCTAGCTATTGATCTATCTATATCTATCTATCTATCTATCTATCTATCTATCTATCTATCTATCTACCATCTATCCATCTATCACGTATCATGCTTTAGTGGCCTAGTGGTAAGAAGCTGCACTATAATTCTGAAAGTACAGGGTTTAAATTCATCAGCTACTCTGAGGGAGGATGGGAAATTTCCTCCCATGAGATTAACTGCCTATCTGTAAACTTTCATTAAAATCAGAATTTAAAAAATGGAGATTTGTACACCAATGTTCATACCAGCATTATTCATCATCACAAGAACATGCAAACAGCCCAGATGTTCAATAAAAAATGGGTTGAGAAATTGTGTTATTTTACACATTGGAACACTATGCAGCATGCAGGAGCAATAACTTTGTAAATTATTACCTAAGTTGGGAAGGACTGGAAAGCATTATGCTGAGTGAACTAACTCAGTCCAACAAGGATAAATATTGTATAAAACCATTATTGTAGAATAAGTATAAGGATCCAAGAGGGGTTGGAGAGATTGGAAGCAGAGGGATGAGGATGTGCAGGGGGAGCTGGGGTTGTACAATTTGTTGGGTGGGGGGATGAGGGAATTAGAAAAAAAAGTTCTTGAATACAATGTATTCAAATTCATTAAATAAGCTAGTAGAATTTTTTTCAATTATTTAAAGAATCTTTAAAAAACTTGCTGAAGGGTCAACTATGAGTTGGTTCTGATTTGATGATAGATAACATTATGTAATAGAGGAGTTTGGCTGTGTAGTGACTAAAGCACTTGGCTGTCAACCAAATATTAACTGTTCAAATTCACCATCTACTCTGGGAGAAAAATGTAGCAGTTCACTTCTATGAATATTTACTATTTTGGAAACTCTACCGGTGTCAGTTGTGAATCAGTTCTTACTTGGCAGTATACAACAACAACATCATTTTCTCTGTTTAGTTCTATCCCTGTGATGAACATTAGCAATTGAGAACAAAAGGGGTTCTCAAATGTCCCTTTAATGCATTGCCTTGTGTGATCTCAAAAGAACCATTCACTAGAGCTCAACAGTTTTATTTCTACTACACAATAATTTCCTTTCAGGATTATATTCATAATAGGAAAAATAAACCCACTTAATAATCGTAGCATACTAGAAGCCATCAAATTACATGGGTTGCACATATTAGTTGAAAATCTCAGTAATTGCAAAGAGATAACAATAAATATAGCTCTCTATGAGATTCTGGCTGCAGATACAGCAGGCAACACAGTGGCATTTGCTATTCTAACTGCTGAAAACAAGGGTAGAGAAAAGCTGATGATGCATATAAATTGCCTTTATGCAAAGGAAACTCATTCAACAAATTTTTATTTTTGCTATGTATTGTCAAGTTGGTACTGATCCATAGCTCCAGCAGGTTTTTGAGAAGCAGTAAATAACAAATCAGGAGATTGTCCAGCTTTCTCTCATGGAGCAGATGGTAGATTAAAACATTGTGCCTTAAAGTTTGCAGCTCTGCTCCTTACTACTAGGCCACTGGAGTTCCCTAATAGCTTTAATCTATTATGTGTTGTTGTTGTTATGTGCCATCAAGTCGCCTGAGAAGACTGCCCTGTCCTGAGCCAGTTTACTAACTCCGGCACACTTACCCCATTAACCCAGTACTATATCAGTTCATCTCATGGATAGTCTTCCTCTCTTTCTCCATCGCTCCACCCTTCCAAGCATGATGTCCCTCTCCAAGGACTGGTCCCTCCTGGCCACATGCCGAAATTATGTGATATGGAATTTAAAAATCCTTGACTCCAAGGAGAAACTTGGTAGAAACCTCAGAATGGCAGTTCCAGGTGTGTTTTTTTTAACATATATTTTTAAATTTTACATCTATTACAAACAAAATTCATGCACACCGTGATTCATTCATATACATTGTTTCACACATTCCTTCATTCCTACTGGGTTTCATTCCCATATATTGAGTTTTATCAAATCAGTCACCATTGACCTATGCCCTTTATCACCTTCGCTTTTCAGGTCTTCTACGGAAATTTCCTAATTCCTTCATCCCCTACTTCTGCCCACCAAACGCTGTGACCCAGTGATTTCCCACACTCCTCTCTCTCAGCCTCCCTGTCCCCCTGCCTTTCCTCGTTTGGACTTTTATACCCAGCTTACTACTTATACTTCTATTTTTACATTAATGATCTTATGCAGTGTTTGTACTTTTTGAATTAATTCACTCAGCATAATAGTTTCTAGCCTTTCCCAAGTAATACAGAATTTTTCAAAATTGTTACTCAGGAGTGTTGCACAGTATTCCATCATGTGAATGTACCACATTTTCTCAATCCATTCATTTGTTGGTGGACATTTGAACTGTTTCCATGTTCTTGCTATTGTAAATAATGCTGCTATGAACATTGGTGCACAAATCTCCACTTGTGCCTCAGTTCTATTTTCCTCAGGGTATATTCCTAGCACGTAAATAGCTGGGTCATAGGGAATTTCTATGTTCAGCTTTTTGAGGAAGCACCAAATTGCTTTCCAGAGTTTTATCATCTTACAATCCCAAGAACAGTGTATGACAGTTTCAAGTTTTCCACATCTTTTCCAACATTTATTACTTGCTATTCTGTTAAACTTTGCCACTTGAGCGAGAACATATCTCATTGTGGTCTTGATTTGCATCTCTCTTTTTTTTTGCAGTGAATTTTTCAACATTTTTATTTTATGTATGTTATTATTATTTTTTATTACTTACAAAGTTTGCACACATTATTTTTCACATGGGATCTTTCCCCTTTCCCTTACTCACCCCTCCGCCCATCAAATTATACAACTCTATGATTAAGCACTCCCATCTTCATCTCTCTGCTCCCCCAACCCTGTCTTGGATCCTCCTACATGTTCTACAACAACAGTCTTAGATTTGTATCTCTCTTATTGCCAGTTATTTGGAGAATTCCTTCATAAGTCTGTTGGTCATCTGAATGTCTTTCTCGGTGAAAAGTTTTTCATGTATTTTGCCTATTTTATAATTGGAGGCCCCGTACTATTCTGTAAACTTTTGTTACGAGACTGAGATGGCGTTTAAAAATGTTTTTAACCCAGTCGATAGGGTTGGGGGTTTTATTTCCACCCTATTGGAAAAAGGTTTTGATGCACAGGGATTTACTCTTAGAAGGTCCCATTCATCAATGTTATCCTCTCCTGGTTGAGCATTTCTGGCTGTATTTGCTAACCTTTTTATATCACAGACTAGGCCACCAAATTTGGTCCCATCTGTTCTCTTACTATAATTATGGTTTTTGGCCTTACCCCTAGGTGTCTGATCTACTTTGAGGTTTTTTTTTTTAATATAATATGAGATGTGAATCCTGCTTCAGCTTTCTATAGGTAGAAGTGCAGTTTCCCCAGTACCATTTGTTGGAGAGGCTGTAATTCCTCATTTGTTAGATCTCATTTCCTTGTCCAATATCACTTGGCCATAGGTGACTAGATTAATTTCTAGGTTCTATATTTTGTTCTATTGGTATATGTGACTATCATTGTACCAGCACCTTATTGATTTTGCTTTATTACAGCCAAATACTAGGTTTTGAGAAGCAGAAAGGTGCCCCTCACTTAATTTTTGTTTTTCAGAAGTTATTTACTTATAGAGGGTCTCTTTATTTTCCAAATAAGCTTGCTTATTCCCTTTTCTGTATTGCGATGGGAAAGTCTGTTGTTAGGGACCTCTCTAAAGTACTCAAGAGTAACGGTGTCTCTTTGGAGACAAAAGTGCGCCTGATACAGACCATGGTCTTTGCGATCACTTGTTATGCATCAGAGAGCTGGACAATGACTAGGGAGGGCAGAAGTAGAATTGACGCCTTTGAGCTGTGGTGCTGGAGAAGAGTATTGAATGTGCCATGGACTGCCAAGAAAACAAACAGATCCATCCTAGAGAGGGTTAAACCGGGCTACTCCTTGGAGGCAAAGATTCTGGGGCTTCGTCTGCAAGGAGAAACAGGTCTTTGGAGAGGGACATCATACTGGGTAGAGTAGAGGGACAGTGCAGGAGGGGAAGACCCTCTATGAGGTGGATAGATTCAGTGACTGGGATAATCAGGATGGGTATATCAGAGGCAATGCGATTGGCAAAGGATAGAGCAGGGTTTACGGCTGTTGTACATAGGGTCGCTATGACTCGCAAACGACTCAACGGCACATAACAACAACGACAACAATTGCCTTTTCTATATCTTTGAAAAATGAGTTTGCTATCTGCATTGGGAGTGCTTTAAATATGTTGTTGTTGTTGTTGTTATGTGCCGTCGAGTCGTTTGCGACTCATAGCGACCCTATGCACAACATCCCTAAACCCTGCTCTATCCTGAGCCAACCGCCCTGCCTCTGACACACCCATCCCGATTACCCCAGCCACCAAATCAATCTATCTCATAGAGGGTCTTCCCCTCCTGCGCTGTCCCTCCACCCTCCCAAGCATGATGTCCCTCTCCAAGGACCCGT
>NW_006399928.1:646301-659882 GCF_000299155.1 Elephantulus edwardii
CCATACTTGATAGTTCTACCTAGGTTGCCCTTTCTGTTAGTCTGCGTGTGTTCTGTTGTGCATAGGGTTTTCAGAGGCCTGCTATTTCAGAAGTGTGTGGCCAATCCTTCTTCTTAATCTGTCTTAATCTGAATGTTCAGGTTGCTTTTTATAGGATTGTGATTTTCACTATATTGAATTTATCCATGAAAGCCCTGGTGGCATAGTGGCAAGAAGCTATCCTGCAATCCTGAAGGCACACAGTTCAAGGCTACCAGCTGCTCCACAGGAGAAGGATAGGCAATCTCTTCATGCAATTAACTGTCTCTGAAAACATGCTAGAGAGTCAGCTATGGATGTGTTCCAACTCGATGTTACACAACAACAACAACCATGAACAGGAAACATTTTTTCCATTTAGTTAAGTCTTTCATTGTTTCTTGTAATAGTGTTTTATTTATAAAGGTTTGGTGATGAAGGAAGACGTTCAAGCTGTTTTAAAGAAATGGCAAAATCTAAGGCCTGAGGAATTGATGGTATACCAATTGACATATCTCAACTAACAGATGCTGTCCAGGATGTGCTCACCAAGTTGTGCCAAGAAATCTGAAGGACAACCTCTTGGCATACTAACTGGATGAGATCTATATTTGTTCTTATTCCAAAGAAAGGTGAACCAATAGAGTGTGAAAATTATCAAACAATATCACTGATAACACATGCAAACAGATTCTGCTAAAGATTATCCAAAAAGACTGGAACAGCACATCAACAGAGAACTGCCAGAAGTGGTGGCTGGGTTTAGAAAGGGTCATGGTACTAGGGATATTGTAGCTAATGTCAGATGAATCTTGGCTAAAATCAGAAAGTACCAAAGGAATGTCTATCTATGTTTCATTGATTATGCAAAGGCTTTTGACTGTGTTGATTGCAACAAACTGTGGCTGACTCTGAGAAGAATGGGGATCCCAGAACACTTGATCTTGCTAATGAGAAATCTATACTAGGACCAGGAGGCAGTGATCAGAACAGAGCAAGGAAACACTGCATGGTTCAAAATTGGGAAGGGTGTATGACAGGGATGTATTCTATTTCCGTACCTTTTCAGTCTGTATGCAGAACATAGCAGCCTCCCAGATAATATATTCTACATGTAGGTTGAAAAGTTTTGGAGATAGGCTGGGTTGTATGAAGAGAAGTGCGGAATCACGATTGGGGGAAGATTCATCAACAATCTCATTATGTAGATGACACAACTCTGCTTGATAAAACTAAGGGAGACCTGAAGTGCTTGCTGCAGAAGGTCAAGGACTGCAGCCTTCAATATGGATTGAGGCTCAATATCAAGAAGACAAAGATTCTGACCACTGAGCCAATTAGCAGCATCAGGATGGATGGTGAAGAGACTGAGATTGTTAAAAGCTTTAGTTTGCTT
Source organism: Elephantulus edwardii (assembly GCF_000299155.1). Classification (NCBI taxonomy): domain Eukaryota; kingdom Metazoa; phylum Chordata; class Mammalia; order Macroscelidea; family Macroscelididae; genus Elephantulus; species Elephantulus edwardii. The sequence continues at coordinate 647,716 of NW_006399928.1, forward strand.
GGTTCCACAGTCAACACTCTTGGCATCAGCAGCCAGGATATTAAGAGATGTATTGTGATGGGAAAGTCTGCTGTTAGGGACTTCTCCAAAGTGCTGAAGAGCAATGGTATCACTCTGGAGACTAAGGTGCACCTGATACTGGTCTTTTCAATCACTTGCTATGCATTAGATAGTTGGACAATGACTAGGGAGGATAGAAAGAGAATTGATGCCTTTGAGAATCAATTTTGTGGTGCTGGAGAAGAGTATAGAATATACCGTGGACTGCTAAGAAAATGAACAGGTTTGTCCTAGAGAAGGTTAAACCAAGCTGATCCTTGGAGGCAAGGATCCTGAAGCTTCGTCTGACATACTTTGAATATGTTACAAGGAGGAACCAGTCCTTGGAGAAGGACATCATGCTTGGGATGGTGGAGGGACAGCGCAGGAGAGGAAGACCCTCTATGAGGTGGATTGATTCAGTGACTGGGGTAATAAGGATAGGAGTGTTCGAGACAGTGAGATATGCATAGGACAGCGTACGGTTTAGGGCTTTTGTGCATAGGATTTCTACGAGTTGCAGCCGACTCGGCAAATAACAACAACAAGAAGTCGGTTTTATTCCCAATAAAGCAAAATTAGGAAAGGAGTGTGTCAGGGATGCAGCCTGTCATCATAGCTTTTCCATCTATATGTAGAATAGATAACTTGGGAGGCTGGACTTACCTCCTCAGGAGGAATGTGGCATCAGGATTGGAGGAACACTCATCCACAACTTGCATTATGCAGATGACACAACCTTGCTCATCCAAATGGAAGAAGACTGCAAAAGGTCAAAGACTGCAGCCTTCAATATGTATTGAAACTGAACATCAAGAAGAAAAGATTCTCACCACAGGGCTAAGTGGCAGCACAATGATAAATGAAGAAGACTGTTATCAAATTCAGCTTGCTTGGCTCCACAATCAATACTCTTGGCACGAACAGTCAGGAAATGAAAAGACAAATTGCATTAGGAAAATCTGATGTCAGAGACCTCTCCAGAGTGCTAAGGAGCAACTATGTTAATCTTGAGATTACAGTGAGTCTGATTCAGGCCATGATTTTAGCAATTACTTATGCATCAGAGAGCTAGACAATGGCTAAAGATGACAGAAGAAGAATTGATGCCTTTGAGTTGTTGTGCTAGAGAAGAAAGAGTATTGAATTTACCATGACCTGCCAAAAGAACAAACAAGTCTGTCCTGGAGAGGGCGAAACCAAGCTGCTCCTTGCAGGCAAAGATCTTGAAGCTCCTTCTCACATACTTCATGCATGTTGCCAGGAGAGACCAGTCCTTGGAGAAGAATGTCATGCTTGGAAGGATGGAGGTGCAAAGCAAGAGAAGATCCTGGAGGAGAGGGATTGACACAGGAACTAGTATAATGAGTAGAGGTCTCAGAGACAATGAGATTGGCTCAGGATAGGAAAAGGTTAAGAGTACTTGTTCATTGGGTCATTTTGAGTCCCAAGTGACTCGATGACACCTAATAACAGCATTGTAAATTATATTACAATTTCTTAGTTTCTTTATCTGTCTTTTCTTTGTTACTGTAGAGGAATCCCATTGATTTTTGTGTACTGATCTTGTATCCTGCCACTCTACTAAATCAGTCTATTAGATGTAACAGATTTTTTTTTGAGTCCTTGGTGTTATGAGTACACTATCATATTGTACAGTGAGAGTTTTACTATCTCTTTGCCAATCTAGATGGATCTTATTTCTTTCTCTTGTCATATTGCTCTAGCAAGTTCTTCAGACATAATATTAAACTGGTATGGTAAAAGTTGGCACCCTTGTTTAGTCTCTGTTCACAAGGGAAATGCCTTTAGTCTTTCTCCATTGAGAATGATATTGGCTCTTATTTTTCTATACATATTTTTCTATGTTGAAGAAATTCTTTTCTATTCCTATTTTGCTAAGTATTTTTTTTTTTTGCTAAGTATTTTAATCAGGGAAAGTCTGCTTTTAGGGACCTCTCCAAAGTACTGAAGAGCAATGGTGTCTCTCTGGAGACTGAGGTGCGTCTGATACAAGCCATGGTCTTCACAATCACTTGTTATGCATCAGATAGTTGGACAATGACCAAGGAAGATAGAAGGAGAATTGATGCCTTTGAGCTGTGGTGCTGGAGAAGAGTATTGAGAATACCATGGACTGCTAGGAAAACAAACAGATTCATCATGGAAAGGGTTAAACCGGGCGGCTCCTTGGAGGCAAAGATTCTAAGGCTCCATCCAAAATACTTTGGACATGTTGTGAGGAGGGACCAGTCCTTGGAGAGGGACATCATGCTTAGGAGGGTGGAGGGACAGTGTAGGAGGGGAAGGCCCTCTATGAGGTGGATTGATTCAGTGACAGAGATAATCAGGATGGGAGTGTCGGAGACAGTGCGATTAGCACAGGACAGAGCAGAGTTTAGGGTTAGGATTGCTGTGAGTCACAAGCGACTCGATGGCACATAACAACAACAACATTTTAATCCGGAAGTAGTGTTGGATTTTGTCAAAGGTACTTTCCCTGTATCTGTTGACAGGATCACGTGGTTCTTGTTCTTGGCTTTGTTAATATTATTAATTATATTTAACAGTCCTTGCATACCTGTTATGAATTCCACTTGATCTTGATTAATATGTTTTTTTAAAAAAAATTTACTCTTGGATTTTATTGGCCAGGATTTTTTTCCTGTTTTCTTGCAGTGTCAAAAGTAATATTTTTTTATTAATTTTAATGAACATTTACAGAGATTATGGATTCCATCCATTCATTGTTGCACTTTTCTCCCCACCCACAGTTCACTCTTCTCTTTGAAAAATAAAAGAAAAATTCCTTCATTGGTATACAATCCCCATACCACCCCCCCGAGTATACTCCACTCTGCAACACTCGTTTTGGACTCATGATAATCATAGTACCCTATAATATTTTGCTTTTAAACTGTTCTCTCCCTCATCCGTTTCAATGCAATATAGAATCCAGTTTTTCTTTCTTACCCCAACCCTGATGTCAGTCCTATTCCACAGCAGTGGCACTATGCAGTGTTTGTCCTTTTGTGACTGAGATATTTCACTCAGCATAATGCCCACGAGGGTCATCCATTTTGAATAATATTGCATGAGTGTCTTGTTTTTCAATGCAGCGTAGTATTCCATTGTGTGAATATACCACAGCTTCATTTGTGATGGGCACTTAGGTTGTTTCCAACTCCTTGCTATTGTGAACAAAGCCTCAATAAACATGGGTATGCATATATCTGCTTGGATGGTGGTTATGGTCTCTTTAGGGTATGTTCCCAATAGTGTAATTGCTGGGTCAGATGGTACTCTCTTTGCAACTTTTTGAGAAAGCGCCACACTGCTTTGAACAGTGGTTGCACCATTTTACACTTCCACCAACAGTAATAAGATTTCCAGTCTCTCCTGCAACCTCGCCAGCATTTGATGCTTTCCGTTCTGTTAAATTTTGCTATTCTGACTGGGGTGAGATGATATCTCATAGTTGTCTTGATTTTCATCTCTCTTAGAGCTATGGATTTTGAATATTTCTTCATGTGCTTGTTGGCCATCTGAATGTCTTCTTTGGTGAAGCGTCTGTTCATATCCTATTTGGCCAGGATTTTTGTTAAGGATTTTTGCATCTATATTAATGAGGGATATTGGTCTGTAGTTGATTAAGCCATCTGGACCATGGCTTTTTTTTTGGAGGGGGGAATATTTTATAAATTGATTATTTCCTTATTTTGTGATGGGTCTGTTGAAGTGAAGGACTCAATTTCAGAGCCAGTATTTTGTGATATTAGGGAGTTGATGTGATATTAGGCCTGCAACTCTTTAGGAACAAAACTGTTCCAGGTTGGATACCTGGCTGCTGTGGGGCCAGCCTTTAGACCAAAGAAGAAAATACACTTCAGTAGAAACGGCTGTAATCAGGTGAGAGATTCAATCTCAAATCCAACACATTGTGGTGCTGAGGAGGGAGGAGCCTGCAACCCCCAGTGAGAGAAATTGCTCCAGATCTAGCTGCCACAGTGTTATCCCAGAGACCAAAGAGAATAATGGAATTTCAGAGAAAGGTCTGCAATTAGGTAAGAGACTACTGCCACAGTGAGCACATTGAAGTGCTGGTAAGGTAGCTATCTGACACCCACCTGGACAGAAATTGCTCCAAGTTGTGAATCTGGACATGCCACTCAGCAGATCAAAGAGGACAATAAAGTGCAGGAGAGGGGGCTACAATAAGGCCATATTCCTTCATGCATGCGCTGCAGACCTGAGAGGATCTGAAGGACTTTAAGAGAGGCAAGCTTTCCTGCTCCAAAAGGCCAGAAAGGATTTCCAATAAAGCAAGTTGCCCAAACCCATAGATGGAACACTTTAGGACTGCTTTGCATTAGCACAATAAAGTGCTCTGGGATTCCCATTCTTCTCAAAGCCAGTCACAACTTGTTATGATTCACATGGTCAAATGCTTTTGCATCATCAATAAAGCACAAATAGACATTCTTCTGGTATTCCTTACTTTGAGCCAGGATTCACGTGACATTAGCAATGATATCCCTGGTGCCATGGGCTCTTCTAAATCTTGTTTGCACTTCTGGCAGCTCTCTATCTATATACTGTTCTAGCCATTTTTTAATGGTCTTTAGCAGTATTTTGCTTGCAAGTGATATCAATGATATTGTTCAATAGTTTTCACATTCATTTGGATCACCTTTCTTGGCAATGAGAAAAAATGTGGACAGTTGTCCTCCAAATTTCCTGGCATACAGTGGTGAATGCATCCAAGGTTTCAACTGTTAATTGAAACAAATCAACTGATATCCCATCAATTCCTGTGGTTCTATTTTTAGTGAATACATTCAATGCAGTTTCCACTTCTGTGACACGGATGTGTCAAATGCGTTAATGGTTGGCTACCCAATGCGGACTGAGAGTGGGGTGGAGCTTCCCGATTAAACAAGTGTGGAAGAAGGAGTGGCATCCACTTCCATAATAGCTTGCCTCCGGAAACTCTATGAACTTGGAGAGAGGATGAAAGGCAACCAAGCGTCTGAGTCGCCTGCGATTCGACGGCACTTAACAACAACAACAACAACAACAACAACAACAATTCAATGCCGTTTCCACTTCTTCCTTCTTTACCATTGGTTCCTGTTCATATGTTGTTGTTGTTGTTGTTGTTGTTGTTGTTGTTGTTATGTGTCGTCGAGTCGCTTGCGACTCATAGCGACCCTATGGTACAACAACCCTAAACTCTGCTCTGTCCTGTTCCAATATCACTGTCTTCGATACAGCCATCCAGATTACCCCAGTCACTGAAACAATCCACCTCATAAAGGGCCTTTCCCTCCTGTGGCTGCCCTCCACCCTCCCAAGCATGATTGTTGTTGTTGTTATGTGCCGTCGAGTCGTTTAAGACTCATAGCGAACCTATGTACAACAGCCCTAAACCCTGCTCTATCCTGTGCCAATCTCATTGCCTCTGACACACGCATCTCAATTACCCCAGTCACAGAATCAATCCACCTCATAGAGGGTCTTCCCCTCCTGCGCTGTCCCTCTACTCTACCCAGCATGATGTCCCTCTCTAAAGACCTGTCTCTCCTTACAACATGTCCAAAGTATGTCAGGCGAAGCCCCAGAATCCTTGCCTCCAAGGAGCAGCCTGATTTAACCCTCTGTATGATGAATCTGTTTGTTTTCTTGGCAGTCCATGGTACATTCAACACTTTTCTCCAGCACCACAGCTCAAAGGCCTCAATTCTCCTTCTATCCTCACTAGTCATTGTCCAACTCTTTGATGCATAATAAGTGATTGCAAAAACCATGGCCTGTATCAGGCGCACCTTAGTCTCCAGAGAGACACCGTTGCTCTTAAGTACTTTAGAGGGGTCCCTAACCGCATACTTACCCATCGCGATATGTTCTTTTATTTCCTGGCTACTGGTGCCAAGGGTGTTGACCGTGGAGCCGAGCAAACTGAAGCTGTGAACAATCTCAATCTCTTTGCCATCCATCCTGATGCTACCGATTGTTCTGGTGGTGAGAATTTTTGTCTTCTTGACATTGAGCCTCAGTCCATACTGAAGGCTGCAGTCCTTGACCCTCTGCAGTAAGTGCATGAGGTCCTCCTCAGTTTCAGTGAGCCAAGTTGTGTCATCTGCATAACGCAGATTTGTTGATAGATTGTCCACCAATCCTAACGCCACGCTTCTCACAGAGCCCAGCCTCTCGGATAATCTGCTCTGCATACAGGTTGAAAAGGTATGGAGATAGGACACATCCTTGGCGTACACCCTTCCCAATTTTGAACCATGCAGTGTTGCCCTGCTCTGTTCTGACGACTGCCTCTTGGTCCACGTATAGGTTTCGCATTAGCATGATTAAATGTTCTGGGATTCCCATTCTTCTCAGAGTCAGCCACAGTTTATTATGATCCACGCAGTCAAATGCCTTTGCATAATCAATGAAACACAGATAGATACTTCCTGAAAATTTTCGTTGTCAGTCAGTTCTTTCTGGTAAACAGTGATTCTGTGTACTCCCTCCACCTTTTGATGTCTCCTGGGCTATTCAAATATTGCCCAAAGTATCTTTTAATATTGCAACAAGAGGCTTAAATTTGCTTTTCAGTTCTCTCAGCATGAGAAATGCAGTGCAAGTTCTTCCCTTTTTATTCTCTAATTCCAGCTATCTGCACATTCCATTATAATACTTTGCTTTGTCCTCTCAAACTTCCCTTTGAAATCTTCTGTTCAGCTCTTTTACTTCAGCATATTTTCCTTTTGTTTTGGCCTCTCGCTGCTTCAGTGCCATTTTTAGAATCTATTCTGACATCCATTTCAATTTTTTCTTTCTCCTCTTTTTATGTAATGACCTCTTGCTTTCTTCATAAATGATATTCTTGATATCATCCCACAACTTATCTTGTCTTTGATCATTGATGTTCAATGCCTCAAACCTCTTCCTAAGATGATTTTGAAATTCAGATGAAATGTATTCAAGATCATAACTTGGTTCCTAAGGGCTTATTTTAATTTTCTGCAGCCTAAATTTGAACTTGTATGTGATTAATTGCTGGCATGGCCTACAGTCCACCTCTGCTTGGTTTTGACTGCCAGTATTGAGCTTATCCATCAGTTCCTTCCACAAATGTAGTCAATCTGATTCTTATGCAGCCCATCAGGTGAGATTCATGTGTAAAGTCATTATTTGTGCCTCTTAAAAAAGGTATTAGCAATAAATACACTACAATGTATAAGAAATAACTACAATGAATAAATAATTGTAAATACACAATTCAATCATTCAATTTCCAGCCTCATTTCTATCATCAAGCCAATATTTTCCAACTACTATTCCTTCTTCATTATTTCCCACTTTTATATTCCAGTCAATTATCATTAACACATCTTAAATGCATGTTCCATCAATTTCAGACTGCAAGATTTTATTAAAAATCTAAATTTCTTCCTGTGTGGCTTCCGATGTAGGAGTGTATATGTGAATAATAGCCGTATTAAAGGGTCTTCTTTGTATGTGTATGGACATTATCCTATCACTCACAATATTGTATTTCAGGATAGAACTTGAAATTGACATTTTGACTATGAATGCAACACCATTCTTCAGTTTTTCATTCCTTCCATATTATACCATATGATTATCTGATTCAAAGTGGCCAAAGTTGGTCCATCTCATCTCACTAATGCCTAGTATGGTGATGTTCATGTATTCCATTTTATTTTTAACAATTTCCAGCTTTCCAATATTCAAGCTACATACATTCCATGTTTCAATTACAAATGATGTTTGTTATTGTTTTTCCTCATTTCAACTGACTTCCAATCTGGGCTCTACCACTACACTACTATAACTATCTTTATTACATTAGTGTTCATAAGGTTTTCAAAGGTCTGTTATTTAAGAAATAGTTGGCTCCTCCTGCTTCGTTGTTTGTCTTAACCAGGAAGCTCCATCAAAAGTTGTCCACTATGGGTAACCCTTATGGCATTTGACACACCAGTGGCACAGCTTTCAATATTACAGCAACTCCAAATCATCTTAGTACAGAAAACTGACAGATAAGTGCTGTAACACATAGAACAATGTTCTACCAAAATACAATTAACACCAGGCTGCAGGACTGCAGGCCCAAAGGCCCAACTAATTTTAAATGCAAAGGCCCACCCACCAGGTCATGATTGCTTAAACAAGAGGCTTCCAGCCCACAGCTGATTAACTAAATCAAAATTACTAATAAGCGTACACTTGATTGTTAACAAAATAAAAATTGCCCAAAAAGTTTGCACCTAACTTTCAATTCAATCAAAACAACCTATCCTCCAGAATCCAACTGCTCCAAACTGGAGACTCATAGGCAGGACCCACACAACTTTTAAATAGAAAGGCCCACCCACCAGGTCATGATTGCTTAAACAAGAGGTTTCCAGCCCACAGCTGATTGTTAAACTAAATTAGTACACCTTGATACATGAGCATCATGTGCATGCCTCCCTTGCATTTGGAGGCACACCCTTTGTACCTACTTTGCCCAGAAGAACGCAAAGTACAAGACAGGGCACTTATCATCAACAACCTTCTTGAGTGGTAATAACTCCTTCTATAACTAAAGGCTTTGCCACCAGCCACATTCCAGCCAAGCATTAACTTCTTCTGGGACAACATGCTTTCAGCTACTATACAGGCAAGAAAAAAATTCCCTCTTGGAGCTGGTGCTCTTCATCCCAGGGATGTCAAAGGATGTAAAAAAAATCAATGTTAGGTTCTCTACCCCCAGTTGTCCTGTTGGCCAGCAGGAACCCTGTTCTGGAGCATGAACACTATATCTAGCAGTCCCTAAACTGGCAAGAACTCATTTGGGAACCAAAAGCCCTGCCATCAGCCATAGTTCTGGAAGAGGAGAAAATACTGGATCCAGCTTCCCTGCTCCCTTCTATAGAGCTCAGCAAGAATTCCATCCCAGATTAGTTTCCCCGCCCATCTTTCTTTTTAATTTGTTATTATTTGGTGTGTGTGGGCAGTGTATTCTTCCCTTGTTTTTACCTTCTCTTTGTTCTTTTGCTTTCTTTGTTTCTTTGTTATTCTATTTTTCTTTTTCTCTTTTGTTTCCCCTTTCTGAGTTTTCCCTTCACTTAGCCACTTTTCTGTGCCTTGTTTTAATCTACCCGTTTGTTTATTACTTAATTTTTGTTGATATTATCTGATTGTCTTTCACACACACACGCAGAGATTGTTTTCTTTTTGTTTGCTTTATCTTTTTAAAAAAATATTCTGTCCAACAGATGATAGACATCATGCCTACAATGCAGAACCATATAACACCTGCTGCAACCTCACACCCAGGGTGAGAACCATCAGTTATTCTTTCACCACCTGATCAATGATGAGTATCACAAAACACTAGCCCAATGAACCTGTTTCTAAACACGAATAACAACCATTAATCTGTGACCATGCTCTCATCCTCTACCACTCATTAGGAATCAGTTTTTAAACACTTAAGTGCCATTGAACTAGCAAACATAGAGCAAAGTATCTCACCCAACTTGCTTGCTCAAATATTTAAAAAGAAAAAGAAGAAAACACTGGGTAAAACACAGCACCAACTAATATCAATTAACTATTAATACCATAAAACTAAATCTTGAAGAAAACAGACTGCCATAACTCACACAATGAAACATGAAAAAGCGGCTAAAAGAAATAACCAAAATAATGAGCCAGAAAACCTTTCTGAAGAAAAAGTTGTTTTAGAAATATTTAATAAGGAATTAAAAACAATGATGTTTACATATACTCATGAGATTGAAAACTTGAGGGAAATGGAGAAAAATAATTTTTTTAAAAAGACAAATCTACAGAAAAGTAATAGAAGAAAAAAAATGACAAAGTGAAAAAGCAAAAGTATATAAAAACAGAAGACACCTTGAGCCACAACTATGCCCCATGTCGCGACCATACCCCATGCTGTGATTACGCCCCACAGATAAAAAAAAACAAACAAACCCTAAATAGGTACTTTGAGGAACAAACTGCTGCGAGGTCTGATCACATAGAAACCTTAACTCAAGCAACAGGGAGGTCCTGGGCCCATTGGCAGAGGTGAGAAGCCACTTCTGTAAAGGAACAATTGGCTTCCTCTGTGCTCACTCAGGTACTTTGGGGAACAAACTGCTGTCAGGCCTTGCAGCCCTCAGGCCAAAAAGAGAGCACAAATATATAGGTACTTCTCAAAACACTGCTGTGTATCAACATGGACATTTGAGAACTGCAGAAGCGTCAAGAACCAGTGGGGTGCAGCAGGTGTTGTCGGGATACAGGGAGCCTCTGTGAGGTGCAGTGAGTCACGGTGGGGAGCAGTGACCCACAGCAGAGAACAGGGAGCAGCAGTGGACATTCTCGCCAGGAGCAAGCAGGCCAGTGGGAATTTGAGTGAGGTCCCTGCCGCACTACCCGCCTGTGTGCATCTGTGTGTGCCTCTCACACCCCCCCCCCGTGCCCAAGTGTGTGTCTGCATGTGCACACACCCTACGTGCCTCTACTTGTTGTGTGCCTGCACTACCTTCCTCTGCAGCAGTGATGTCAGATCAAGAACCAGCTATCATATCAGGTGCAAAACACTCTATCACAGCAATGTCCAGAAAGAGGAGACTACCGCACTCCCCAGACAAGCCTAAAGCAAGATATCACCCACCAAAAGAGAAACAGTAGCAATGGATTTCCTGAAGCCAGAAAGTCTGATGGAACTTTCTGACACAGAATTTAAAAGAACAATGATTGAATATTTTAAATGGGTGAGAAACAAACTTGACAAATTACAGGACACTACAAGTAAAACCCTGTAGGAGCTTAAAAAAATTCCAAAACAATGCAGATAAAACTAACAAGATATTAGAGTCTCGGGGAAAAAAACCAGAAATCATGATCCAAAATATGAGGTCCAAGGTTTCAGATGCTGTCAACATGATGGAGGGACACATAAACAGAGTTGAAGAGATGGAACACAGAACCAGTGAAATAGAAGATAGAATTGTCACCACTGATCTGCTAGAGGAAACAGCAGAATCAAAAAAGAAGGAAAAATAATAAATCTAAGAATAATGAGAGACACGATCAAAAGAAACAACATGTGCATTATTGGAATCTTAGAACAGGAAGAAGCAAGGAAAGGCACCGGTAAAATTGTGGAAGAATTGCCGGAAGAAAATTTTCCAGGCAAAATGAAGGAGGAGAGAAGATATAATCATGAAGCTAAGTGAACACCATATAGAATAGACCTCAAAGGAAAAACACCAAGGCATATCATACTCATATTTGCCAGAACTAAAGGAGAGAATTCTGAAAGCAGTGAAGGAGAAAAAAGCATAACCTATATGGGAGAGCAGATAAGATTAAGTGCCAACTGCTCAGCAAAAACCTGCAAGCAAGAAGACAGAGGAATGACATATACTGAACACTCAAAGAACACAACTGTCAACCAAAAATACTGTACCCAGGGATACTGTCCATCAAATATGAAGGAGAGATCAAAATATTCCCAGAAAAACAGAACCTAAGGGACTGTGTAAAAACAGACCAAAATTGCAGGAAACACTGAGAGATGTCCTTATTACAGAAGTGCCACAGAAAGCAGGATGGCACAAAGTAACTAGCAACAATAACAAAATGAACTAAACAAAATGATAGAAATAAAATGTTGCCTCTCAATAATCATACAGAATGTGAATGGTTTAAATTCATTACTGAAGAGAAAAAGAGTAGTAGTTTGGATAAAAACCCCAAAATCCATCAGTATGTTTTCTAAAAGAGACACATCTGAAAAATGAAGGGAAAAAAGACTAAAAATAAAAGTGTGAGGGGAAATAAACCAAGCAAATGGCAACCAAGAAAAAAAGCAGGAGCAGTGATATTAATCTCTGATAAAAAGAATTTCAATGCAAAAACCATCACAAAGGACAAAGAATGTCACTACATAACGCTTAAAGGGTCAATAGAAGAAGAGAACATAACAATAATGAATATCTATGTACCAAATGATTGTTGTTCTTGTTGTTATGTGCCATCGAGTCGTTTCCGACTCATAGCGACCCTATGCACAACAGCTCTAAACCCTGCTCTATCCTGCG
>NW_006399928.1:661232-661753 GCF_000299155.1 Elephantulus edwardii
TACACACTTGGTGAGATTGTCAAATGGTACAACCACTGGAAGGCAGTTTGTCGTTCTCTCAGGAAGCTGAACATAGAAATTCCATAAGACCCAGCTGTTCCACTGCTTGGAATATATACCGAGAAAAGAAGAACTGAGACAAAAATGGAGACTTGTACACCAATATTCATAGCAGCATTACTCACCATCATAAGATCATGGGAACAGACCAAATGTCCAACCACAATGGAATGGATTGAGAAATTTTGCTACATTCACAAAATGGAATACTGCACATCATGCAGGAGCAATCATTTTGAAAATTACTACCTGACTTGGGAGGCACTGGAGAGCATTATGCTAAGTGGACTAACTCAGTCCCATAAGGACAAATACTGTAACATGTATGAGGATCTAAGGAGGGGAGAGTGGAAGTAGAAGGGTAAGGATGGGTGAGGGTGGGGTGCGATAAGGAAATGGGAAAGGTCCAATGTGAAGAACAATGTATATGAAATTTGAAAGCAAACCAGTATAAAATAAAA
>NW_006399928.1:663879-665258 GCF_000299155.1 Elephantulus edwardii
GACAGTGATGTGCCAATCGTGGTAATGGGCACCCATGGTGGACAGTGTTGGCTGGAGCTTCCCGACTAAATCAAGCCTGGAAGCAGGAGTGGCATCCACTTCCAAAATGGCTTGCCTCCGGAAACTCTATGTAGGAACAGTGCTCAGGCTGTTCATTCATAGGGTCGCTATGAGTCGTCTACGACTCGACAGCATTAAACAACAACTATATATATATTAAAATCAGTGTTCTAGAAAATTGCATATAGTACCAAGAAGATTTGGGCAAGTCCAGAAAACAAACTCCTACTCCTCTTTCTCCTCCTCCTTCTTAATGGAGTTTGAGAGTGTTATTTTCTGATGGACTTTAAAAGTGTTCTTGTTTTTGTCTACCATCGAGTCAGAACAGACAAATAGCTGACCCTCTGGCTGATTTTGAGGGTGGTTAATTTGCGGGAGGAGATCGTCCACCTTTCTGCCGCAGAGCCACTGGTGTATTGGAACTGCATGCCATGGGGATTGCAGCATAGCTTCTTGCCACTAGGCCGCCAGTGCTCCCTGGACTTTTAATGTAGGACTTTGTTGTTGTTGTTGTTATGTGCCGTCTAGTCACTTGCGACTAATAGCGACCCTATGTACAACCGCTCTAAAATCTGCTCTGTCCTGTGTAGGACCACATAATTTAAAAAAGAATCCTGAAATAGGTGAAGTGTGATGTTTGAAGTCTCGTTGTAGACTTTATATCTATTTGTTGTTGTTGTTATGTGCCATAGAGTCGTTTGCGACTCATAGCAACCCTAATGCCGTTCTATCCTGTGCCAACCTCGCTGTCTCAAACACATTCATTCTCACCACTCCACTCACAGAATCGATCCATCTCATCTAGGGTCTTCCTCTCCTGAATAAGCAAAGCACTCCTTAAAAAGAGAAACAAGGTAGGAGACATCTCACTCCCTGATTTCAAATCCTTCTACATTGCAGTGGTGGTCAAGAAAGAGTGGTACTGGGACAATGACACATAGGTCAGTGGAATAGAATTGAGAATCCAGAAATCATCCCATCTACCTATGGTCAGCTGATTTTTGACAAGGAGATGAAATCCTTTAAGTAGGGAAATGACAGCCTATTTAACATATGGTGTTCCCAAAATTGGAAAACTATCTGTAGGATCCTCAAGCAAGAGCCACACCTCACTCCATACACAGAAACAAGCTCAAAATTGATCAAGGACCTAGTACTAAAACCAAGGACTATAAACTTCATTAGAGAAAAACTTGGAAGAACTCTGGAAATCCTAATCCATAACATAAACAGTTGAACCAAGAGTGTTTAAATAGATGAATGTGACCTTTTAAGAATAAAATCCCTTTGCACATCCCAAAACTTCTCCAATAGGGAAG
>NW_006399928.1:665778-668390 GCF_000299155.1 Elephantulus edwardii
GCTGTTACCAAAAGTATTGACTGTGGCACCAAGTAAACTAAAACTGTTAACTATCTCAATGTCCACCATCCATACTGATGCTGCCAATTGGCCCAGTGGTGAGAATATTTGTTTTCTTGATATTGAGCTTCAATCCATATTGAAGACTGCAGTCCTTGACCTTCTGCAGCAAGCGCTTCAGATCCTCCTCAGTTTCAGTGAGCAGGGTTGTGTCATCTGCATAACGCAGGTTGTTGACTATTCTTCCACCAATCCTAATGCCACATTCCTCCTCGTACAGCCCAGCATCTCGGATGATCTGTTCTGCATACAGATTAAAAAGTTAAGGAGACAAAATACATTCCTGACAGACCCTTTTCTTGATTTTGAACCATCCAGTGTCTCTCTGCTCTGTTCTGATGACTGTCTCTTGGTCCAAGAATAGGTTTCGCATTAGCACAATCAAATGTTCTGGGATTCCCATTCTTCTCAGAGTCAGCCATAGCTTGTTTTGATCCACACAATCAAAAGCCTTTGCACAGTCATATCTATAACAAGAGTTTTTTTTTAAAGTATTCAGCTAGAGTATGTGCTTTGAGCAGTTCTGAAAACCACAGTTCTAAAAAAGGAACTGCCTGATTCTTTTCAAATTTTTATAATGGCTTGCTCACAAAGTTCATATACATTGTATTTCACACACTATTATTCAATGATATTGTTATTTCATACAATCATTCTGCTACATTATGTTTTATAAATCAATCACCATTGAACCTTGCCCATCATTATCCAATCTTTTCAGGTCCTTGCTAGATCCTTTTCATTTCCCTCACCCTCTCTCTCCACTCATCAAACTGCACCACCCAGTGGTTTTGCCCATACCCATCCTCACCCCTTCCGCCATCTCCCTTTGGATCTCTGTACATGTTTTACTAGTTATACTTCTATTTTTACAATAATGGTCTTATGCAGTATTTATCATTTTGAGACTGAGTTAGTTCATTCAGCATAATACTCTCCAGTCTCTCTCTTAACTTATATTTTAAATTGTTGCTCCTGAGTGCTGCATAGTATTCAATTGTATGAAAGTACCACAATTTCTCAAATCCATTCAGTTGTAGTTGAATTGTTTCCAGCTGTTTAAAGCATGTGGATTCAATCTTAAGTCCTTGAGCTATTTCCATGTTCTTGTGATAGTAAATAATGCTGCTATGAACATTAATGTACGGATCTCTGTTTGTGTCTCAGTTCTAATTTCCTTGGGATATATTCCCAGTACTTGAATAGCTGGGTCATATTGGGTTTCCATGTTCAACATTTTGAGGAAACACCAATCTGTTGTCCAGAGTAATTTTACCATTTTATAATCTCACCAACAATGTGCTCATCAAAAAGTTTTTTTAACAGGGTGAAAAGGAAACCTACTAAGTACAAACAAGTATTTGGCAATACCATCTCAGGCAAGAGTCTCATGAAAAAGGTTAAAGAATACTCCTGGGCCTCCAGGGGAATAATACTGATAAACCAATTGCAAAATTGGCAAAAGATATGGAAAGATTTTTCACAGAAGACATTTGGATGGCCAACAGAGAAGAGAAGAAATGCTCAAAATCACTGGCAATACAAGAGATGCAAATAAAAACCAAAATAAGATATCATCTTACCCAAGTAGCAGTGGCAAAGTTCAGCAGGGCAGCAAGCAATAAATGTTGGAGAGGATGTTGAGAGGGAAGAACTCTCAACTGCCTGATTGTTAAGGTGGAGATTCTAAAAATGCAAACTTTTTAAAAGCATCCAATTTTTTAAATAATTCTGTCTCCCTATAGCAAAGGTGTCTGTGATTAATCATATTAATATGTTCTCCACACAAATGTGGTATGTCACATTTGACTCAACTTATGTGGGACATAAGTTCCAAAAGAGTATTTCCAAGCTCATCAAGGTCTATATTGACCTGACATAAAACTTGAGATTGAATTCACATGCTTTAATAGTAAAAGTTATTTGTCATCTGTAGCCATGAAGTCTCCTCAATCTTTGTTCCAGAAAGAAATCAAAAGAAAAATTGCATTACAAAGTCTGTTGTCAGGGGCCTCTCCAAAGCAATGAAAAGGCACAATGTCAGTCTGGAGACAAAGGTGCACCTGGTCGAGACCATAGTAGTATTATGTCCTAACTGTCCTTTTGTGACGGATATATGTTACTCAGCAGAATTTGCTTTAGAAAAAAATCTGCTGTCCAACAGATTTTATGTCTGTTTTGTGACGTATTTTAAAAAATTCTTACATTGGGTCTTAAAAAAAAAGAACTAATCTGTGACCACTATTATCCCATCTTTTGAGATTTACACAGGATCTTTACTAATTCCTTCAATCACTCTTTCCACCCACCAAACTCTGTGACCCTGTGATTTCCCCCTTTTTATCTTTTTGCAATATTTTAAAATTAATTTTAATCTGTTCTTTCCCTCATCTGTTTCAATACAATATACATAATTTATCCAATTTTTTCTGTCATACCCCCACCCTGATGACAGACCCATTCTACAACAGTGGCACCATGCAGTATTTGTCCCTTTGTGACTGAGATATTTCACTCAGCATAATGTCCTCCAGGGTCACCCACTTTGAATA
>NW_006399928.1:669165-673747 GCF_000299155.1 Elephantulus edwardii
ATAAATTTAAAAAAATTAATAATATTTTTCCTTGTTCTACAATCCACTGCACTATGGAGCTTTCATTCTGGACTCTTGTCATGGCGATGATACCTAATCAAAGATCCCTTTTAAACAGTTCTATTCCTCATCTGTTTCAGTGCAGTATACATTATTTATTCCCTCCTTTCTTCATTTCTCCCCAACTCTGATCTCAGTCCTGCTTGCATAAGGTTCTCCAGGGTCACCCATTTTGTATAATAATTCATGAATTCCTTGTTTCACAATGCACCATAGTATTCCATTATGTGAATATACCACAGCTTCTCTATTCATTTTTTTGTTGATGAGCACTTGAGTTGTTTCCAACCCTTTGCTATTGTGAACAAAGCAGCAATAAACATGGGTGTGCTTCTGTTTGCTTGGGTGACACTTCTGGTTTCTTTAGGGTATATTTCCAGTAGGAGAATTACTGAGTCAAATGGTATTTCTATTTCCAACTTTTTGTGAAAGCACCATACCACCTTCCATAGTGGTTGCACCATTTTACACTCCCACCAACAATGAATAAGTGTTCCAGTTTCTCCACAACCATGCCAGAATTTGTTGTTGCTGTTCTGTTAAATTTTGCTATTCTTTCTGGAGAGAGATGGTTTCTCATAGTTGTTTTGATTTGCATTTCTCTTAGAGCTAAGGATTTTGAACGTTTCTTCAGGTATTTGTTGGCCATCTGAATGTCTTCTTTGGTGAAGTGTCTGTTCATATCCTGTGCCCATTTTTCAACTGGGTTGTTTACCTTTATCTTGTTGTAGTGCTCAAATATTTTGTAAATTCTATATATAAGCCCCTTATCTGACATGTAGTTACCAAATATTTTTGCCAGTCTGTGGCTTTCCTTTATATCCTGTTGGATAAGTTTTGGATGTGCATAGGGATTTTATTCTTAGAAGATCCTGTTCATTTCTTTTATCCACTCCTGGTGGTAGCTTTTTCAGGATACTTGAAAGACAGTTTATGTTGTGGATTAGGAATTCTAGAGTTCTTCCAAAGTTTCCTCTAATGAAGTTTATAATCCTTGGTTTTAGTCCTATGTCCTTGATCCACTTTGAGTTGGTTTTTGTATAGGGAGTGAGGTTTGGATCTTGCTTGAGTTTTCTACAGATAGTTTTCCAATTTTGCCAACACCATTTGTTAAAGAGGATTTTGATTCCTCACTTAACTGATTTCATCTCCTTGTCAAAAAGAAGTTGACCTTAGGTAGATGAGCTTATTTCTGGATTCTCAATTCTATTCTTTTGATTTATATGCCTATCATTGTACCAGTATCACACTGTCTTGGCCACCATGGCAGTGAAGTAGGATTTTGCTTATCCAGGGCCTTGTTACATTCCATATGAAATTGGAAATTGCCTTTTCCATCTTATTGAAGAATGGAATTGGTATTTGTATTGGGATTGCATTAAATGTGTAAATTGCTTTTGGTAGTATTGCCATTTTCACAACATTGAGTCTTCCTATCCATGATCAAGGTATATTCTTCCATTTCTCCAGGTCTCTTTTTGTTTCTTGTCGCAATGTTTTCTAATTTTCTTGGAACAGAGTCTTTGTGTTTCTAGTTAGATTTACTCCCAAGTATTTAATCTTGTGGTTAGCTATTGGAATCATTTGGGGTTTGGTTTTCTTTTGTTTTGGTGTTTGGGGCTTTTTTTCCCCCATTTTAGCTCCAGTTCTCTATTCCCTTTGTCACTACAGAAAAATCTAATTGATATTTGTATTTTGATGTTGTATCCGCCATTTTGCTTAATTGGTAAACTACATCAAGTAGTTTTCTTGCTGAGTCTTTCTGGTTTTCATATCATCTGCATATAAAAATTATGTTACCTCTTGTTTGCAAATTTTGGATACCTTTTTTCCCTTCTCTTGTCTTTTTGCTATTGCTAAGACTTCCAATACAATATTGAATAGGAGAAGGGATAGCGGGCATCCTTGCCTAGTTTCTGTGCTCAGAGGGAATGTCTTTAATCTCTCCACTGAGAACAATGTTGGCTATCAGATTTATGTATATACTTTTTACTATGCCACACTAATCCTATTTTGTTGAAAGTTTTAATTAGGAAAGGGTGTTGGATTTTGTCAAAGGCCTTTTCTGCATCAATTTATAGGATCATGTGGTTCTTTTTCTTTGGTTTGTTAATGTGATGAATTACATTGATTGTTTATCTTATGTTGAATCATCCTTGCATACTTGTTATGAATCTCACTTGGTCCTGTTGAATTATTTTTTTTTATGTATCATTGGATTCTATTGGCCAGGATTTGATTCAGGATTTTTGCATCTATGTTCATGAGAGATACTGGCCTATAGTTTTCTTACAATGCATCAAGAAAAATGAGGTTATATCTGCAATCCCTGCCACTGTGTTGCACCCCTCAGTACCACATCACACCTGTCATTACTGTGTTGTAACCACTACTGTCACATCACACCCCTACTGCCACATAACTCTTTCTGCCACCATGGATTTATCCCAGTCCATTAATTTGGTACCTGCCATACAAAGGTCTTACTGTGGCATGGACTTTCTTTCTTGAAGCACTAGACAGTAATATTAGTTGTAGTAGTATTACTGCCTAGTAATTATTAGCATAATGTCTAGCATTACTGTCCAGCCCCAACACCTGGATGCCCTGGCCCCCCTACTTGGATCTCAAACCCACTGTCTAGACACTACTGCCACTGCCTGAAAGTGCTATCCGAACCCACAGTCTGTATTCCCTGGTGCCAACACCTGGAGGACTACCTGATGCAAAACCTGTAAACTGTGCCAGGGACACCAGTATCACAGGTGAAGCCATTTCCTTCCTCTTCCCAGGCCTTGAGCACCCTTTAGCCCTGAGCATCCTAGACTTGTCTAGCTTCAGGAGTTTTCTGACAAAGAAAATAGCTAATTCACGGGCCATATCTCTCCCCAATGGAAGCAAGTCCTCCCTTGAGTCAAGTTTCAGAGAGAAACTCAAGCAGGGTAGCTTCCCCAACCATCTCTGAAGCAGTGATTTTCTGAACCGTGGTTTTCAGACCAAGAGCCTGATAGAGGCTCAGGTATAAAATACTCTACTATAGCAATGTCACAGAAGAAGCAGTCCACCTCACACCCTACACATCTATGAAATAAGATGTCATCCAAAAAAGTGACACAGTATCAATGGATTTCCTTAAGGCAAAATGTCTGATGGAACTTTCTGACACAGACTTCAAAAGAACAACTGAATATTTTCAATAGGTGAAAGACAAACTTGAATTATTAAAAGATTCTTCAAGCAAAAACCAAGAGAAACTTATATAAAGCAATCCAAGAAAAAGCAGATAAAACAAATAAGACATTAGAGGCTCTGGAAAAACAAGAAACCACAATCCAGAATATGAGGACAGAATTTAAAAGAACAACGATTGAATGTTTTCAGTGGGTGAAAGACAAACTTGAATAATTACAAGATACTGCAAGCAAAAACCAGGAGGAGCTTAAAAAAATTCCAGAATAATGCAGATTAAAAAAAAAATGAGGCATTAGTGGCACTGGAAAAACAAGAAGCCATGATCCAAAGTATGAGGTCCAATGTTTCAAATGCTGTCAACATGATGGAGAGACATATGAGCAGAGTTGAACAAATGTAACACAGAACCAGTGAAATAGAAGATAGAATTGTCACTATTGCTCTTCTGGAGCAAAAAAAGCAGAATCAAAAAGGAAGGAAAAAGAAGAAAACCCAAGAACAATATGGGACACCATCAAGAGAAATAACATGTACATCATTGGAATCCCAGAAAAGGAAGAAGCAAGTAAAGGCACTGAACAAATTGTAGAAGAATTACTAGAGGAAAACTTCTTAGATATAATGAAGAATGAGAGAATATATATTTAAGAAGCTGAGCAAACATCATATAGAATAAACCTCAAAAGTATACACCAATGCATATCATAATCAAATTTGCCAAAACCGAAGACAAGGAGAAAATTCTGAAAACAGCAAGGGGGGGGGGGAAGAGTAACCTATATGGGAGAGCAGATAAGATTAAGTGCTGATTTCTCAGCAGAAGCCATGCAAGCAAGAAGACAGTGAAATGACATATATTGAATACTCAAAGAACACAACTGTCTACCAGGAATACCGCACCCAGCAAAACTGTGCATCAAATATGAAGGAGATATCAAGATAGACCCAGAAAAAGAAAACCTAAGGGAGTTTGTAAAAACAAGACCAGCACTGAGGGAAACACTGAGAAACGTCATTACAGAAGTGCTACAGAAAGCAGAATGGACCAAAGAAACTAACACCACCACCAAAAAGAACTCATCAAAATGATAGCAACAAAACACTGCCTCTCAATAATCACACTGAATGTGAATGGTTTGAATGCACCATTGAAGAGAAAAAGAGTAGCAGATTGGATTTTAAAAAAAAACAACCAAAACCCAAAAAACAACCCACCAAAATCCATC
Source organism: Elephantulus edwardii (assembly GCF_000299155.1). Taxonomy (NCBI): domain Eukaryota; kingdom Metazoa; phylum Chordata; class Mammalia; order Macroscelidea; family Macroscelididae; genus Elephantulus; species Elephantulus edwardii. The sequence continues at coordinate 673,644 of NW_006399928.1, forward strand.
CATATGCTGTCTACAAGAGACACACCTGAAAAATGAATATAATGAAAGACTAAAAATAAAATCTTCCATTGTCCAACCCATGATCTGACAGTTTGTATCTTAAG
>NW_006399928.1:676582-684209 GCF_000299155.1 Elephantulus edwardii
CGGTTGGCGCAGGATAGAGCAGGGTTTAGAGCTGTTGTGCATAGGGTCGCTATGAGTCGGAAACGACTCGATGGCACATAACAACAACAACAAAAATAAAACGATGGGGGAAAATTAAGCCAAGCAAATGGCAACCAGAAGAAAGTGTGAATGGTGACATTCATCTCTGATAAAATAAGTTTCAATGCAAAATCCATCAAAACAGACAAGAAAGGTAACTACATAATGCTTAAAAAGTCAGTACAACAAGAGAACATAACAATAATAAATATCTGTGCACTAAAAACTTCACCATCACCAAATCAACTCTTTTGAGTTTCTGCATCTCACATTAGCATCATCCCTTCTTGTAGGACATATTAATAGTCATAAATATCTTATGCCAGACAAATTAGGTCATTCTATGAGTACTTCACGTGCAAGCATCATTTACTTATGTTATTTCTTTTACTCTAAGTCGCTGTCATTCTGTGGTACCTCTGAAGTGTCCTTTTTTTTTTACTTCTCCCTTCAAGAGGTAAAGTCTGATTAGTTCCTCTGAATATGAACTATAATTAGGGACTTCTAATAAATAGAACAGAGCAGACATGATGGTGTGCAACATGGGAGATAAATTAATAAAGTGAAGATTTATTCTTGTTTTGTTATTTTAATCACTTGATCTTGATGTGAGTTTCCCAGTAAGTAGAAACTGCAGTTGCCTTCAGACCAGGTCATGTAAACCTATTACAAACATTCTCATGAGTGAGCCATCTTGAAAAGAGACTATCCAGTCACTCTCATGAGAACCTTTGGGTCAAAACCACCCAACTTAAGTTATTGTTAGATTCTAGACTCTCAGAAATTATGAGATATATATGTTCATTATTTTAAGTCACAGATTTTTGAAGTTAATGTATATTTTGTTTTGTCTTCTTGAGGTATCCTTGCAAATTTCCTGTTCAGTTATCTTAACTTAGAAATTCTTGCCTTTGTTTTGACTTCTTTTAGTTTATGAAAGTTTCAGAATCTCTTCTGACATTCATTGTTGTCTTCTCTTTCTTCTCTGTCTTTACAATGACCTATTGCTTTATTCTTGAATAATGTTCTTGATGTCATCCTCTAACTCGTCTGGTCTTAATCATTAGTGATCAAAGTGTCGAATCTATTCTTAAGATTTTTAAAAATTCAGTTGGAATACACTCAATGTTCTATTTTGTTTCTCAGGGATTTGTTTCAATTTTTAAATGTAAATTTTCATTTCCCTATGAGGAATTGATGGTCTCTTTCACAGTCAGTCCCTTCATGTGGTTTTGACTGCTTATATTGAGGTACTCCAAAGTCTCTTTACACAGTTGCAGTCAATTTTATTTCTGTACAGTTCATTAAGTGAAGGCTATTTTTAAAAGTATCTGCAAATAATAATCACTCATTCTAAAAACCTCTATCATGCATAAACTTAAGAGTGGGCATTTTTGTGTGCTTGTGGGGAGATGGGATTGAAACTTCCCTGGGGAAATGTTACTCCATTTGGGTATCCTTGCATCTGTGGCTGTGGGGCCATGAAGGGCCAAACAGGAAAATATTTTCTCAGCTTTCTCTGAGAGGTAGGCCTCACTTGAGACTGACCTGTACAAAAGCTGCTTGATTGGCAGCCTTGAACTCATCCATCTCCAGAGAAAAAGAAAGGCATTAAGCTGTAGGAGATAAGGTGCATCAGGTGATGCACTGACAACCAGAGTGAGTGGTTTTGAGTGCTTGTGGAGACACAGAACTGAAGCTTCACTGGGATTAGGTACCTCCATTTGGGGATCCTTACATCTGTAGCTGCAGGGGCATCCCAGGGGAAACAGGACAAGAGAATTTCTGACACAGAGCTACAAGCAGGGGAAAGATGTTCTCAGTTTCCTCAACTGGCACATTGAGCTGCAAGAAAGAGAGCCGATTTGAAAACAACTTGGACAGAAATTGCTGAAGTGGAGTATTTGGTCTCACATCACTCACCCACTTCATACATGAAGGAGGAAAATAGACTTTGGGACAGGGGACTACATTAAGGTGAAATTTTTGTACGGTTGTAGTCTTTAAAAGAGAGAACCAGAAGGACTTTAGAAAAAGCAAATTTTCCAAGAAAGGCTTTTAACTATAGTGAATTGTTCACCCAATAGTCTGTTGGGTTACCATTTAACTTGGCAGCTAATCAACAACTTCATAATGATAAGAACCACTAACACTTTATGCAAAGATAATATCACGTATCAAGAAAAACTTTACATAATGTTGAGAAAACAGCAGGCAACTTCAAACACTGTGGAAAAAACAAATTAAGTCTTCTCCAAAAACCAGCAGGGAATATTGCAGATTCACTAAATACTCAAGAGTCAAGAAGGCAGATGACATATGTTGATATGGAGACAAGTAGATACGAAAGAAAGTACAAATGATGGAAGAAACAATTACAGCTACAAATAAAGGGAATAGCCTAGAGACAGAGAATCAGAAGAAATATATTGATGAGGAGTTATTTGAACAACTACAGAAGAAAGTGCAAATGATAGATGAAATAATAGAAACCACTAAGAAAGAAAACACACCAAAGATATGGAGCCAGAATAAACATATTGATGAGGAGGAAAGTGCACAACCACAGAAGAAAATGCAACAGATGGAAGATGGAATTGAAACTATAGATAAAGAGGTAAGAACTTAAAAAACCATCACAAGGTAGAGAGAGTACAGCAACCACAGTACTGGAAATACCAGAAATGCATGAAAATGCAAACCAGAATATTAAAACTGAAATGGCAGAAATGTCTCACATGCTGGAAAATGTAAAATAGAAGAGATGGAGCAGAGAGTCATTGTGGTGGAAGATAAGAACCTGAGAAGAAATATGCTGGAAGAAAAATCAGAGATTAGAAATAAAGAAAATTAAGAATATATTAGAATGATGTGGGATGACATAAAGAAGAACAATATATGTATGACTGAAATTAAAAAATATGAGAAGGACAGGGACATCAGTAAGAAAATTGTGCAAGATGAACTAGAAGAAAACTTCCCAAGTATTAAGAAGAATGAGGAAATCCACCTTTAAGCAGCTCAGGAATCTACATGCAGATGATCTAATAGCATATAAAAAAACCTCAAGGACTCAACAATAAAACAGAGCTAGTAGAACAATTTAGTAGAGGGGCAGCATATAAGATAAATATTCAAAAATCAATGGGATTCCTCTACAGTAACAAAGAAAACTAAAAAAAAGAAAACCAAGAAAGCAATACCATTTACAATAGCCAATCACAAAATGAGATACTTGGGAGTGAACTTAACTAGAGACACAGAAGAACTATGCCAAGAAAACTATAGAACATTTCTTCAAGATACAATAAAAGACTTAAAGACAAGGAAAAATGTGCCCAGGTCATGGTTAGCAAGACTCAATATTGTGAAAATGACAATCCTTCCAAAAGTAAACTAATCTATATGTTCAAGACAATCCCAATATAGATACCAAATTCATTTTCCAAGGAGATCGAAAGGGAAATTCTCAAGTTTAGTCGGTGAAGAAAGAGACTCCAAAGAGAAGAACACTTCTAAAAAACAAAAACGAAGTGGGGGGTATAAGACTTCCTGACCTCAAAACCTACTACACAACAGTAGTAACCAAAACAGCATGGTCCTGGTACAAAGACAGGCACATAAACCAATGAAACAAAATTGAGAACCCAGAAATAGACACAGGAATCTATGGTCAACAAGATATTCAGTAAGGAAATAAAACCTATTAAATGGGGAAATGACAATCTTTTCAATAAATGGTGCTAGCAAAATGGATTGCTACCTGCAGAAAGCTGAAAAAGGGTCACCAAAGCCATACAGCACCAGTTGCACACGAATTTCTTCCAGGTGATTAGCTAAGAACTAAGGCACAATTGGAGACTTGTAAACTAATGTTCATAGCAGTATTCACCATCGCAAGAGCACAGAAACAGCACAGATATCCAGCCACAATTGAATGGATTGATAAATTATGGTACATTCATACAATGGAATACTAAACAGCATGCAAGAGTAATTATTTTGTGAATTATTATCTAACATTTGAGGGACTGGAGAGCATTATGCTGAGAGAACTAACTCACTCTCACAAGGAAAATTTGGGTATAAAACAATTATTGTAATGTCTGATGTGCTGAGGAGTTGTGACTTGGCAGCTTAGCATCTGCTAAGGAACCTGCAGCCTCAAACTCCTGGTGGCGCCCAAGTCCCGTCCCCACGCTGTGCCCATACCCCCACCATTACACAGTGCCGCAGTGACCCCACCGCTGTCACTGTCCCATGCCCCTGCACTCCCACAAACCCCTAAACCCTGGCAGTGGCACCAAAGCATGCACACCAGGCGGCAACCCAGGGCCACTAGAGACTACTTCATGCCACACAGAGACAGACTAAGAGCTGAGTACAGTAGGATTTTGAATCAGAACTTTTGTTAGAACAGTTTGTTTCAGAGCTAAATAAAGCCACGCCACAGATCCAGCCATCACCTGAAGCCACGAGTTGAGCTGCTGTGGGACTGATCTAGCAGTCTAGCAGGAGAAAGGCCGAGGACCTTGACGCGTCTTACCTACAAGAGGCTGCTCTCACAGGCGATGAACTAACATTTCCCTGGAGTCAGAAGTTCAGAGAAAAACACAAGCTGTGTAGCTGCCCATTTGATGTCTAAAACATTGTCTTCAGATCAAGAACATATCAATGTCTCGAAGAAAGCAAGTTTTCCACACAATACACAAACGCAAAGCAAGATGGCACCCCAAAAGAGTGACACTATATCAATAGATTTCCTAAAGCCAGAAAGTCTGATGGAACTTTCTGACACAGAATTAGGGAAGAAAAAAAAAGATTGAATATTTTCAATGAATGAAAGACAAACTTGAAGATTTAGAAGATACTACAAGCAAAAACCAGAAGGAGCTCAAAAAAACTAATCCAGAATAATGTAGAGAAAACAAATGAGGAATTAGCAGCAATGGAAAAATAAGAAACTATTGAAAATATGAGGTCCAATATTTCAGATGCTGTCAACATTATTGAGGGACACATGAGCAGAGTTGAAGAGATGGAACTAGTGAAATAGAAGACAGAATTGTCACCACTGATCTGCTAGAGCAAAAAGCAAACTCAAAAAAGAAGGAAAAAGAAGAAAACCTAAGAATAATGTGGGCCATCATCAAGGGAAATAATATGTGCATCACTGGAATCCGAGAACAGAAAGAAGCAAGTAAAGGCACTGAAAAAGTTGCGGAAGAATTACTAGAGGAAAACTTCTCAGGCATAATGAAGAATGACAGAATACATATTCAAGTAGTTTAGTGAACATCATATAGAATAGAACCCAAAAGAAAAACACCAAGGCATATCATAGTTAAATTTGCCAGAACCAAAGTTAAGGAGAGAATCCTGAAAGGAGCAAGGGAGAAACAAAGAGTAACCTATGAGGGAGAGCAGATAAGATTAAGTGTCAATTTTTCAAAAGAAACCTTGCAAGCAAGAAGAGATTGGAAGGACATATATCAAACACTCAAAGAATACAACTGTCAACCAAGAACACTGTTGTTGTTGTTGTTGTGTGCCATTGAGTCGTTTGCGACTCATAGCGACCCTATGTACAACAGCCCTAAACCCTACTCTATCCTGTGCCAGTCTCAGTGCCTCTGACAAACCTATCACGATTACCCCAGTCACTGAATCAATCCACCTCATAGAGGATCTTCCCCTTCTGTGCACTCAATCCACTCTCGCAAGCATGATGTCCCTCTCCAAGGACCTCTCCCTCCGTAGAACATGCCCAAAATGTATCAGACAAAGCCTCATAATCCTTGCCTCCAAGAAGCAGCCTGGTTTAACCCTCTCCAGGATGAATCTGTTTGTTTTCTTGGCAGTCCACGGTACATTCAATACTCTTCTCCAGCACCACAGCTCAAAGGCATCAATTCTACTTCTATCCTCCTTAGTCATTGTCCAACTCTCTGATGCATAACAAGTGATTGCAAAGACCATAGCCTGTATCAGACGCACCTTAGTCTCCAAAGTGACAACATTGCTCTTCAGTACCCTGGAGAGGTCCCCAATGGCAGACTTTCCCGTCGCAATACATTTTTTATTTCCTGGCTACTGGTACCAAGAGTGTTGACTGTGGAGCCTAGCTGACTAAAGTTGTTAACAATCTCAATCTCTTCACCATCCATCCTGATACTGCCAATTGTCCCAGTGGTGAGAATCGTTGTCTTCTTGACATTGAGCCTCAATCCATACCGGAGGCTGCAGTCCTTGACCCTCTGTAGCAAGCGCTTCAGGTCCTTCTCAGTTTCAGCAAGCAGGGTTGCGTCATCTGCATAACGCAGATTGTTAATAGATCTTCCACCAATCCTGATGCCACACTTCTCTTCATAGAGCCCAGCCTCTCGGATAATCAAGTTGAAAAGGTATGGAGATAGGACACATCCCTGGCATACGCCTTTCCCAATTTTGAACCATGCAGTGTTTCCTTGCTCTGTTCTGACGACTGCCTCTTGGTCCAAGTATAGGTTTCCCATTACAACGATCAAGTGTTCTGGGATTCCCATTCTTCTCAGAGTCAGCCACAGTTTGTTGTGATCCACACAGTCAAACGTCTTTGCATAATCAATGAAACACAGATATACATTCTTCTGGCATTCCCTGCTTTCAGCTAAGATACATCTAACATCAGCTACATTATCCCTAGTACAACGACACCTTCTAAATCCAGCTTGGACTTCTGGCAGTTCTCGGCTGATATGCTGTTCCAGTGGTTTTTGGATAATCTTCAGTAGAATCTCGTATGTGAAATCAATGATATTGTTCTGTAGTTTCCACACTCTGTTGGGTCACACTTCTTTGGAATGGGAACAAAATATAAATCTCTTCCAGTCAGTTGGCCAAGTGGTTGTTCTCCAGATTTCTTGGCACAACTTGGTGAGCACATCCAGGGCAGCATCTGTGAGTTGAAATATGTCAATTGGTATACCATCTATTCCTGACGCCTTATCCCTGAGGCCTTCAGAATACTGTACCCAGCAAAATTTTCCATCAAATATGGAGGAGATATCAAGATATTGCCAGAAAAACAGAACCTAAAAGAGTCTGTAAAAACAAGACCGGCATTTCAGGAAAGACTCAGAGATGTCCTTCCTACAGAGATACCACAGAAAGCAACATGGAACAAAGTAAGTAGCAACAACACCAAAAAGAACTCAACACAATGACAGCAATAAACCTTGCCTCTCAATAATCACACTGAATGTGAATGGTTTAAATGCACCACTGAAGAGAAAAAGAGTAGCAGATTGGATATAAAAAAAATCCATCTATATGTTGTCTACATGTGACACACCTGAAAAACGAAGATAATGACAGACTAAAAATAAAAGGCTGGAGAAAAATATACCGATCAAATGGCAACCAGAAAAAAAGCAAAAGTAGAGATATTAATCTCTGATAAAAGAAATGCCAATGTAAAAACCATCACAAAGAACTGGAACTCTTATTCACTGTTGGTGGAAATGTAAGATGGTGCAACCATTGTGGAAGGCGGTGTGGCGCTTTCTCAAAAAAATTGCAAATAGAG
>NW_006399928.1:684319-705519 GCF_000299155.1 Elephantulus edwardii
AACTGGATAAATTATGTATATTGTATTGAAACAGATGAGGGAAAAACAGATTAGAAGTGATATATGATTGAGTATTATGGTTAGCACAGGAATCCAGAATTAAGGTTGCATAGAGAAGTGTACTCGGGGTGGGGGGTGGGGGGAAGGGACGTGGGAATTGTATACTAATGAAGAAATTTTTTTCTTTTTTTTCCTCTCTTCGGAGGGGGAAGCGAGCTGGTGGGGAGGGGTGGAAAGGGAGAAAATTGGGGCAATGAATGAATGGAAATCCAAAACCTCTGTAAAAAAAAATAAAAAATTATAAAAAAAACCATCACAAAGGACAAGGAAGGTCACTATATAATGATGAAATGGTCAATAGAACAAGAGGAAATAACAATAATAAATATCTATGCACCAAATTGAAAGGCCTGCTAAATACATAAAGCAAACATTAACAAAGCTAAAAAAGGAAATAGACAACACTACTATAGTACTTGGAGACTTCAATACACCCCTCTCAAGAAAAGACAGAACTACCAGAAAGAAACTCAGCAAAGATGCTGAAGAATTAAACCACACAATAACGCAACTTGAGCTCATAGATATGCATAGGCTAATGCACCCCCAAAAAAGCACAGTATACCTTCTTCTCCAATGTACATTGAATGTTCTCCAGAATAGATCACATTCTAGGTCACAAAGCAAGCACCAACAAATTCAGAAACATAGAAATTATACAAAGTATCTTTTCAGATCACAATGCTACAAAATTAGAAATTAATAACAAGAGGATAAAGGAGGAAAAAACAATACTTTTGGAAGCTGAGCAACATCTTGCTTGAACATGACTGGGTAGTAGAAGAAATAAAAAATGAAATTAAAAATTTCTTGAAACAAATGATAATGAAAACACCACTTACCAAAAACCTCTGGAAAACAACCAAAGCAGTAATCAGGGATTAATTATTAGCAATAGGCAAACACATCAAACATCAGGGAAAATTAACCATTGACTCTCTAACCCAACATGTCCAGCAAATTAAAAAAGAAAGGGAAGAAAACACAATCCCCTCTAAGAAAACTGAAATTATAGAAATTAGAGCAGAAATAAATGAAATAGAAAACTGAAAAACAGTTGAAACTATCCACAAAACTAGAAGTTGGTTCTTTGAAAAGGTCAATAAAATTGACAAACCATTAGCAAAACTCACAAAATAAAAGAAGACACAAATAATTCTAATAAGAGATTAATCAGGCAACATCACAACAGAACCAACTGAAAAAAAAGCTAACATTAGAGTATTACGAAAAACTATACTCAAACAAATATGAAAACCTAGAGGCAATGGGCAAATACTTAGAAATGCACAACCCACCTAAACTGACACAAACCAAAACTGAACATATGAACAGACGCATTACAAAAGAAGAAATTGAAAAGATAATACAACTTCCAACAAAAAAAACCCACCCTGTACCAGATGGTTTAACAAGTGAATTTTATCAAACATTCAGAGAAGAACTGTCACCAATTCTACATAAACTATTTCAGAAGATAGAGAAAGTTGGACTTCTTCCAGACTCATTCTTTGAAACAAACATATCCTTGATATCAGAGCCTGGAAAGGACACCACCAAAATAGAAAACTATAGGCCAATATATCTTACGATCATAGACTAAAAAATCCTGAATAAAATATTGGCCAATAGAATTAAATGATACATCAAAGAAATAATTCACCATGAACAAGTGGGATTCATAACAGATGTGCAAGGATGGTTCAACATAAGGAAAGCAATCAATGTAATTCATCACATTAACAAAGCAAAGAACAAGAACCACATGATCCTATCAATTGATGCAGAGGGGCATTTCTTCAACATAGTAAAAAGTATTTATGCGAACTCGAGAGCCAACATTGTTCTCAATGGAGAGAAGTGAAAGTCATTCCCTTTAAGAACAGGAACTAGGCAAGAATGACCACTCTCACCTGTCTTATTCAATATTGTATTGGAAGTCTTAGTGATAACAATAAGACAAGAGAAGGAAATAAGAGGTATCCAAATTGGCAAAGAGTAGGTAACATTATCTCTCTATGCAGATGATTTGGAAGGAGGTGAGGCAACCATTTCCATAATAGCTTGCCTCTGGAAACCCTATGAACCTGGAGAGAGGATGAAAGGCACCCAAGCATTGAGGACTCTCCTTCATATGGTCGCTATGAGTCACCCGCAACTCGACAGCACTTAACAACAACAACAACAATGCAGATCATATCATGGTATACCTAGAAAACCCTAAAGACTCAGCAAGAAAACTATTGGACATAGTTGACCAATTGTGCAAAATGGCAGGATACAAGATCAACATACAAAGATCAGTTGGATTTCTCTACAGTGACAAAGATAATACAGAGCCTGAGCAAATAAAAACACCACCATTCACAATAGCGAATCACAAGATTAAATACTTGGGAGTAAATCTAACCAGAAACACAAAGGATCTATTCAAAGATAATTACAAAATATTACTACAATAACAAAAAGAGACCTGGAGAAGTGGAAGAATATCCCTTGCTCATGAATAGGAAGACTCAATAATGTGAAAATGGCAATACTACCAAAGGCAATTTACACGTTCAAAGCAATCCCAATAAAAATACCAATCTCATTCTTCAATGAGATGGAAAAGATAATCTCCAGTTTCATTTGGAATGGAAAGAAGCCCCGAATAAGCAAAGCACTCCTTAAAAATCAATGGAATATAATTGTGAACTCGGAAATCAGTCCATCTACCTATGGTCAACTGATTTTTGACAAGGAGATGAAATCAGTTAAGTGGGGAAACTACAGCCTTTTAAACAAATGCTGTGAAAAAATTGGAAAAATATCTGCCGAAGACTCAAGCAACATCCACACCTCACTCTGTATACGAAACCCAACTCAAGGTGGATCATGGACCTGGGACTAAAGCCTAGGACTATAAACTTCATTAAAGAAAAACTTGGAACAACTCTAGTAGTCCTAATCCACAACATAAACAGTCTTCCAAGTACCTGAAAAATCTACAGCCAGGAGAAGATAAAATAGATGAACGGGACCTTCCAAGAGTCAAATCCGTATTCACATCCAAAGCTTCTCCAACAGGCTAAAAAGGTAAGACACAGACTGGGAAAATATATTTGGTAATGAAATGTCAGATAAGGAACTTATATCTAAAATTTATAAGTCAACAAACGAATGGATAGAGAAGCTGTGGTATATTCACACAATGGGATACTATGCTGCATGGGTAAACAAGGAACTCATGCAATATTATTCAAAACGGGTGACCCTGGAGGACATTATGCTGAGTGAAATATCTCAGTCACAAAAAGACAAATACTGCATAGTGCCACTGTTTTAGAATGGGACTGACATCAGAGTTGGGGTAAGACTGAGAAAAGCTGGATAACTTATGTGTACTGCATTGAAACAGTTGAGAGAGAGAACAGTTTAAAAGCAATATATGGGCGTCAGCCTCGTGCTCGACGGCTACGGCTGCTGCTGCGTCTGTGCCAAGCAGCTGGGCGAGCTGTGCACAGAGCGCCACCTCTGCGACCCGCACAAGGGCCTCTTCTGCGACTTCGGCTCCCCCGCCAACCACAAGACTGGAGTCTGCACCGCTAAAGATGGTTCCCCCTGCGTCTTCGGAGGGGCCGTGTACCGTAGCGGTGAGTTCTGCCAGAGCAGCTGCAAATACCAGTGCACTTGCGTGGATGGAGCGGTGGGCTGCTTGCCCCTGTGCGGTATGGACGTCCGCCTGCCCCGTCCTGTCTGCCCCTTCCCACGGAGGGTCAAGCTGCCCGGGAAATGCTGTGAGGAGTGGGTGTGCGATGAGCCCAAAGACCACACCGTCGTCGGCCCTGCCCTTGCTGCTTACTGACTAGAAGACACATACGGCCCCGACCCAACTATGATGAGAGCCAACTGCCTGATCCAGACCACAGAGTGGAGCGCCTGATCCAAGACCTGTGGGATGGGCATCTCCACCCGGGTTACCAATGACAACGCCTTCTGCAGGCTGGAGAAGCAGAGCCGCCTCTGCATGGTCAGACCTTGTGAAGGAGACCTGGAAGAAAGCATTAAGAAGGGCAAAAAGTGCATCCGTACCCGGAAAATCTCCAAACCTGTCAAGTTTGAGCTCTCTGGCTGCACCAGTGTGAAGACCTACCGAGCCAAATTCTGCGGCGTGTGCACCGATGGGCGATGCTGCACCCCCCACAGAACCACCACCCTGCCGGTGTAGTTCAAGTGCCCAGATGGAGAGGTCATGAAGAAGAGCATGATGTTCATCAAGACCTGCGCTTGCCACTACAACTGCCCCGGGGACAATGACATCTTCGAGTCACCGTACTACAGGAAGATGTACGGAGACATGGCATAAAGCCAAGGAGAGGGAGAGACGTTAACTCAATAGGCTGTAACTTGAACTCATGCACATTTCATTTTTTGTGTGTGTAAACATGATTTCAGTTAGCACAAGTTATTTAAATCTGTTTTTCTAACTAGGGGGGTGAAAAGTCCCCACCAAACTCCAAACATTGTGCTATGTGACATTCAAACAAATAGTCTATCAACTCCAGACACTGGTTTGAAGAAAGTAAGACTTGACAGTGGGACCATAGTAGCCCACAGCTTCACAGTGTGTAATAGGGTGTGGCTTTGGGAACAGTGGGAGGGCGCTAGGAGAAAGCAGTACCATCAGGATGTCATCTGGAAGTGGTAAGGAGCTTGCTATGTGAAACGTAATTGAGAAGGAGAATTTTAGCTTGCTTGATGACCTGCCTGTAGCTCCTGCAGCAGCTATGGTGTGTGTGCTCAGGCCACCAAGAGGCTGAACCAAGCTGTTCTTGATGTCCAAACAGCAGATTCAGCGTTGACATTCTGATTTGAATGGCAGTATTCAGGAATCAGAATCCTGTCTATTAAACTGGACAGCTTGTGCCAAGTTAGCCAGAAATTTTTTTATTGATACTGTAAATATTCTGTGTATATATCTATTTGTACGGGTATCTAAGTTAATTTAAAGTCGTTTGGGTTTTTTTGTTGTTACTGCTTTGGGATTTCAAATGTTAGCCTTGATTTCTGAACACCATAGGTAGGACAGAAAGCTTGTCGGATAACTCAAAGCATGAAATGGATACTCATGGAAATTTTACTCAGTTAAAGTGACAGTCCATCAAGACAGATTGTTTGCTGAAGGTGAGGCAGTATGCCCTTGGGAGCCTGACTTGTAGGTCAGAAATAATGCTTGCCTCACTTTTAATGAACAAATAACCTTTATTAAAAGAATGGTTTTCTAGCTGATTGATTTTTCCACCTGGAAGCATTTCTTTCTACTTTGACTATGACTGTTTTCTGGACAGTTTTATCTGTTGAGAGTGTGACCAAAAGTTACATGTTTGCACCTTTCTAGTTGAAAATAAAGTATATATTTTTTCTAAAAAAAAAGCTATATATGATAAGGTATTATGGTTATTACAAGAGACCAGAATGAAGGTTGCATATAATTTTTCTTTTAGTTTTCAAAGAGAAAAGTGAACTGGGGGGAGGGGTGGGCAAGGAGAAAAGTGTAACAATGAATGAATGGAAATCTAAAATATCTGTAAATGTTTATTAAAATTAATAAAATAAAATATTTTAAAAATGAAAAAGAAACCATTATTTTAGAATGAGTATGAAACTCCAAGGGGGGGTGGAAACAGAGGTATGATGATGTGTGTGTGGCAGGGTGCTGGTGGTAGTGGTGGTGGTGGTGTTGTGATTAATCATGGGATTGTACAATTTGTTGGGGAAAGTTGGAAGAATCTGCTCTGGAAAGCAATGAATTCAAATTCTGTAAATAAACTAGTATAAATAATGATAATAAAAAGAATATTTTTTTTTAGTGAGGTCAAGACAGATTTTCTGCCAGGAGCACTAGAAAATAGCCCAACCAACTGGAGATCCTCCTGGACCCTTGGCCTATAGACCCCTGGTGCTGCAACCTGGAACCCAAGACCCACCACCTAGAGGACCTGACCCTGCTACCCGAATGCCCTTTCCCATCACCTGGATGCCCTGGCCCTACTGTCTGGGGGATGACCCTCTGCCACCCCACTGAACTTTGCCAGGGACACCAATATCACTGGTGACTCCATTTCCTACTCACTTCCAGAGGGTGAGATGCCTTTATCCCTGAGCACTTGCCTAGCAGCAGCTGTTTCCTGACAGAGAAAACTACTAATTCACAGGCCATATCTCTACCCAGATGAAAGAAGTCTTCCTTTGAGTCAAAAGATTAGAGAGAAACTCACAGAGGATAGCTGCCCCACACTCCTCCTGAGTAGTGACTTCCTCATCCAAGACAATCAGACCAAGAATTGGCTACGACCTGAAGCATGAAAACTTTACCACAGCAATGACACAAAAGAAGTAGAATACTTACCCCACACACAACATAAACAAAAACAAGATGTTTCCCCCCACAAATGACTCATTTTCAATTTATTTTCTGAAGCCAGAAAGTCTAATGAAAGTTTCTGACACAGATTTTAAAAGAATATTTGAATGATTGAATATTTTCAATGGCTGAAAGAAAAACGTGAAGATTTATAGGACTCTGCAAGCAAAAATCAGAGGAGTTTTAAAAAATAAAACAATTCAAGACAATGTAGATAAAACTAATGAGACATTAGAGGCTCTGGAAAAACAAGAAACCACAACCCAGAGTATAAGTACCAAAGTTTCAGATGCTGTCAATATGTTGGAGGGACATATGAACAGAGTTGAAGAAACAGAACACAGAACCAGCAAAATAGAAGATAAAAATATCACCATTGATCTGCTAAAACAAAAAGCAGGGGAAAAGGAAGTAAAAAGAGGAAAGCCTAAGAATAATGTGAAACACAAACAAGAGGATTAATATGCACCTAATTGGAAATCCAGAACAGGAATAAGCAGATAAAGACACAGCGAAAGTTGAAAAAGGATTGCTAGGAGAAAATTTTCCACGCATAAGAAGAATGAGATAATATATATTCAAGAAGATGAGTGGAAACCATATAGACTAGATACCAAAAGTAAATCAGCAAGGTATTTCATATTCAAATTTGCCAGGACCAAATATAAGGAGAGAATTCTGAGTGGTTTAAATGCACCACTGAAGAGAATAAGAGTAGCAAATTGGATTAAAAACAAAACTCATCAATATGCTCTCTACAAGAGATACAACTGAAAATTAAAGATAAAGATTAAAAATAAAAGTGAAAAAAATATACCAACCAAATGGCAGCCATAATAAAAGCAGGAGTAGTGATATTAATCTCTGATAAAATAGATTTCAGCATAAAAACCATCACAAAGGACAAGGAAGGTCACTAAATAATGCTTAGAGTCAATAGTAAACAAGGACATAACCATAATAAATATCTATGCACCACGTGATAGAGCTCCAAACTATATAAAGCAAACTTTAACAAAACTGAAAAAGAACAGACAAAACCACTATAGTAGTAGGAGACTTCAGTATACCATTCTCAAAAAATTATAGAACTACCAAAAAGAAACACAACAAAGATGCTAATGAGTTAAACCACACAATAAACCAACTCAATCTCGTAGATAAATACACGCTAATGCTTCCCGAGAAAGTGCAGTATACCTTCATCTCTAATGTTCACGGAATACTCTCTAGAATAGATCACATTTCAGGTCACAAGGCAAGCATCAATAAATTAAAAAAAAAACAAAACAGAAATAAATCAAAGTATGTTCTCAGACCACAATGCTACAGAATTAGAAATTAATAGTAAGAGGATAAGGGAGAAAAAACCAAACATTTGAAATCTGAACAATACCTTGCTAGAACACGAATGGGCCACAGAAGAAATAAAAAACGAAATTAAAAGTTTCTTGAAACAAATGACAATGAAACACGACTTACCAAAAACCTCTGGGAAACAGCCAATGCCATAATTAGAGGTCAATTTATAGCAAAAAGCAAACACATCAAGAGGCAAGAAAAAAGTGATAATTGATGCTCTAACTGAAAATAGTCAACTCGTTTGAAAACAAGAGCAAGAAAACCCAACACCGTCAAAAAAAAAACCCTATAAATTACTGAAGAAATAAAATAGAAAACAGGAAAAAAATTGAATCTATCAATAAAACCAGGAGTTGGTTTTTAAAAAATGTCAATAAAATTGACAAACCACTGGTAAAATTAAAAAAAGGACAAGAAAAGAAAGAAATAACATGAATAAGAGATGAAAAGGGCAATGTCACAATAGAATCAATTAAAATAAACACCTTAACAGTGGAAAATGATGATAAACTAGACTCAAACAATTATGAAAACCTAGAGGAAATGGACAAACACTTAGAAATTCATAGCCTACCTAAACAGAAACAGACTGAAATAGAACACCTGAAAAACAAAACCCATTACAAAAAAGAAACTGTCATAAAGCAAATTCAAACAAACAAACAAAAACAAAAAACAAACAAACAAACAAACAAAAACAACAACCCTGGTCCAGATGGTTTTATAAATTAATTTTATCAAACACTCAGAGAAGAACTGTCACCAATTCTACAGGAAATGTTTCCGAAAATAAAAAAAAAATGATGGAATTCTCCCAGACTCATTCAATGAAGCAACCTATCTTTGATACCTAAGTTAGGTAGAGACATCATCAAAATATAAAAACCAGCCAATATCTCTGATGAACATAAATGCACAAATCCTGAATAAAATCCTGGCCAATAGAATCCAACAGTAAAAAAAGGGAAACAAAATCACCATAACCAAGTGAGAATCATAACAGGTATGCAAGGATGGTTTAACATAAGAAAAAGAATCATTGTAATAAATCACAGTAATAAAGCAAAGAACAAGAAATACCTGATGCTATCAATTGACGTAGAAAGGCTTTTGACAAAACCCAACACACTTCTCTGATTAAAACACTCAGCAAAATAGCAATACAGGGAAATTTCCTCAACATAATAAAAGTTATATATGCAAACCTAAAAGTCAAAATCATTCTCAAAGTAGTGAGATTAAAGGCATTACCTTTGAAAAGAAGAACTAGGCACAGATGCCCAGTATTCAATATTGTATTGGAAGTTCTAGCAATAGCAATAAAAGAAGATAAGGAAAAAAGAGGTATCTAAATTGGAAAAGAGGAAGTAAAATTATCTCTGTATGCAGATTATATGATAGCATACTTAGAAAACACAAAAACTCAATGAGATTGTGTACCAATGAGGGAGTTTTTCTTTTGCTTTTCAAGGAGAGGAGCAAATGGGGGGGGGAGGGGTTTTGCGGGGAGAAGGGTGCAACAATGAATGAATGGAATCCCAAAATCTCTGTAGATGTTCATTGAAATGAAAAATAAACAACCTAAATGAAAAAAAAAAACTCAATGAGAAAACCACTGGACATAGTTGACCAATTCAGCAAAGAGACAGGATACAAGATCAACATAAAAAAAAATAATGGATTTCTCTACAGTGACAAAGAGAACACAGAAATGCAGCTAAGAAAATCTGTACCCATCACAATAGCTAATCAAAGATTAAATACTTGGGAGTAAATCTAACCAGAAACACAAAAGACTTATTCAAAGATAACTACAAAACATTACCACAAGGAACAAAAAGAGACTAGGAGAAATACAAAAATGTACTATGGTCATGGATAGGAAGACTGAATATTATGGAAATGACAATTCTACCAAAGGCAAACACTATGGAAGGCAGTATGATGCTTTCTCAAAAATTGGGAGAGAGAAATACCATTTGACCCAGGAATCGCACTATTGAGAGTATACCCTAAAGAAACCAGAACGGCAATCCAAACAGATCTGTACACTCCTATGTTTATTTTTGTGTTGTTCATAATTGTTGTTGTTGTTTTGTTATGTACCATCAAGTCACTTGTGATTCATAGCGATAGCAAAGAGAAAAAAGCAATTCAAGTGCCCATCAACAAACGAATGGATAGAGAAGCTGTGGTATAGTCACTGAAAAAGAAAGAAGTCATAAAATATTTTACAAAATGGGTGACTCTGGAGGACGTTATACTAAGTGAAATATCTCCATCACAAAAGGACAAATATTGCATAATGCCACTGTCATAAACAGGAATGACATTCTGGGTTAGGAGGGGTAAATTAAGAGAAGAGGGGTAGATAATCAACATTTCATTGGAACAGATGAGGGAAAGAATTATTTAAATTAATATATGATTAGATATTAGTTGTAGGGCAATAGTCCAGAACAAGAGGTGCATAGCAAAGTGGGCTGTGGTTGGGAGAAGAGGAGGAAATTATGTAACAATGAATGCATTTTTTAAAGAGAAAAGTGAATGAGGGGGGTAGGGAGGAAAATGTGCCACAGTGAATGAATAGAAATCCAAGTTTTCTTTATCATTTCATTAAAATCACAATAAAAACGTATTAAAATAAAAAAAGAAAGAAGCTGAAACAGGATCCAATGTTACACCGTACTGAAAAATATACTCAAGGTGGATGAGAGACCTGGGACTAAAGCCTAAAACCATAAAGTTCATCAGAGACAAACTGGGATCAAGCTTAGATGATCTACTCTATGGTATAATAAAATTATCAAATACATAAGAAATGCTCAATCTAGAGAGGATATAATTGATAAACAAGACTTGACAAAGATTAAATCCCTTTGCACATTATAAGGTTTTTCCAACACAGTGAAGAGAAAACTTACTTACTGTGGAAAAACATTTGCCAACACCATTTCAAACAAGCGTCTCATATCAAAAGTTACAGAATCCTACAGGGCCTCTACAAGAAAAACAGATAATAGAATTACAAAATGGGTAAAAGACATGGAAAGAATTTTCACATAGGAAAATATTTGATTGGCCAAGAGACACATGAAGAAATGCTCAAAATCACTAGGAATAAGAGGTGCAAAACTGCAATGAGATACCATCTCACAGCAGTAGCAGTGGAAAAGTTAAACAAAACACCAAGTACTAAATGTTGGAAAGGATGTGGAGAGATTGGAACTCTTATAGATTGTTGGTAGTATGGTAAAAAGGTATAACCACTCTGGAAGGCAGTTTGGTGTTTCCTCTAAATTCTGAACATAGAAATTTGAAATGGCCCAGCTATTCCACTGCTTAGAATATACCAGAGAAAATGAGAAATAAGGCACAAATGGAGACTTGCACACCAATATGCATAACATCATTACTCACCATTATAAGAACATGGAAACAGCCCAAATGTCCAACCGTAATTGAATGGATTGAGAAATTATGATACATTCACACAATGGACTACTACACAGCACAGAGGAGCAATAATTTTGCAAATTACTGCATAACTTGCAGATTATCGAACAATCTCATATGTAAGTTCAAGCTGAAGCTAAGGAAAATTAAATAAAATACACAGGAACAAAAAGAAGACCTTGAGTCATGCCACCTGAACTTCAAAACCATCTCAGGAACAGGTATGAGGCCTTGAACACTAATGAGAGAATACCAGATGAGTTGTGGAAGGAGATCAAGACTATCACCCACCCAGGAAGAATGCAAATGGTCATTTCAAAGACAGAGGAGGAAGAAAAAAAAAACAATATGGATGTCAGAAGACACTCTGAATATTGCACTAGAGTGCCAAGAAGCCAAAGCCAAAGTCAGAAATCAAGATATTAAGAGCTGAACAGAAGATTTCAAAGGGCAGCATGGGAAGACAAAGTAAAGTATTATAATGAGATGTGCAAAAGAGCTGCAGGCAGAAAATCAAAGGGGCCGAACTCACTCAGCATTTCATAAGCCAAAGGAATTGAAGAACAAATTCAAGCCTCAAGTTACAATACTTAAGAATGCTTTGGGCAGAATATTAAATGACCCAGGAAGCATTAAAAGAAGATGGAAAGAATATACAGAGTCATTGTACCAAAAGGAATGGGTGGACACAGAAGTATTTAATGAAACAACATATGAGCGAGAGCCTGTGGTGATGATGGAATAAGTTCAAGCTGCTCTGAGAGAATTGGGAAAAACCAAGGCCCCAGGAATTGATGGTATACCAACTGATATATTTCAACAAATGGATGCTGCTCTAGATGTATTCACCAAGTTGTGCCAAGAAATCTGGGGGACAATCACCTGGCCAACTGACTGGAAGAGATCTATATTTGTTCCCATTCCAAAGAAAGCTGATCCGACAAAGTACAGAAATTATTGGACAATATCATTAATGTCAGATGCAAGCAAGATTCTGCTGAAGATTATCCCAAAAAGACTGGAACAGCACATCAACAGAGTACCTGAAATGCATGCTGGGTTTAGAAGAGGCCGTGGTACTAGGGATATATAGGGAATGTTAGATGGATCTACCAGTCTGTGGGAGTACCAGAGAAATGTCTAGCTGTGTTTCATTGACTATGCAAAGGCATTTGACTATGTGGACCACAACAAACTTTTGCTAACTCTCAGAAGAATGGAAATCCCAAAACATTTGATCGTGGTTATGCAAAACCTATACTTGTACAAGGAGGCAGCCATCAGAACAGAGCAAGGAAACACTGTATTGTTCAAAATTTGGAAGGGTGGACACCAGGGATGTGTCCTATCTCCATACTTTGTCAATTTATATGCAGAACAAATTATCCGGGAGACGGGGCTCTATGAGGAGAAATGTGGCATCAGGATTGGAGGAAGGCTCATCAACAGTCTGTGTTATGCAAAGGGCACAACCCTGCTTCCTGAAACTGAGGAGGACCTGAAGTGTTTGCTGCAGAAGTTCAAGGACTGCAGTTTTAAATACGAATTGAAGCCCAATGTCAAGAAGACAAAGATTCTCACCACTGGGCTGATTGCCAGTATCATGTTAAATGGTGAAGAAATTGAGATTGTTAGCAGCTTTAGTTTGTTTGGCTCCACAACCTACACTTCTGGCACCAGCAGCCAAGAAATTAAAAGATAAATTGCATTGGGAAAGTCTGCTGTTAGAGACCTCTCTAAAGAACTGGAGAGTAATGGTGTCACTCTGGAGACTAAGGTGCACCTGATGCAGGCCATGGCATTTGCAATCACTTGCTATGCATCAGAAAGCTGGACAATGGCTAGCGATGATAGAAGGAAAATTGATGCCTTTGGAATGTGGTGTTGGTGAAGAGTATTGAATATACCATGGACTGCTAAGAGAATGAACAAGTTCATCCTAGAAAGGGTGAAACCAGGCTGTTCCTAGGAGGCAAGGATTCAGAATCTTCATTTGACATACTTTGGAAATATTGCAAGAAGGGTCTAGTCCCTGGAGAGGTACATCATACTTGGGAGCATGGAGGGACAGCACAGGAGAGGAAGACCATCAATGAGATGGATTGATTCAGTGACTGGGGTAATTAGGCGTAGGTGTGTCAGTGACAGTGAGATTGGCACAGGATAAAGCAGGGTTTTGTGCTGTTGTACACAGGGTTTCTATGAGTCACAGGTGACTTGACGGTACACAACAACAACAACAATAACTATGTAAGTTGGAAGTGTCTGGAGAGGATTATGCTCAGTGAACTATCTCAGTCCCATGAAGACAAATATTATACAAGATCATAAATGTGGAACAAATAAGAGAATTCAGGGGGGGTGGGGGTGGGAGCAGAGGTCTGAGGTTGAGGGGGACAATAATCATAGTTTTGAACAATTTAATTGATGGAACGAGGCAGGGATGAAGGAAATGGGAAAGATCTGGTGTGAAAAACAATGTATGTGAACTTTAGAGGGAGCTCTGGTGGCCTAATGGCAAGAAGTTGCACTGCAATCCCAGAGGTATACAGTTCAAATCCACCACATGCTCTGCTGGAGAAGGAGGGGCAATCTCCTCCTGTACCAGTCAGATCTGATTTGACAGTACACAAACAAAAAAATAAAAAACAAAACAAACCAACAACAATGTATACAAACGTTGTGAATAAACCAGTATAAAATTAAAAAGAGAAGCTCAGCAATTACCAAATAGACTAAACCCAAGATGAAAAAGATCAAGACATATAGTCAAATTCTCCAAAACAAAAGATAAAGATTGAGTGATAAAATCATTGGCATATACAGAAAGTTGAAAGAAAACAATTGACAACCAAGGATCCTGTTTCTGGCAAATATGAAAGCGAAATCTTATCCTTCACAGAAAAGAAAGGACTTAAGATATTTATGCAAATAAGACCAAATCTAGAAGAATTTGAAAGGGAAGTATTTTATAAAGAGACATCAAAGGAAAGTGGATGGATCATAGTAACCATAAACAGCAATAAAAAACAGAGCATAATGACAACAATGAAATTTGACCTGTCAAAAAGCACACTTAATGTGAATGGACTAAATGCATTAATCAAGAGAAAAAGAGTAACACAATGGATAAATAAAAACCAAAACCCCTCATTATGCTGTCTACAAGAAACAAATCTAAGAAATGAAGAGAAAGATAGACTCAAAATCCAAGGGTGGGGAAAAACAATATACCAAGCAAATGGCATCCACAAAAAAACAGAAGTGGTAATACTAATGTGTGATAAAACAGACATCAGAATGAAGACCCCATAATATACAGAGAAGAGCATTATATTATGATTAAAGGCACAGTAGATCAATGAGACATAACCTTGGTCAACATCTATGTACTAAATTATAGACCTACTAAATAAATAAAATATTGTTAACAGAATTTGAGAAAGAAATGCACAGCACAATAGTGGTAGGAAACACACAACTCTCACTAAAGTATAAGTCAATTCAGAAGAAATTTAACAAACGTGTTGTTGTTGTTGTTGTTATATGCCGTCGAGTCGTTTGCGACTCATAGCGACCCTATGCACAACAGCCTTAAACCCTGCTCTATCCTGCGCCAACCGCACCGCCTCTGACACACCCATCCCGATTACCCTAGTCACCGAATCAATCCATCTCATAGAGGGTCTTCCCCTCCTGCGCTGTCCCTCCACCCTCCCAAGCATGATGTCCCTCTCCAAGGACCCGTCCCTCCTGGCAACATGTCCAAAGTATGTCAGACGAAGCCCCAGAATCCTTGCCTCCAAGGAGCAGCTTGGTTTAATCCTCTCCAAGATGAATCTGTTTGTTTTCCTGGCAGTCCACGGTACATTCAGTACCCTTCTCCAGCACCACAGCTCAAAAGCATCAACTCTCCTCCTGTCCTCCCTAGTCATTGTCCAACTCTCTGATGCATAACAAGCGATTGCAAATACCATGGCCTGTATCAGGCGCACCTTAGTCTCCAGAGAGACACTGTTGCTCTTGAGTACTTTAGAGAGGTTCCTAACAGCAGACTTTCCCATCGCGATACGCTTTTTTATTTCCTCACTGCTGGTGCCAAGAGTGTTGACTGTGGAGCCGAGCAAACTGAAGCTGTGAACAAGATTTAATTTCTACAGTCAGCCAACTCTACTTTGTTGATGTATTCTAAGTATGGCACTCAAGTAAAATTTAATTCACTTTCATCTCAAGTTCACATAGTACATTTTCCAGAATTGATCACATATTTGAGCACAAAGAAAGCCTCAACAAATTAAAAAAACACACATATTGAAATAATACCAAGTATCTTCTCAGACCACAATGACATAAAACTAGTAATTAACCACAAGAGGATAAAGCTTATAAAACCACCAATGTTGATGCTAAATAACACCCTGCTAGAACATGATTGGGTTATAGAAGAAATAAATAACAAAATAAAAGGTTCCTTGAAACAAATGATAATGAAAATACACCATACCGAAACTTCTGGGATGCAGCTAAGGCAGTCATCAGGGAGTATTTCATAGCAATAGGGAAAAAAAAATTTAAAAATTAAACAAATAAATAAAACCACAAAACAAAGAAAAAGCAAAATTAATGATCTAACTCAATACAATCATCAAATAGAAAAAGAACAAAAATGTAATGCCACAGACTCTAGTTGAAAGGAAATTATAAGAACAAGGGCTGAAATCAATGAGATAAAATAAAATCGAAAAACAATTGAAATCATCAACAAACCAGGACCTGGTTTTTCAAAAGGTTTAATAAAACTACAAACCATTGGCAAATTAACAAAAGAAAAAAAGGAGAAGAAACTAATAACTTGCTTAATTAATAATAGAGGTGACACAACAAAACCAGAGGAAATGAAATTTTTAATGCTAGAATATTAAGAAAAGCTATACTCTGAAAAATTTGAAAACCTAAATGAAATGGGCAAATTCCTTGAAACTCATGCCCTATCCAAACTGACAGGGACTTATGTAGAATACTTAAACAGAGCTATCATGAAGGAAGAAATTGAGCACGTCATAAAAAGACTACTACACACACACACACACACACACACACAAAGTCCTAGACAAGGTGGATTCATGGTTGAGTTCTACTAAACATTCATTTATCACTAAGTTTACTTAAATTATTTTAAAAAATAGAAGAAGAGGGAACACTAACAGAGACATTCTCTGAAGCAAGCATAACTTTAATATTAAAATGAGGCAAACATATTATCAATAAAGAAAACTACAGATCAGTATCTCTCATTACTATAGATGGAAAAATCCTTAATAAAATCTTAGCCAATAGAATCCAAAAGCACCCCAAATAAATGCATCATAACCAAATGAGATTCATAAATGGTATGCAAGGATAATTCAACATAAGAAAAGCAATCAACATAATTCACCACATTTAAAAAAGCAAATAACAAGAACGGCACAATGCTAGAAATTGTTGAACAAATGGCATTTGACAAAATACAACAACCCTTCCTAATTAAGACATTCAGCAAAATTGGAACGGAAAGAAATTTCCTTAATATAGCCATAAGGTTATATGCAAAACCTACAGCCAATATCATTCTCAATGGAGAAAGACTGAACACATCTTCCTTGCAAAAAAGGGGGTAAAAGAATACCCACCATCATGACTTCTATTCAGTAACTATTATAAGTACATACTAAGGCAATATGACAAAAGAAGGAAATAAAAGTAATCCTGGTCTGCAAAGAGATGCTTAAATTGTTGCTATATACAGATGATATGATAGTGTACACAGAAAACACCAAGGATTCAACAAAAAAACTTCTAGAAATAGTGGACCAATTTAGAAGGGTGGCAGGATACAAGATCAATATCTTAAAAATCATTGGGATTCCTCTGTAGTAGCAGAGTACCCAGAGAAGGAAACCAAGAAAGCAATACCATTTACAATAACCAACTACAAATTGATATACTTGAGAATTAACGAAATGAGAAACACAAAAGAACTCTACAAAGTAGACTAGAGAACATTTCTGCAAGACACAATAAAAGACCAAACACAAAAATGTTCTTTGTTCATGGATAGAAAGACAGAATACTGTCAAAACAATCCTACCAAAACCAATCTTCCCATTCATTGCAATCTAAATATCGATTCCAAATGGGTTTTTCAAGATCAGAAGGGAAATTGTCAAGTTTGTTTGGAGAAGAAAGGGATCCTGAATAAGCAAAGCACTTCCGAAAACCAAAAATGAAGTGGGAGACATAGCACTCCCTGACCTCAAAATCTACTATTATACAGCAGTAGTAGCCAAAACAGCATGGTACTGGTACAATGACAGGCACATAGACCAATTGAACAGCATCGAGAACCAAGAAACAGACCTCTGTATTTATGATCAACTGATACTCGACAAAAGAAATCAAGCCTCTCAAATGGGTAAATGACAACTTCTTCAACAAATGATGCTGGTAAAACTAGAGTACTTCTTGAAGAAAGCTGAAACATAATCCACATTTCATACCATATACAAAAATCAACTCAGGGTCTATCAGAGACCTGGTAGTAAAGCCCAAACTATAAAGTTCATAAAAAACAAAAGTGGATAAAGAGACTAGAAAATACAGCCAGAAAGGTACAATCTAGAGAGCGTGTAATTGATGAATGGGACTTTCTAAAGATTATATATCTGTGCTCATCAAAATTTTCCCAACAGAGTGAAAAGAGAACCGACTGACCAGAAATAAACACTTGACAGTACCATTCCAGACAAGGGTCTCATATCTAAAGTTACAGAATTCTATAGGGCCTCTAGAATAAAAAGACTGATAACTCAATTACAAAATGGGCAAAAGACATGGAAAGACTTTTCACAGAGGAAAATATTCGAATGGTCAACAGACACATGAAGAAATGATAAAAATTACTAACAATAAGAGATGCAAATCAAAACCTCAATGAGATACCATTTTATTCCAGTAGTAGCAAGTAATAAATGTTGAAGAGGATGTGGCGAGATACGAACTCATGTACTCTTGGTGGGATTGTAACATGTTATAACCACTCTGGAAGGAAATTTGGTGTTTCCTCAGAAAGCTGAACATAGAAATTCCATATAACCCAGCTATACTACTCATATGCAAGTTCAAGCTGAAGCTGTGGAAAATTAAACCAAATCCACGGGAACCAAAATATAACTTTGAGTTCATCCCACCTGAATTTCAGAACCATCTCAGGAAAAGGTTTGAGGCCTTGAACACTAACGAGCGAAGACCAAATGAGTTGTGGAAGGATGTCAAAGGTATCATCCAGGAAGCGTGCAAATGGTCATTACAAAGACAGAAGAGGGGGGGGAAAAAGACCAAAAGGGAGGTCAGAAGAAACTCTGAATATTGCACCGGAACACAGAGAAGCCAAAGCACAAGGAAGAATTCAAGATACTAAAGAGCTGAATAGAAGATTCCAAAAGGCAGCACTGGATGACAAAGCAAAATGAAATGTGCAAGGAGCTGGAGTCAGAAAATCAAAGGGCACATAACAACGAAAACAACAACCACTTCTTGGAATATACCCTGAGAAAATGAGAAAGGCACAAACAGAGCCTTGTGCACCAGTGTTCATAGAAGTGTTATTCATTATCACAAGAACATGAAAACAGCCCAAATGTCCAACCACAATCAAATGGCCTGAGAATTTATGGTACATTCATAAAGTGGAATACTACAACACATACAGGACTAATGATTTTGTAAATCACTACCTAATTGGGAGAGACTGGAGAGCATAATGAACTAACTCAGTCCTATAATTTAGAAATTGAAAGATAACTAGTAAAATGTACTTGTTGATCCAAGGTAGGGAGGGGGTAGGATAGGAGCAAAGTGGTGAGGATGAGCATGGGGGTAATCATAGGGTCACATAACTTAATGGGTAGAGGGAGAAGTGGGTAAAGGAAATGTGAAAGATCTGGTGTGGAAAACAATGTATATGAACTTTGTAATTAGACCAGTATAAAATAATATTTTTATTTAAAAAATTAAGATAAACAAAATACATAAATCAAACACCCTATGTAGAAGTTCTATTCTGAACCATAGGTTTGCTATATATTAATCTGAATAAACTCGATGGCAGTAGGTCTGAGATTGTACCCCTTTATGAAATTGCCTCGTGTTGTTGTTGCTAAGTGCTGACAAGTCAATTTTTATGCACAGCAACTCAGTGGTACAGAATAGAACTAATCCATACAGTTGCCTACAGAAATTTATGGAAGTTGATAATTAGGTCTTTTCTCCTGCAAAGTTACTGTGTAGGTTTGAACACTTTTATTAACAGAAAATAATTTAGCTGTTGTATTATTAGGGCTCCAGTTGGACTCTTATTAGAATCCCCAGTATGATTAGGCTCTTGATTTTACCCTTTGTCTAAGTCATGAAAATTTAACTTCAAAATATCCAGGATTCAACAAATGACTGTGAGCCTACGTTGTTCTCAACGTAGAAAGGTTAAAGGCATTACCTTTGAAAACAGGAACAAGGATGCCCACTCTCACCTTCCTTATTCAATATTGTATTGGAAGTCTTGGTGATAGCAATAAGAAAAGAGAAGGAAATAAGAGGTATCCAAATTGGCAAAGAGGAGGTAAAATTATCCCTCTAAGTAGATGATATGATAGTATACCTAGAAACCCCTAGAGACTCAGCAAGAAAACTATTGGACATAGTTGACCAATTCAGCAAAGTAGCAGGATAAAAGATCAACATACAAAAATCAGATGGATTTCTCTACCGTGACAAAGAGAATACAGAGCCTGAAGTAAGAAAAACAATATCTTTCACAATAGCAAATCACAAGATTAAATACTTGGGAGTAAATCTAACCAGAAACACAAAGGATCTATTAAAAGGAAATTACAAAACATTACTACAAGAAACAAAAAGAGACCTGGACAACTGGAAGAATATCCCTTGCTCATGGACAGAAAGACTCAATATTGTGAAAATGGCAATACTACCAAAGGCAATTTACATGTTCAGTGCAATCCCAATACAAATACCAATCCCATTCTTCAAGAAGATGGAAAAGGTAACCTCCAGATTCATTTGGAATGGAAAGAAGCCCCGAATAAGCAAAGCACTCCTTAAAAATAGGGGGAAAAAAGGTAGAAGGCATCTCACTCCCTGATTTCAAATCCTACTACACTGCCATGTTGGTTAAGACAGCATGGGAGTGGTACAATGACAGACACATAGATCAATGGAATAGAATTGAGAACCTGGAAATCAGCCCATATACCTATGGTCAACTGATTTTTGACAAGGAGATGAAATCAGTTAAGTGAGGAAACGACAGCCTTTTTAACAAATGGTGCTGGCAAAATTGGAAAAGTAGCTGCAGCAGACTCATCAAGCAAGATCCACACCTCACTTCCTTATACAAAAACCAACTCAAGGTGGATCATGGATCTAGGACTAAAACCAAGGACTACAAACTTCATTAAAGAAATTCTTGGAAGAACTCTAGTAGTCCGAATCCACAACATAAACAGTCTTCCAAGTATTCTGAAAAATCTACAACCAGGAGAAGATAAAATAGATGAATGGGACCTTCTAAGAATCAAATCCCCATCCACATTCAAAAACTTCTCCAACAGGGTAAAAAGACTGGGAAAAAGTGTTTGGTAATAACATGTCAGATAAGGGACTTATGTCCAGAATTTACAAAATCTTGACCACCACAACAAGATAAAGGTAAATAATCCAATAGAAAAATGGGCACAGGATATGAACAGACACCTCACCAAAGAAGGCATTCAGATGGCCAACAAACACATGAAGAAATGTTCAAAATCCCTAGCTCTCAGAGAGATGCAAATGACAACAACTATGAGATATCATCTCA
>NW_006399928.1:705902-714844 GCF_000299155.1 Elephantulus edwardii
TATTATTCAAAATAGGTGACCCTGGAGGACATTATGCTGAGTGAAATATCTCAGTCACAAAAGGACAAATACTGCATAGTGCCACTGTTGTAGAATGGGAGTGACATCAGGGTTGGGGTAAGACTGAGAAAAACTGGATAAATTATGTATACTGCATTGAAACAGATGAGGAAAGAATAATTTAAAAGCTATATATGATAGGGTATTATGGTTATCACACGAGTCCAGAACTAAGGTTGCATAGTGGAGTGTACTCGGGCGGTGGGAGGGGTGTGTGGGGATTGTATACCAAAGAAGGAATTTTTCTTCTGATTTTCAAAGAAAGGAGAGAACTGTGGGTGGGGCTTGGGGGAGGGCTCTTGCAGGGAGAAAAGTGCAACAATGAATGAATGGAAATACAAAAGCTCTGATAATGTTCATTAAAATTAATAAATAAAGTTTTTGAAAAAAGAAAATAAAATTGTACAAAACTGGACCAATACATGACATAACAAATATGTTGTTGTTAAGTGCCATTGGATTGTAGGCGACTCATAGTGACCATATGAACGAAAGTCCTCAACACTTGCGTGCATGAATTTCATCCTTTCTTCAGGTTCATAGGGTTTCCAGAGGCAAGCTACTTTGGAAGTGGATGCCACTCCTGCTTCCAAGCTTGTTTCAACCGGGGAGTGCCACCAAACACTGTCCACCACGGGTGAGCCTCTATGTTGGCATAGTTTTAGTTGCTTAGTATTTGACATTAAGAAATTGAATGCACCATGAGACATTTTCATGAACAAAAAAAAAGAAAAAGCATATCAATGAAAGAATGAAAATGCATCCTTTCTGTGTACTTTCCTTAAAACCATAATTTTAAAAATTTCTTCATTGAGTCAATATGATAGATGGAGAAAAGACAGAATTTGTTATCAATTACTTGGATCCACAATCAACAACCTTGCTACTAGCAGACATGAAATCAAAAGATGCATTGCATTTGAAAAATCTTTGTCAAGGACCTTTCAAAATATTGAGCAGCAATGATGTTAGTTTAAAGACTAAGGTGCACAAGATTCAGGCCATGGTCTTTTCAATCACTTGCTATGCATCTGAAAGGTGGACGATGAATAATGATGACAGAAAAAAAGTAGATTCCTTTGAATTGTGTTATTAGAGAAGAGACTGAATATCCAATGGTTTTCCAAAAGAGCAATCCTTAAAGGCAATCATGGTGAAGCTTTGTCTCACATACTTTAAGCATGTGTGTAAAAGAGGATATTCTTATGCACATCCATGTTTATGTGGCATTGTTCACAATAGTGAAGAGCTGGAAACATCCCAAGTGCCCATCAAAAACAGGACTGACATCAGGGTTGAGAGAAGACATAAAAGGAGGGGAGGAATGATGCACTGAAACAGATGAGGGAGAGATCTGTTTAAGAGATATTGTTGTTGTTATGTGCCATTGAGTTGCTTGTGACTCACAGCGACCCTTGTACAAGAGCCCTAAATGCCATTCTATCCTGTGCCAACCTTGTCATCTCAAACACACTCATTCTCACCACTACAATCACAGAATCGAGCCATCTCATAGAGGGTCTTCCTCTCCTGCGCCATTCCTCTACTCTCCCAAACATGATGTCCCTCTCCAAGGACCCGTCTCTCCTTGCAACATCCCCAAAGTATGTCAGACGAAGCTTCAGAATCCTTGACTCTAAGGAGCATTCAGGCTTCACCCTCTCCAGGATAAAACTGTTTGTTCTACTAGCAGTCCATGATATATTCAACACTCTCCTCTAGCACCACAGCTCAAAGGCATCAATTCTCTTTCTATTATCCCTATTCAATGTCCAACTCTCCGATGCATAGCACGTAATTGCGAAGACTATAGCCTGGATCAGGTGCACCTTAGTCTCCAGCCTGACTTCATTGCTCTTTAGCACTCTTGAGAGGTCCCTCACAGCTGACGTTCACAATGTAATTCATCTCTTGATTTCCTGGCCGCTGTTACCAAGAGTGTTGACCGTGGCACCAAGTAAACTAAAACTGTTAACTATCTCAATCTCTTCACCATCCATACTGATGCTGCCAATAGGCCCAGTGGTAAGAATGTTTGTTTTCTTGATGTTGACCTTCAATCCGTATTAAAGACTGCAGTCCTTGACCTTCTGCAGCAAGCACTTTAGGTCCTCCTCAGTTTCAGCAAGCAGGGTTGTGTCATCTGCATAACACAGGTTGTTGACGATTCTTCCACCAATCCTGATGCCACATTCCTCCTTGTACAGCCCAGAGTCTCGGATGATCTGTTCTGCACACAGATTGAAAAGTTATGGAGACAAAATACATCCCTGACGGATCCCCTTCTTGATTTTGATCCATGTAGTGTCTCCTTGCTCTGTTCTGATGACTGCCTCTTGGTGGATGTATAGATTTCGCATTAGCACAATCAAATGTTCTGGGATTCCCATTCTTCTCAGAGTCAGCCACAGCTTGCTGTGATCCACACAGTCAAAAGCCTTTGCATAGTCAATGAAGCACAGATAGACATTTTTCTGGTATTCTCTGCTTTCTGCCAAGACCCATCTAACATTAGCTATAAAATTCCTAGCACCACAACCTCTTGTAAATCTAGCCTGCACATCTAGCAGTTCTCTGTTGACATATTGTTCCAAACATTTTTGGGTAATTTTCAGCAGAATCTTGCTTGCATGTGATATTAATGATATTGTTCTATAATTTGTGTACTCTGTTGGGTCACTGTTCTGTGGAATGGGAACAAATATAGATCTCTTCCAGTCAGTTGGCCAGCTGGATATCCTCCAGATTTCTTGGCACAACTTAGTGGACACATCCAGGGGAGTGTCTGTTTGTTGAAATACATCAGTTGGTAGACTGTCAACTCCTGGAGCCTTGTTTCTTGCCAGTTCTTCCAGAGCAACTTGAACTTCCTCCTTCATTAACACAGGCTCTTGCTCATACATTATTTAATGAAATTCTTCTGTGTCAACCAATTCCTTCTTGTACAGTGACTCTATGTACTCCTTTCATCTTCTTTTGATACTTCCTGGATTATTTAACATTATACCCAATGTATCCTTAAGTATTGCCACTCGTGGCTTGAATTGTTTTTCAACTCCTTCAGCTTAAGAAACTCTGAGCGAGTTCGGCTCTTTTGATTTTCTGACTCCAGCTCTCTGAACATTTCATTATAGTATCTTGCTTTGTTGTCCCGAGCTGCCTTTTGAAATTTTCTGTTCAGATCTTTACTTTCTTGGTTTCTTCCTTTCGCTTTGGCTTCTTGGAGTTCTCAGAGTCTCATCTAACACGCATCTTGTCTTTTCTTCTTCTTCAGCTTTTGTAATGACCTTTTGCATTTTTCATGGATGATTAGCTTGATATCCTTCCAGAGCTCATTTGGCCTACTCTCATTGGTGCTCAAGGCCTCAGTTCCTTTGATGGTTTTGAAATTTGAGTGGGACAGACTTAAGGTCAAATTTTGGTTCTTGTAGACTAAATAAAAGGGATATATGAATGGTCATTCTTGTCATTACAGTATTCCAGAGTAAAGGCTGCATAGTAGTGGAATGAACTTGAGCAGGGGAGGGATTACATAATAATGAAAGAGTTTTACTTTTTCTTTTCAAGAAGAGGAGTGATTTGTGGGGCAGAGGGGTGGGCAGGGAGAAAAGTGCAACAATTAATGACTGGAAATCCTATGTCTTTGTAAACTTTCACTAAAATTAGTAAATAATTTTTTTTTTTAAAGAGGATATTCTTTGGAGCTCGGCATACAGATTAAATAGGTATGGAGAAAAGATACAACCCTGATTCACACCTTTTGTAATTTTAAACCATGCAATATTCCCTTCCTTTTTTTATACAACAGGCTCTTAGTCTAGGTACAGACTTCACATGAACATAATTAAATGTTCTGGGACTCCCATTCTTATCAATGTCAACCATAAATTTTTGTTTTATTTTTAAAAATTATTATATTGTATACTAATTTACATATAAAGGTCATAAAGTTTGAATACACTGTTTTTCACACAGAATCTTTCCCCTTTCCTTTACCCATCCCTCCCTCCACACATCAAATTGTGCGACCTCATAATTAAGCCTCCCCTTCCCTCTTTGGATCCTCTTGTTGTTCTACAGTAATGGTCTTATACCATATTTCTCCTTATGAGATGGGTTAGTTCACTCAGCATAATGCTCTCCAGTCTCTCCCATGTTAGGTAGTAATTTATAAAATCATTGCTCTTGCATGCTGCACAGTATTCCATTGTGTGAGTTTACCATAATTTCTCAATGCATTCCATTGTGGTTGGGCATTTGGGCTGTTTCCATGTTCTTGCTATGATGAATAATGATGCTATGGACATTGGTTTATAAGACTCTGTGCCTCAGTTCTCATTTTCTCAGGGTATATTTCAAGAATGGAATAGCTGGGTTATATGGAATTTCTATGCTCAGGTTTTTTAGGAAACACCAAACATTCCTCCATTTTACAACCCCACCAACAGTGTATAAGAGTTCCTATCTCTCCACATCCTGTCCGACATTTACTACTTGCTACACTACTACACTTTGCCACTGCTAGTGGGGTAAGATGGAATTTCATTGTGATTTTGATTTGCATCTCTCTTATTGCCAGTGATTTAGACCATTTCTTCATTTACTGTCCAAATGTCTCCCTCTGTGAACAGTGTTTCCATGTCTTTTGCCGATTTTTTAATTAGATTGCCAAATATTTGTTTTTTATGACCCATACAGTCAAATGCCTTTGCATAGTCAATAAAACACAAACACATTCTTTTGGTATTTTTTTCGGTCAGTCAGGATCCATCTAACATCAGTAATGACATCTCTGGTGTCATGACTTTTTCTAAATCCAGACTGAACTTCTGACAGTCGTCTATATGCTGTTCTAGTAGTTTTTGAATGATCTTCAGCAGTACTTTTCTTCCATATGATATTAATGCTATTGTTTAATAGAATTCACATTCTGTTGGACCACTTTTCTTGGAAATAAGGGAAATATAGATTTATTCCAGCCAGTCAGCTAGATAGTCATTCTCCAATTTTTTTTGGCATATATTGGTGAGCATGACCATAGATGCATCTATCTTTTGAAATATGCCAACTGGTATATGATAGATTCCTGGGGAATTATTATTATTATTATTATTATTATTATTATTATTATTATTTGCCAATGCCTTCAGTGCACTTTGAACGTCTTCATTCGTTACTATTGGCTCTTGATCAAAAGGTATTTCCCGAAATATTTCTGTGTCAGTCAATTCTATTTTTTCATAGTGATTCTAGGTATTTCCTTTATGTTCTTCAGAAAATTATTTGAGAAGCTGAACTCAATGAAGAAAAATGTGGTGACCTGTAGAGAGACAAGACGGAGGCATTTCCCAGGGTTGTAGATACCTCCATCTGAGGGTCCTTGCCTCTGTGTTGCAGAGCCATCCCAGGCACCAAGTTAGGTAAGAGACTTAAGTATGCAGAATATTGTGCACAGACAGAGAAGAGTTTCCTTGACTCCCTATGACACATGGCTGACCCGCGGACCTCTGGATATAGGTGGCTCAGACTGGGTCTGATCTCCAGCCACACCAGAGAAAAAGGAGCACACCAAGCCACAGAAGAAAACATCAAGAGAGGTGGGGGCTCTGTGCTGAGAATGAGCACTCCCCATTACCTGTGTGGAGACAGGGCTGAGGTATTCCTAGGGTTGTAGATACCTCCATCAGGAGTCCTTGCATCCGTGGCTTTGGGGCCATCCAAAAAAAACCCAAATTAAGCCTTCTCAAAAATAAGAGAATATCAGAGACCTCATGAATACCTTAGAGCCAAGAAGGCAGATGATATCTGTTGATATGTAGACCTTCAAACAGATACAAATAAAAGTACAAATGATTGAAGAGACAATGGAAACCACAGATAAAGGAAATAACATAGAAGTAGATAACCAGGAAAAGATATAGTGATGAAGAGTTATTTGAACAGCTACAGAAGAAGGTGTAAATTATGGAAGAAGCAATGGAAACTAACAAGAAAGCAAATGCTCCTGAGACATGAAACCAGAAGAAATATATTCAGGAGGAGGAACTTGCACAAATAGGGAAGAAAATGCAAAATAAGGAAGAAAGAATTGAATACATAGATAAAGATATATAAGAACTTTAAAAAATCATCACAATACAGTTCTAGAAATAACAGAAAGGCATAAAAATGCAGTTCAGAACATTAAGACCAAAATGGTAGAAGTGTCCAACACATTGGAAGAACAAAAATGTAGACTAGAAGAGACGGAGCAGAGTCAGTGAGCTGGAAGGCAAGAATCTCAAAGGAAACATACTTGAAGAAATATCAGAGATGAGACATAAAGAAAATGAATAAAATATTATAATTATATAAGATGACGGCAAAAGGAATAACATATGTATGATCAGAATTCTAGAATATGAGAGGGTTAGGGAAGTCACTGAAAAAAATTGTGAAGAAGTACTAGAAGAAAACTTCCTGGGTATTATGAAGAACAAAGAAATCCACATTCAGGAAGCTCAGTGAACACCAAATAGACTAGACCCAAAAGGGAAAACACCAAGACATATCATAATGAAATTCTCCATCAGTGTAAAAGCTAAACAACACCCTGCTTGGACACGAATGGTTTATAGAACAAATAAAGAATGAAATAAAAAAGTTCCTTGAAACAAATAATAATGAAAACATAACATACCAAAAGCTCTAGGATGTAGTTAAGACAGTCATCAGAGAAGAGTTCACAGCAATAGGCAAACACGTAAAAAAACTAAGAAACAAGCAAAATTAATAATCTAACTTAATACCTTCATCAAATAGAAAAAGAACAAAAAACTAACACAAAAGCCTCTAGAAGAAAGGATAAGAATAAGAGCTGAAATCAATGAGATAGAAAGCAGAAAAACAATTGAAACCATCAGTAAGACCAGGAGCTGGTTTTTCAAAAGGATCAATAAAATTGACAAAAGCTTGGCAAACTTAAAGAAAAAAGGAGAAGACACAAATAACATTAGTAAGGAATGATAGATGTGACATCTCAAAAGAACCAGAGGAAATTAACTCTATAATAGTAGAATATTATGAAAAGCTAAACTTGGATAAATTTGAAACCTTAGAGGAAATGGTCAAATTTGAAAGTCATGCTCTACCCAGATTGATATGGTCAGATGTAGAACATCTGAACAGACCCATCCTGAAAGAAAAATTTTAAAAAAAACTTTAAAAAAAAACAAACCCTGAAAAGATCATAAAAAGACTTCTCCACAAAAAAGTCCTGGATAAGATTCTACCAAATATTCAGAAGATTTATTATCAAGTTTACTTAAGTTATTTCAAAACATAGAAAAAGAAAAATACTCTCAGAGACATCCTCTGAATAAAATATAATTCCAATACCAAAACCAGGCAAAT
Source organism: Elephantulus edwardii (assembly GCF_000299155.1). Lineage (NCBI taxonomy): Eukaryota > Metazoa > Chordata > Mammalia > Macroscelidea > Macroscelididae > Elephantulus > Elephantulus edwardii. Next base: position 713,355 of record NW_006399928.1, read on the forward strand.
ATATTAAAACAAAACAAAACAGACACATACTCAAAACCAAAACCAAGCCTAACAGACAAATATGTTTTATGAACATAGACGCAAAAATCCTTAACAAAATGCTAGCCAATAGAATCCAAAAGCATGCACAAACGCGCACCCACGTGTGCATGCGCGTGCACACACACACACACACACACACACACACACACACACACACACACATTCATCATGATCATGTGGTATTCAGAAGAGGTATGCAAGGGATGATTCCTAAGCCCTGCAACTCTAGGGGGCCTTCAGCACCTAGAGGAGCAAGAGGAGGCACACTACTTCCCACCCAGGTTCACGTCCATAGCTGCAGCAGAACAGTTATTCTGTATTTTGATGAAAATTGTTATGAATTAACTTCAAGCTTTGGTAAAGCATGTGCCAGGGAGCTGCTGAAATGATGCACATTCCAGGGAGCACACACCAGGGAGTGAGGCACTGGGGACAAAGCATCAGGGAGCTATGCTAAAACTTGAGTTAGGTACTTTGTGAGGGGTCACTGCTGTTTGGCTGGATTGCGTGGGAGCCCTTAAGCTTAATCAGAGGGGAGTAAGACAGCTGGAGCTCATTCTTTTCTTTTTTTTTTTTAGAATGGAGAATCAATTTTATATTTTTTACATTTTTAAAAATTGTGATTTTAACAATAATTTACAAAAAATTTAGATTTTCATCCATTCATTGTTGTACATTTTCCTCCCTACCCTCCTCAGTTTGCTTTTAAAAAAATCATTCATTGTTGAAAAATTTCCTCCCTCACCCTCCATCCCAGTCTACTTTGCTATGCATCTCTTATTCTGGACTTATTCATACAAATAATGCCTAATCATGAATTCCTTTTAAACCATTTTCTTCCTTTTTCTGTTCCAATACAATGTTCATTTTGTATCCCTTCTTTTCTTAGTTTCCCCAAACCCTCATGTCAGTCCCGTTTTATCACAGCAGCATTATGCAGTATTTGTCCTTTTGTGACTGAAATATTTCACTCAGCATAGTATTCTCCAGGGTCACCCATGTTGTATAATATTTTATGAGTTCTTTATTTTTCAGTGCTGCTTAGTATTCCATTGTGTGAATATATCATAGTCTTTCTATCAATTATCTGTTGATGGACATTTGGATTTCTTCTATCTCTTTGCTTTTGTGAATAACAGCAACAGTAAACATGGGTATGTGTATATATCATTAGGTGGCAGCTCTGGTTTCCTTAGGGTATAATCCTGGTAGTGGGATTTCTGTATTATAAGGTATTTATATTTCCAGGTTGGTTTATCCTTTGTTTTTTTAAATAATGTTTTTTTTTTTACAGAGGTTTTGGATTTCCATTCATTCACTGCTGCAATTTTCTCCCTTCACACCCCTCCCCACCAGCTCGCTTCCCCCTCCGGAGAGAGAAAAAAAAAAGAAAAAAATTACTTCATTAGTATACAATTCCCACGTCCCTTCCCCCCACCCCCCACCCC
>NW_006399928.1:720412-741924 GCF_000299155.1 Elephantulus edwardii
GCCGCACCTCAGACCCTCCAGGTTTTAGTGGGCTCAAGAGAATTAAGCCGATTTCCCCACTAACCTTTTTCCTTTCAGGTGAGTCTCAATGCAGCTCAGCTCAGCTAGTGGATTCCAGCTTTTGCTGGGTTCGCGGTGGGACCACTGCGGGACTGCTGCAGGGCAGGCAGGCAGGTCTCTGGTTTTTAAAGCTTCTAAAATAATGTATTAGCAAAAGTTCTGATTCAAAATCCTACTGTTCACGTCACACTGTGATAGTCAGTCTCTGTGGAGCATAAAGTACTCTCTGGTATCCTCTCTACACAGGCTGCTATCCCTCTGGCTCTTCACATTGTGCTCTCCACCTCCGCCATCTTCAATCCCTGGAGCTCATTCTTGAAGGGAAAGCCAAGGCTTCCTGGTTTTCCAAACAGGACTGTGTGCTCTGCCTTGCATCTCCTTGTGTCCAGACCATCAACTGTCTTTAGCAAAGAACACCTTGGGCTACTCTAGCTGTGGCAGTTGTCTGAGAAAGGAGGTTGCTTCCACAGGTCTTTTCTCTATTGAACATATCTTCCCTAGGGGCAGAAGGCAGAGGTATACTCATGCAGGATATCTGCCCCACCCTCTTCTGGAGAGGTGACTACAGATCAAGTACCTGTTATCGCCTCAGCCATGAAAAATACCACCACAGCAATGTCATATAGGAAGCAGGCTACCTCATTCCCTACATAAGCCCAAAGGAAGGTGTCACCCCAAAAAAAGTGATACAGTATCAATGGATTCCCTAGAGCTAGAAAGTCTGATGAAACTTTATGACACAGTTTAAAAGAATAATAATTGAATATTTTCAATAGGTGAAGGACAAACTTGAAGAAATACAGGACACTGCAAGCAAAAACCAGGAAGAGCTAAAAAAAAAAAAATAATAATGTAGGTGTGTGCTACTGCGGTCTGACTGTGGCAGGCTCACAACCCACATCCTGCGGGCTCTCCGAGGAGGCTGCCCTCAGTTGCTGCTCCAACCCTGACCCCAGCACCAAGGATTTTCTAACGCAGCAGACCATGCTACGAATTAAAGATCCAAAGAAGTCTTTGGATTTTTATACTAGAATTCTTGGGATGACACTGCTCCAAAAGTTAGATCTCCCTACAATGAAGTTTTCCCTCTATTTCTTGGGTTATGAGGATAAAAATGACATCCCCAAAGATGGAAATGAAAAAACAGCCTGGGTGTTCTCCCAAAAAGCTACAATTGAGCTAACCCACAATTGGGGCACTGAAGATGATGACCCCCCGAGTATTTGGTCACATTGGAATTGCTGTTCCTGATGTTTACAAAGCTTGTAAAAGATTTGAAGACCTGGGAGTCAAATTTGTGAAGAACCCTGATGATGGTAAAATGAAAGGCCTGGCATTTATTCAAGATCCTGATGGTTACCGGTTTGAAATTTTGAATCCTAACGGAATGATAACTATTATCAGTTCTTGAGAATACTGCTCTGAGATGGCAACAAAGATACAAAGGGTTTAGGGAGGGACGTAATGTAATTCAAGATGTTCAAATTGAAATTATCCTTAAGTTCACTTCTCTTTCCCATTGTTTTCTACTTCTGTACTTTCTGTCAGTGTTCAGTTATGTTGGTGTTTAAGTATTGCTTTATGTCCTTGATTATAGTTGTATAACTTTACATTTCTAGGAAATAATTAGAACAGTTCCCTTTAGAGGCTACATTGCCTTCTTTTATTACTAAATATGACTTCTCTTCAAGTCTTTCTTTGAAAATTATCCTTTAAAAAGAGAGAGAGAAAAGAAGCCATTTAGCATGTTTTTGTTGTGCCATCTTTTGGGGTTTCAGTTCCTCAGAAATAACTTTTCACAATGGCAAGTAAGGAACACTGAACAAAAATGAAACTTTGTATGTAATTCAAAAAGTATAAAATGTTTCTTTTACAAAGAGAAGCTGCTCCTGAGAGTAGTTCAGAATTATGCTGATAAGGATGCTCATAGAAGACTAATTTATTTTCCTTATAAAATATTCTCAAAGTTCAAGGACTAACCTCATTTATTTATGGTGGGGAATGGATAGAAATAATATTAGATCAGTATCCAGACAATAGACTAGGTCATATAAACTGTATCTCATTTATAATCCTCATAACTACCCTATGAATTAGAATGTAGGCTAAGCATGTAAAATAATTAATGTACTGAAAACAATGTAAATAGATTCAAGTGTCTAAAATACCATCATTATTTTTAGTATTTAGATTATATCTTAAAACTTAGTACCTCACAACACCTCTTTCACAAGTCTCTGTAGAAACTTTTGTTGGATTTGAACAGTGCCCTCCCAGTGGTCAGGTCTGAGGACCACCAGGAAGGAAAAGGCAGTGGAGGAAGTCTGTTGCACTGACTATTCTGGGACACCCCAGTTATTCCTGTAGAAGTGGTTCTTCTGCTATCTGTGAGGAATTACCTACCACTCTATGCTGCCATATCAAAACTCAGCTTCGTGGATTTCTCTGTAATGATTGAGATTTGATTGGTTTTTTTTTCTTGGCTATTGCTTTTTTATTGGTTTGCTTACAAAATTCTTATACATTGTGTTTCACACTATTCTTCGTTCACATTGTGTTTCGTACAATCATTCTCATGCATTAAATTTTATAAAATTAATCACCATTGGACCTTGCCACATTCTTCAATTTTTACAGTAATGCTTGTATGCATTATTTATCCTTATGAGACTTAGGTCTTTCTCTCATGAAGCATCTGAGTGTATTTGAACCATCAGATTTTCAGTTGGTAAACCAATGCTTAACCATTGCATCATAGCGCTTTTTACTTTACATGCTCAAGTTCATTCAAATTACCTAGTAGCCCTAAGAAAGTTGGTAGCATGATCATAACTCCATTTTACAGAAGACAAAGCTATGGTTTAGAGAGGTCACATGAACCAGCAATTCCAAAGACAGACAGGTCAGACTCAAAGTTTGTTCTCTTTATTACCATACTATGATGGAATGCTGTGTATCTGGATTATAGAATCTGTCCAAATTAGCTGCAATTTTACCATTTTTAAGAGTATGCCTATATACTCGTGCACTTTTCCTACCTGTCAGAGAGTGTTATGATATCTCAGTTGTCATCCATCCTTCTATTCAGTTACTTGTTAAGTGGTATCCCCTCGGTGCCAGACACCGGGGATTTTGTTTTTAGGAGACACTAGATTATTCCGACTCATAGCAACCCCGTGACACATATTGAAACTGCTCTGCCCTGCACCTCCTCACAATCTCTGCCATGCTCAACTACATCGCTGTCGGCCATGCTCAACTCTATCGCTGTACCACCAGGACAACATTTCTCATGGAGGGCCTTGTTCTCTTTTGTTGACCCTCCATGTTTCTCAACATCCATGAGAAAATAAATAGGAAAGCCATGCCATCAAAGAGGTAGGGAGAATGGAGACAGAAAAATAATCAGTAAGCATTTTTATGAATAATTCATACTTGGGGAAGTCATTAGGAGATGATAAGCAGGATGCAAATATGAGACGATAGAGGAGAGTAAGGATGCTGGGAAATATTTCTGTGTGTCTTCTGAGAGACTGTATCTTTTACAGGGGAGAGGTTACATCACTGAAAAAGTGACATTTGAACAGATACATCAAAGGATCTATCTGGTAAATTTCCATAGAACTAAGGTGCGCCTGATTCAAGCCATTGTCTTTTTGATCATGTTCTATGTATCTGAGACCTGGATAATGAATGGGGACGACAGAAGAATTGATGCCTTTGAACTGGGATGCTGGAGAAGAGCACTGAACATCCCATGGTCGGCCAAAACAACAAACAGATATGTCTCGGAAAGGGTACAGCCAGAGAGCTCTTTGGAGGCAAGGGTGATGAGGCTTCACCTCACACACTTTGGGCATGTTGCTAGGAGGGGCTGGTCCTTGGAGAGGGGAGATTAGATTGGTTTTAAACATCAAAATGATTATGAAAATGTCTTGTAGTTCTAAGAACCAAAGCATCTATTGTATGTTTTTACTATGCTTAGATTTTTCTTTCCCCCAAACTCTAGTGGAGGAGCATTGGGTAGACTATGTCAGTTGTGCTTGCACTGTTAAAAGCACTGTATCCTTTTGGGATGGAATGAGTTTATGTGAGCAATTCAAACAAGTAGTAATGCTTATGGATTTAAATAAAATATACTTTTAAATGAAAAAAAACCACAATGCAGATAAGACAAACGAAGCTTTAGAGACTTTGGAAAAACAAGAAACCACAACCCAAAGTATGAAGACTTGTCAACAAGATGGAGGGACACATGAACATGGTTGAAGAGAAGGAACATAGAAGTAGGGAAATAGAAGATAGAATTGTTACCACTGATCTGCTAGAACAAAATCAGAATCAAAAAGGAAGGAAAAAGAAAAGCCAAAGAATAATATGAGACACCATCAAGAGAAATAACATGTGCATAATCAGAATCCCAAAAACGGAGGAAGCAAGTAAAGGTACCAAAAATTTGCGGAAGAATTATTAGAAGAAAACTTTCCAGACATGATGAAGAATGAGAAAATAAATATTCAAGAAGCTGAGAGAGAGATGAAAATCAAAACAACTATGAGTTATCATCTCAGCCCAGTAAGAATAGCAAAATTTAACAGAGCAGCATACATCAAATGCTGGTGAGGTTGTGGAGAAACTGGAACACTTATTCACTTTTGGTGGGAGTATAAAATGGTGCAAACACTATGGAAGGGTGTATGGGGCTGTCTCCAAAAGTTGCAAATAGAAATATCATTTGATCCAGTAATTTCACTAATGGGAATATACCCTAAAGAAACCATAACAGCCACCTTAGCAGATATATGCACGGCCATGTTTATTGTGGCTTTGTTCACAATAGAAAAGAGTTGGAAACAACCTGAGTGCCCATCAACAAATGAATGGATAGAGAAGCTCTAGTATATTCACACAATGGAATACTATGCTGCATTGAAAAACAAAGAACTTATGATATATTATACAAAATGGATGACCCTGGAGGACATTATGCTGAGTGAAATATCTCAGTCACAAAAAGACAAATATTGCATAATGCCTCTGTTGTAGAATGGAATGATATCAGAGTTGGGGTGAGACTGAGGAAGATGGGATAAATTATGTATACTGCATTAAAACAGATGAGGGAGAGAACTATTTAAAAGCAATATTATGGTCATGACAAGAGTCCAGAATGAAGGCTGCATAGTGGAGTTAACTCAGGTGTGGGGGGTGGCTTCTATACCAATGAAATATTTTTTTCTTTCACTTTTCAAAGAGAAGAGTGAACTGGGTAGGGGGAGAGATGGGCAAGGAGAAAAAAAGCAACAATGAATGAATGGAAATCCATACTCTCGGTAAGCATTTATTAAAATTAATAATAAAAAAGAAGCTGAGAGAAGTCCATATAGAATATCAGAAAAGAAAATCACCAAGACATATCATAGTCAAACTTGCCAGAGCCAAAGATAAGGAGAGAATTCTGAAAGCAGCTATGGAGAAACAAAGAGTAACCTAATAAGGGACAGCAAGGAAGATTAAGTGCCAATTTCTAAGCAGAAACCATGCGAGCAAGAAAACAATGGAATGACAATTATCAAACACCCAAAGAAAACAATTGTCAACCAATAATATTGTACCAAGCAAAACTGTCCATCAAATATGAGGGAAATATCAAGATATTCCCAGAAAAACAACCTAAGGGAGTTTGGAAAAACAAGACCAGCATTGCAGGAAACATTGAAAGATGTCCCTATTACAGAGGTGCCACAGAAAGCAGAATGGGCCAAAGTAAGTAGAAACAACACCAAAAAGAACTCAACAGGATGATAAAAACTACCCCTTTCCTCTGAATAATCACAGTAAATGCAAATTGTTTAAATGCACCACTGAAGTGAAAAGGAGTAGCAGATTGGATAAAAAAACAAAACCCATCAATATGCCATCTACAAGAGACACATCTGAAAAATGAAGATAAAGACTGAAAATAAAAAGGGTTGGGGAAAATTATACCAAGCAAGTGGCAAACAAAAAGAAAGCAGCAGTGGCAATATTAATGTTCGATAAAATAGGTTTTGATGCAAAACCCATCACAAAGGACAAGGAAGATCACTACATAATGATTAAGGTGTCAATAGAACAAGGAGGCATAACAATAATAAATATGCACCAAATGAAAGACCTGCAAAATATATACAACAAACATTAACCAAACTGAAAAGGAAATAGATAACACGACTATAGTAGTTGGAGACTTCAATACACCACTCTCAAGAAAAGATAGAACTTCCAGAAAGAAATTGAACAAAGATGCTGAAGAATTAAATCACAGAATAAAACAACTCTATAGCTAATGCACCCCAAAAAAGCACAGTATAATTTATTCTTCAAAGTGCATGGAACGTTCTCCAGAATAGATCATATTTTAGGACATAAGTCAAACATCAATGAATTCAAAAGCATAGAAATACTACAAAGCATCTTCTCAGACCATAATGCTATAAAATTAGACATTATTAACAAGATGATAAAGAAGAAAAAAAACATACATTTGGAAGCTGAACAACACCTTGCTTGAACATGAGTGGGTACTAGAAGAAATAAAAAAAAAGGAAATTAAAAACACAAATTACCAAAACCTCTGAGAAACAGCCAAAGCAGTAAGTAGAGATCAACTTATAGCAATAAGCAAACACATTAAAAGACAGGGAAAAAAAATGACCATGGACTCTCTAACCCACTATCTCCAGCAAATTGAAAAAGAACAGCAAGAAAATCCAACAGTCTCAAAAAAATTGAAATTATAAAGTTTAGAGCAGAAATAAATGAAATGGAAAACAATTAAAACCATCAACAAAACCAGGAGTTGGTTCTTCAAAAATGTCAATAAAATCGACAAACCACTAGCAAAACTAACAAAAGAAAGGAAGGAAAAGACACAAATAATCTGAATAAGAGATGAAATGGGCAATGTCACAACGGAACCAACTAAAATAAAAAGGCTAACAATGGAATATTATGAAAAAAACTATGCTCAAACAAATATGGAAACCTAGGGGAAATGGACAATTATGTAGAAATTTACAACCTACCTAAAATAACACAAACCAAAATTGAATACTTGAACAAATCTATTACAAAAGAAGATATTGAAAGTTAATAAAATAACTTCCAGCCATAAAAATCCCTGGACCAGATGGTTTCACAAGTGAATTTTAACAAATATTCAGAGAACAAATTCTACATAAACTATTTCAGAAAATAGAAAAAGAGAGAATTCTCCCAGAATCACTCTATGAAGCAAATATATCCTTGATACTAAAGCCATGTAAAGATACTAAAAATATAGAAAACTATAGGCCAATATCTCTGATGAACATAGATGCAAAAATCCTGAATAAAATAATGGTAACTAGAATCCGACGATACATTAAAAAAATTCACCATGACCAAGTGGGAATCAAAACATGCATGCAAGATGCTTTAACATAAGAAAAACAGTGTAATTCATCACATTAACAAAGCAAAGAACAAGAACCACATGATTCTATCCAAAATTCAACACCCTTTCCTGATTAAAACACTCAACAAAATAGGATTAGAGGGGAATTTCCTCAACATAGTAAAAAGTATATGTGCAAAACTGAGCACCAACGATGTTCTCAATGGAGAGAGGTGAAAGGCATTACCCTTGAGAACAGGAACTAGGCAAGGATGCGCACTATCACCTCACCTATTCAATATTGTAATAGAAGTCTTGTTGATTGCCTTCAAGTTGAGCATGACTTGTAGCTACCCTATGAACAAAAGTCTTGAATCTTCTGCACAGCTATTGGCATTTATCAAAATTCATAGTTTCCAGAGGCATGTTATTTAGGAAGCAGATGCCAGTCTTGTTTCCAAACCTATCATAGTATTTTGTTGTATTTATGTGCCAATGAGTCTTTTGTAATGTATAGCTTCGCTATTTATAGCAGCTCTAAACCCTTTGCTGTCCTGAGTCAATCTCACTAACCTGACATATCAACAACCCTCATCACCTCAGCTACTGTATCAATCCATCTGATCCTAGGTCTCCCTCTCCTGTGTAGTCTGCCCACCCTTTTGAGCACGATGTTATTCTCCAAGGACCAATCTTTCCTGGCAACATGCCCAAAGGGAGGAAGAGCTTCAAAATTCTAGCCTCCAAGGAAAGACTTGGCTTCACCCTCTCCAAGACAAACATATTTTATTTCGTGGCAGTCCATGGTATGTTCAAACCAGTGGGATTCCTCTATAGTAAAAAAGACAACTCAGAGAATGAAATCAAGAAATCAATACATTTATAATAGCCAACCACAAATTGAGATACTTGTAAATGAACCTAACTCAAAATAGAAAAGACTTGTACAAGGAAAACTACCGAATATTTCTGTAAGACACAATAAAAGATCTAAAGAAATGGGAAAATGTGCCCTGTTCATGGAGCGGAAGACTCAATATTGTGAAAATGACAATCCTACCAAAAGCAATCTACATATTCAACACAATCCCAATACAGATAGCAAATTCATATTTCTAAGGGATCAAAAGGGAAATTGTTAAGTTTATTTGGAGAGGAAAGATATCCTGAATAGGCAAAGCACTTCTAAAAAAACAAAAATGAAGTGGGAGGCATAGCACTCCCTGACCTCAAAACCTACTTACTACACAGCAGTAGTAACCAAAACAGCATGGTACTGTTATAATGACAGGCACATAGACCAATGGAACATAATTGTGAACCCAGAAATTAGACCCTGCTATCTATGGTGAAGTGATATTTGACAAGGAAATATAGCCTATCAAATGATGAAATGATAATCTCTTCAACAAATGGTGCTGGCAAAATGAGACTGCTACCCTTAGAAAGCTGAAAAAGGATCCAGATCTCACACCATACACAAAAGTCAATTGAAGATGGGTCAGAGACCTCGGAATAAAGCCCAATACCATAAAGCTCATAAGAGATAAATTGGGAACAAGCTTAGAAGGGCTAGTCTATGGTATAAAAGAACTACTAAAAAGACCCAGAAGTACACCATCTGAAGAGGTTAAAATTGATGAATGGGACGTTCTAAAGATTAAATCTCTGTGCTCATCAAAACTTTTTTTTCCAAAAGATTGAAGAGAAAACCTACTGACTGAGAACAAACACTTGACAATACCGTTTCAGACAAGTGTCACATAATGAAAGTTTACAGAATCCTACAGGGCCTCCAGAAGAAAAAGACTGATAATCCAATTACAAAATAGGCAAAAGACATGGAAAGAGTTTTCACAGAGGAAGATATATGGATGGCCAACAGACCCATGAAGAAATACTCCAAATCACTTGCAATAAGAGAGATGCATATCAAAACCACAATGAGATACAATCTTATCCCAGTAGCAGTGGCAAAGTTTAGCAGGACAGCAAGTAATAAACACTGGAGAGGATGTGGCATGAGAGGGACTCTTACATAGTGTTGGTGGGATTATAAAATGGTACAACCACTCTGGAAGGAAGTTTGGTGTTTCCTCAAAACGCTGGACATGGAAATTCTGTAAGACCCAGGTATTCCTTTGCTTGGAATATATCCTGAGAAAATGAGAGCTGAGGCACAAACAGAGGCTTGTACACCAATGTTCATAGCAACTTTATTCACCATAGCAAGAACATGGAAAGAGCCAAAACGCCCAACCACAATGGAATGGATTGAAAAATTATGGTACATTCATACAATGGAATACTACGTAGCACACAGGAGTAATGATTTTGTAAACACTACCTAACATGGAAGGGACTGGAGAGCATAATATTGAGTGAATTCAGTCTCATAAAGACAAATACTGTATAGGATCATTATTGCAGTCCATGTATGAGGATCCAAGGAGGTGGGGCTTAAGCATAGGGTCACACAACTTGATAGATGGAGGTAGGACTTGGTACAAAGGGAAGGGGAAAGGTCTGGTGTGAAAAACAATGTATACGAACTTTATGAACTTCATATGTAAATAATTATAAAATTATTACCTTGCTTGAGAGGGATTGAATTAGCTGAGTGAACTAGCTCAATCCCACAACAACAAATACTGTATAAACTCATTATTGTAGAATGAGTATGAGGATCCAGGGGGAGGAGAGGATGGAAGCAGATGACTGAGCATGTGTGGGGGTGAGGTCAGGTGTTAATCATGGGGACTTACAATTTGATGGGTGGGGGAGAGAGAAAAATGAGAATGATCTGATGTGAACGACAATTCATTTGAATTTTGTAAATAAACTAGTATATAAAAATAATGCAGCATCACTACTGAAGGAAGACTCATCAAGAAGCTTCTTTACACAGATGACATAAATTTGCTTGCTGAAAGTGAGGAGGACTTGAAGCACTTGCTGCAGATCAAACAAGACTACAGCCTTCAGTACGGATTGCATCTCAACATCAAAGAAACAAAAATTCTCACCACTGGAACCTATAGGCAACATCATGATAGATGGAAATAAGATTGAGATTGTCAATTATTTCATCTTACTTGGAATCACAAACAATACACTTGGTACCAGCAGTAAGGAGATCAGGGAGACATACTGTAATGGGAAAGTCTGCAGTCAGGAACCTCTCCAAATTATTGAGGAACAATAATGTTAGTTTAAAGACTAAGATATCCCTTATTTAGGCTATAGTGTTTTCAGTCATTTGCTATTCTACTGAGAGCTCAACCACGAATAAGGATGAAAAAGAAGAATTGATGCCTTATAACTGTGTTATCTGAAAACTGTAGTGAATATCTCATGGACTTCCAAAAGAACAAACAGATCCATCTTTGAGAAGGTGAAAACAGAGTGCTCTTTGGAGGCAATGATAATAAAGGTTTGTCTCACATACTATAGCCATGATGCTAGGAGAGGCTATTCCTTGTAGAAGGATATCATGCTTGAAAACTTGGAAAAGAGTATGGACTGCTAAGAAAAGAAACAGATTCATCCTGGAGAGGGTTAAACCGGATTGCTCCTTAGAGGCAAGGATTCTGAGGCTTCATCTGATGTACTCTGGTCACGTTGTAAGGAGAGACCAGTCTTTGGAGAAGGATATCAGGAGGTGAAGGCCCTCTAGGAGGTGGATTGATTCTGTGACTGGGGTAATCAGGATGGGTGTGTCAGAGTCAGTGAGATTGGTACAGGACAGAGCAGAGTTTAGGGCTGTTGTAAATAGGGTTGCTATGAGTCACAAGCGACTCGATGACACATAACAACAACAATTCTTCATTACCTGGAAAGTTCTCTTCTAGTAATTCTTACACAACTTTCTTGGTCCCTTTACTTATGTCTTCTTGTTCTGGGATAGCAATTATGCCCATGTTATTTCACTTGATGTTGTCCCACATTATTCTTAGGCTTTCTTCTTTTTCCTTCCTTTTTGAAGTGGCTTTTTGTTCTAGAAGATCAGTGGTGACAATTTTATCCTCTATTACACTAATTCTGTGTTCCATCTCTTCAACTCTGCACATATGTTCCTCCAACATATTTACAGCATCTGAAACATTGGTCCTCACTTTCTGGATTGTGGTTTCTTGCTTTTCCAAAGCTGCTAATGCACTGTTTCTTTTATCTGCACTGTCTTAAATGGTTTTTATTTAAAATTTATTTTATTTTTTAAAGTTATTCTTTGCTTTTGTTTGGAGAGTTCTGTAATTCTTCAAGTTTGTCTTTCACCTGTTGAAAATATTCAATCGTTGTTCTTTTTAATTTTGTGTCAGAAACTTCCATCAGACTTCTGGCTTCAGGAAATCTATTGATTTTGTGTCTTGGTCACTTTGTTGGTGACATCTTGTTTTGGTTTTGCATAGAGTGCGAGGTAATCTGCTATTTCTGTGTCATTGCTGTGTTAGTTTTTTTATGTGGGGCCTCAGCATGCCCTTGGTTTGATAATCTTGGCTCAGGAGGTTACTGCTCTAATGAGGGCAGCTCACGCTGCCTGAATTTGTTTGTGATCTTTTTAGTCAAAGGAAGACTTGCTTCAGTTGGGGAGCTCATTGCACTAGTAGGGAAGAGAAAGACAACTCATGCTGCCTTTAGTTCTTTCTTTCAGGCTCTGTGCCAAAATTATTTTGAGACTAGGGAGTGATTTGCTTCTGTTCCTTTCTCTCTGACCCTGCAGCTAAGTTCTCTGGCATGAATGGCTTTTTGTTTTCTGCTTGCAGCCCTCTCTCCTGAAGTTTCTTGTACTCTTTGGTCTATGGAGTGGTGCAGCTCCATAACTCTCTTCACCACTCTGAAGGAAGAAATTTGTCTCTGAAACTTATGTTCCAGGACTGTAGTCTGGTAGCTGCTAGTGGCTGAAGCCTTCGAGTTATAGGGTATGAGTGGCACAGCAGGGTCATGTCCCGAATGAAAGCAATGCCTTGCCTGTTAATTTGGACATGAGAGTATCTTTTTAAATCACTTAGGATATGGAAGGTAGGTATCATTATTATTATTATTATTGTTGTTGTTGTTGTTGTTGTTATGTGCCATCGAGTCGTTTCCGACTCATAGCGACCCTATGCACAACAGCCCTAAACCCTGCTCTATCCTGCGCCAACCACACTGCCTCTGACACACCCATCCCGATTACCCCAGTCACTGAATCAATCCATCTCATAGAGGGTTTTCCCCTCCTGCGTTGTCCCTCAACCCTCCCAAGCATGATGTCCCTCTCCAAGGACCCGTCCCTCCTGGCAACATGTCCAAAGTATGTCAGACGAAGCCCCAGAATCCTTGCCTCCAAGGAGTAGCTTGGTTTAATCCTCTCCAAGATGAATCTGTTTGTTTTCCTGGCAGTCCAGGGTACATTCACTACCCTTCTCCAGCACCACAGCTCAAAAGCATCCACTCTCCTTCTGTCCTCCCTAGTCATTGTCCAACTCTCTGATGCATAACAAGCGATGGCCTGTATCAGGCGCACCTTAGTCTCCAGAGAGACACTGTTGTTGTTGTTGTTATTATTATTATTATTATTATTATTATTATTATTATTAAAGGCTTTTAGGTGCCAATCTGAGGCTAGTTCCAGGCTGGGTAGATGAGTGGAACAGCTAGATTCTGCTACGCTGTTTTTTCTGGTTTGGGATTCAGACTAGGGTGTGGCTTTTGTTCACAACAGGGCGTGAACTGATTGGATTTGGCCTAGTATTTAAAAAGACTTTTGGCTGCCAATCTGGGGCTCTTTCTGGGCTGGGAAGATGAGCAGAACAGCTGGATTCTGATAAGGTGTGTTTTCTGGTTTGGGGTTGAGACTAGTTGTGGCTTTTGTTCACAACAGGACATGAGCTGGGAGGGAGTGTTTCTTTTACTGTTGAAAGAGAGGAGCGAAATGGGGGGGGGAGAGGGCTGGGCGGGGAGAGAAGTGCAACAATTAATGAATGGAAATCCAAAATCTCTGTAAATGCTCATTAAAATTATTTAAAAAGAATAAAGCTAAAAAAAAAAAGGCTTTTAACTACCAGTCTCGGGCTATTTCTAGGCTGCTTTTTGTGACTCTCCTGAATAGAACAGGCTTGAAAGCAAGAGTGACATCCACTTCCAAAACAAGCTTGCCTCCGGAAACTCTTTGAACTTGGAGAAAAGATGAAAGTTTTGTGTTCAAGACTTTATTTCTTAGGGTCACTATGGGTCATCTATGATTCTACAGCACTTAACAATAACAACAACATTATAAATGATAATTGTTTTCTTGGTTTCCTTCTCTGAGTCTCTTTGTTACTGTAGAGGAATCCTACTGATTTTTGGATATTGATCTTGTATCCTGCCACTCTACTAAATTACTAGCTCTAACAATTTTTGTTTGTTTCATTTGGGCGGGTTTTTTTTTAGTGTGTGTGTGTGTGTGTGTGTGTGTGTGTGTGTGTGTGTGTGGTGTTGCTGAGTACTTGGAATTTTCTGTGTAAACCATCATATCATCTGTATATAATGACAGTTTAACCATCTCTTTAACAATCAGGATTCTTTTTATTGGCTTATCTTGTTGTATTGCCCTAGCAAGTACTTCCAATATAATATTGAATACACAGTGGGTATCCTTGACTTGTCCCTGTTTGCAAAGAAAATGCTTTTAGTCTTTCTCCATTGAAAATGATATTAGCTCTTGGTTTTGCATATATACTTTTCACTATGTTGAGGAAATTCCCTTCTATTCTAATTTTGCTGAGAGTCTTAATTAGGAAAAGGTAAAGTGCTTTTGATGCATCAGTTGCTAGGGTCATTTGGTTCCTGTTATTTGCTTTTTTAATTAATGTTGTGAATTATGTTCCTTTTTTTTCTTTTGTTGAACCAACCTTGCATACCTCTTAAGAATCCCATTTGGTCATGGTCAATTATTTTTCTTTATGTGCTTGTGGATTCAATTTACTAGGATTTTGTTAAGCATTTTTGTTTCTGTGTTCATGAGAGATAAAGTTTTCAAATTTATCAGAGTATAGCTTTTCATAATATTCTGATATTATATATTTCATTTCCTCTGGTTCACTTGTGATGTCACCTTACTATTATTCTTTGAGTTATTTGTGTCTTCTCTCCCCCCCCCCTTTTGTTAAGTTTTCCAGTACTTTACAAATTTTGTTGACCCTTTCAAAAAACCAGCTACTGGTCTATCGACAGTTTCAATTGTTTTTCTGTTCTCTATCTCATTGATTTAATCTCTTGTCTTTCTAATTTCTCTTCTTCTACTGGACGGGGTTAGATTGTTGATCTTTTTCTGTTTGGTGAAGGTGTTGAGTTAAATAATGAATTTTGCTTTTTTCTTTGTTTTGTATGTGTTTCCCTATTGCTATGAACTGCCCCCTGAAGACTGCCTTAGCTGCATCCCAGAGGTTTTGGTACGTTTTATTTTCCTTTTTTAACCCCCTTAAGGAACTTTTAAAAAATTTTATCATTTTTTTCTATAACCCAATCGTGTTCTAGTAGGGTGTTATTTAGCTTTTACATTGGTAGCTTTATAAGCTTTATCCTCTTGTGGTTAATACCATTTTATGGCATTGTGATCTGAGAAGAAAATTTGTATTATTTCAATGTTTTTCAATATATTGAGGCTTCCTTTGTGTCATGATATTTTATCAATTTTGGAAAATGCACCATGTGCCCATAAGAAATAGTTGAATTAAGTTTATCTGGGTGCACGCCTCGGAATCCTTAAGTCCGAGTTGACAGCATAGTTTAGTTCTTCTGCATCTTTGCTAAGTTTCTGTTCAGCTTACCTATCCTTTGGTGATAGTGGTGTGTCAAAATCTCCTACTGATATTGTGATGTTGTCCTTCTTCAATTGTGTCAATAGTTGTTTTATGTATTTAGCAGATGTCAAGAAGCTTTGTTGCAATTCCAAAGGCACTTGGTTCAAGGCCACAAAATGTTCCACAGGATGGGTAATCTTCTCCTGTATGATTAACTGTCACTGCAAATCTGCTGGAGGGTCAGCTATGGCTTGATTCTGACTCTACAGTACACAACAACAACAACAACATTTGGTACATAGAAGTTGAACAATGTTATGTCTTCTTGATCTACTATGCCTTTAATCATTATATAGTGTCCTTCCTTATATTTTATGCTGGTTTTCATTCTGAAGTCTTTTACAAACTAGTTTCGTCACTCCTGCTTTTTTTCCCCCTGGATTACATTTGCTTGATATATTTTTTCCAACCTTTGATTTTGAGTCTATTTTTCTCTTTGTTTATTAGATATGTGTCTTGTAGACAACATATTGATGGGATTTTTTCAATCCAATCTGCTAGTCTTTTTCTCTTGATTGGTGCATTTAGCCGATTCACATTAAGTGTGATTATTGACAGGAAAGGTTTTATTGTTGTCATTTTGCTATGTTTCTTTTTTATTGTTTCTTGTTACTATGGTCCATGAACTTTCCTTTCATGTCTTTGTATGAAAGAGTTCTCTTAAAAGTTCTTATAAATTTGATTTTTTTAAATTTATTATTAATTTCAAAGAAAATTTACAGAGACTTTGGGTTTCCATTCATTCATTGCTGCACTTTATTCCCCTCCCAACCTGACCCATTAGTACACTATCCTCCTGGAAAAGTAAAATTCTTTCATTATTTTAGAAACCCTCCCCCAGGTCCACTCCACTATGCAGCCTTCACTCTGGACTCCTGTCATGACAAAAATACCTAATTACATATCCCTTGAAAACAGTTTTCTCCCTTTTCTGTTTCAATGCAGTATACATTATTGAACCCTTCTTTCTTAGTCTCCCCCCAAGCCCGATGTCAGTCCTGTTTTACAACAGTGGAACCATGCAGTATTTATCCTTTTGTGACTGAGATACTTCACTCAGCATAATGTCCTCCAGTGTCACCCATTTTTAATAATATTGCATGAGTTCCTTGTTTTTCAATGCAGTGCAGTATTCCATTGTGTGAATATACCACAGCTTCTCTATCCATTCATTTGTTGATGGGCACTTAAGTTGTTCCCAACTCCTTGCTTTTGTGAACAAACCTGCAATAAACATGGGTGTGTATATATTGGCTTGGATGTCAGTTACGGTCTCTTTGGGGTATTTTCTCAGTAGTGGAATTGCTGGGTCAAATGGTTGGGTCAAATTGCTGGGTCTGTTTGCAACTTTTTGAGAAAGCGCCATATTGCATTCCACAGTGGTTGCACCATTTTATGCTTCCACCAACATTGAATAAGGGTTCCAGTTTCTCCACAATCTCACCAGCATTTGTTAGCTGCGGTTCTGTCAAATTTTGCTATTTTGACTGGGGTGGGATGATATCTCATAGTCGTTTTAATTTGCATCTCTCTTAGAGCTAGTGATTTTGAACATTTCTTCATGTGCTTTTTGGCCATCTGAATGTCTTCTTTGGTAAAGTGTCTGTTCATATCCTGTGCCCACTTTTCTATTGGATTATTTACCTTTATCTTGTTGTTGTGCTCAAGTATTACATAAATTCTGGACATAAGTCCCTTATCTGACCTGTCATTCCCAAATACTTTCTTCTCCGTCTGTGGCTTCCCTTTTTATCCTGTTGGAGAGGTTTTTTGGATGTGCATAGGGATTTAAATCTTAGAGGATCCCACTCATCTATTTTATCTTCTCCTGGTTGTACATTTTTCAGGATACTTGGAAGACTGTTTATGTTGTGGATTAGGACTTGTAGCGTTCTTCCAAGCTTTTCTTTAATGAAGCTTATACTCCTTGGTTTGAGTCCTAGGTCCATGATCCACCTTGAGCTGGTTTTTGTATATGGAGTGAGGTGTGGATCTTGTTTGAGTCTTTTGCAGATACTTTTCCAATTTTGCCAACACCATTTGTTAAAAAGGCTGTCATTTCCCCACTTAACTGATTTCATCTCCTTGTAAAAAATCAGTTGACCATAGGTATATGGACTGATTTCCGAGTTCTCAATTATATTTCATTGATCTATGAGTCTCTCATTGTACCAGTCCCACGCTGTCTTAACCACCACGGCAATGTAGTAAGATTTGAAATCAGGGAGTGAGATGGCTCCTACCTTTCTTCTCTTTTTAATGAGTGCTTAGCTTATTTGGGGCTTCTTTCCAGTCCAAATGAAATTGGAGATTGCCTTTTCCATCTCCCTGAAGAATGTGATTGGTATTTGTATTGGGATTGCATTAAACGTGTAAATTGCCTTTGATAGTACTGCCATTTTCAAGTATTGAGACTTCCTATTCATGAGCAAGGGATATTCTTCCACTTCTCCAGGACTCTTTTTGTTTCTTGTAGTAATGTTTTGTAATTTTCTTTGAATAGATCCTTTGTGCTTCTGGTTAGATTTACTCCCAAGTATTTAATCTTGTGATTAGCTATTTTGAATGGTATTGTTTTTCTTAGTTCAGGCTTTGTATTATCTTTATCACTGTAGAGAAACCCAACTGATTTTTGTATGTTGATCTTGTATCCTGCTACTTTGCTAAATTGGTCCACTGTGTCCAATAGATTTCTTCCTGAGTCTTTAGGGCTTTCTAAGTATACTATCATATCATCTGCAGAGAGGGATAATTTTACCTTCTCTTTGCCAATTTGGATACCTTTTATTCCCTTTGCTTGTCTTACTGCTATCACTAACGCTTCCAAAACAGTATTAAATAAGAGAGGTGATAGTGGGCATTTTTGCCTAGTTTCTGTTTTTAAAGGGAATGCCTTTAACCCCTCTCCATTGAGAACAATGTTGACTCTCAGGTTTGCATAAATACTTTTTACTATGTTGAAGAAATTACCCCCTAATCCTATTTTGTGGAATGTTTTAATCAGTAGAGGGTGTTGGATTTTTTGTCGAAGTCTTTTTCTGCATCAATTAATAGGATCATGTGGTTCTTGTTCTTTGCTTTGTTAATGTGATGAATTACATTTTTTTTCCTTAGGTTGAACCATCCTTGCATACCTGTTATGAATTCCACTTGTCATGGCGAATTATTTCTTTGATGTATCATTGGATTCTATAGACCAGTATTTTATTCAGGATTTTTGCATCTATGTTCATGAGAAGAGTATTGAGAATACCATGGACTGCTGGAAAACAAACAGATTCGTCATGGAAAGGGTTAAACCAGGTGGCTCCTTGGAGGCAAGGATTGTGAAGCTCCGTCTAACATATTTTGGACATGTTGTGTGGAGAGACCGGTCCTTGGAGAAGGACATCATGCTTGGGAGGGTGGAGGGACGGTGCAGGAGGGGAAGGCCCTCTATGAGGTAGATTGATTCAGTGACTGGGATAATCGGGATGGGAGTGTCGGAGACAGTGTGATTGGCACAGGACAGAGCAGAGTTTAGGGCTGTTGTACATAGGGTCGCTATGAGTCGCAAACGACTCGATGGCACATAACAACAGCAACATGTTGTACATAGGGTCGCTATGAGTCTCAAGCAACTCAATGGCACATAACAACAACAACAACATGTTCATGAGAGATATTGGCCTATCGTTTTCTATTGGTGGTTTCCTTTCTTGGCTTTGGTATCTAGGATGTGTTTGCTTCATACAAGGAGTCTGGGAGAATGCCATCTTTTTCTATTTTCTGAAATAATTTATGTAGAGTTGGTGACAGTTCTCTGAATGTTTGATAAAATTCACTTGTAAAACCATCTGGTCCAGGGTTTTTTTTGGTTGGAAGTTGTCATATTACCTTTTCAATTTCTTTTTTTGTAATGGGTCTGTTCAGATGTTCTATTTTGGTTTGTGTCAGTTTAGGTAGGTTGTGCATTTCTAAGAGTTTGTCCATTTCCTCTAGGTTTTCATATTTGTTTGAGTATAGTTTTTCATAATACTCTAATGTTAGCTTTTTAATTTTAGTTGGCTTTGTTGTGATGTTGCCTGATTCAGCTCTTATTCAGATAATTTGTATCTTCTCCTTCTTTTCTTTTGCGAGTTTTGCTAATGGTTTGTCGATTTTATCGACCTTTTCAAAGAACAAATTCCTAGTTTTGTTGATAGTTTCAATTTTTTTGTACTCTATTTCATTTATTTCTGCTCTAATTTTTATAATTTCAGGTATTTTTAAGAGGTTGTTGGGTTTTTTTGCTATTCTTTTTCTATGTTTGCCTATTGCTATAAATTGACTTCTGATTACTGCTATGGCTGTTTCCCAGAGGTTTTGGTAAGTGGTATTTTCATTGTCATTTGTTTCAAGAAACCTTTTAATTTCATTTTTTATTTCTTCTAGTACCCAGGCATGTTCAAGCAAGGTGTTGTTTAGCTTCCAAATGTATGGTTTCCCCTCCTTTATCTTCTTATTATTAATATCTAATTTTGTAGCATTATGGTCTGAAAAGATGCTTTGTGTTATTTCTATGTTTTTTTTTAATTTATTGGTGCTTGCCTAGTGACCTAAAATGTGATCTATTCTGGAGAACTTTCCATGAGCATTGGAGAATAAGGTATACTGTGCTTTTTTGAGGTGCATTAACCTATAAATATCTATGAGGTCAAGTTGGTTTGTTGCGTAGTTTAATTCTTGAGCTTCTTTGTTGAGTTTTTTCCTGGTAGTTCTATCTTTTCTTGAAAGTGGAGTTTTGAAGTCTCCAAGTATTATAGTAGTGTTGTCTATTTCCTTTTTCACTTTTGTTAATGTTTGTTATATATATTGTGCAGGTCTTTCATTTAGTGCATGGATATTTATTACTTTTATGTCCGACTGTTCTATTGACCCTTTCAGCATTATGTATTGACTTTCCTTGTCCTTTGTGATGGTTTTTACATTGACATTTATTTCATCAAAGATTAATATTGCTAATCCTGCTTTTTTATGGTTTCCACTTGCTTGGTATATTTTTCACCACCCTTTTACTTTTAGTCTTAACTTGTCTACAAGAGATACATATGAAAAATGAAGATAACGTATTGATGGATTTTGGGTTTTTATCCAATCTCCTACTCTTTTTCTCTTCATTGTTGCATTTAAACCATTCACAGTCAGTGTCATTATTGAGATGCTAGGTTTTATTGCTGTCATTGTCTTGAGTTCTTTTTAGTGCTGTTGCTAGTTACTTTGGACCATGCACCTTTTTGTTATATGTCTGTAAAAAGGACATCTCTGAGTCTTTCCTGCAATGCTAGACTTGTTTTTCGAAACTCTCTTAGGTTTTGCTTTTCTGGGAATATCTTGATCTCTCTTTCATATATGATGGATAGTTTTGCTGGGTACAATATTCTTGGTTGACAGTTGTGTTCTTTGAGTGTTTGGCATATGTCCCTCCACTCTCTTCTTGCTTGCATGGTTTCTGCTGAGAAATTGGCACTTAATCATATCTGTTCTCCCTTATACCTTACTCTTTGTTTCTCCCTTGCTGCTTTCGGGATTCTCTCCTTATCTTCGATTCTGGCAAATTTAACTATGATATGCCTTGATATTTTTTCTTTTGGGCTCTAATACATATGGTGTTCGCTGAGCTTCTTGAATATATATTCTCTTATTCTTCATTATGCCTGGGAAGTTTTCCTCTAGTAATTCTACCACAACTTTTTCAGTGCCTTTCTTCCTTTTCTGGGATTCCAATGATGTACACGTTATTTTTCTTGATGGTGTCCCACATTGTTCTTAGGTTTTCTTTTTCCGGGTCATTGGTTTGGTCATTGTTGTTGTGAACTATTAAGTTTGAACCAAGCCACAGTTGACTCTCTAGTACGTTTTCAGAGGCAGTTAATCACATCAAAGGAGATTGCCCATCTTTCTCCCATGAACAGCTGTTGAATTTAAACTAAGAAGATAAAGATTCTCACCACTGGACCAATTGGCAGCGTCAGGATGGATGGCGAAGAGACTGAGATTGTTCACAGTTTCAGTTTGCTCGGCTCCACAGTCAACACTCTTGGCACCAGCAGTCAGGAAATCAAAAAGCATATCACGATGGGAAAGTATGCTGTTAGGGACCTCTTTAAAGTACTCAGGAGCAACGGTGTCTCTCTGCAGACTAAGGTGCGCCTGATACAGGCCATGGTCTTTGCAATCGCTTGTTATGC